>NC_058406.1:173432441-173503292 GCF_002201575.2 Neomonachus schauinslandi | reverse complement strand
TCTTTCGTCCTGCGTTGGGGGGTGCGGTGCCGCGCGGAAAAGGGGGGGGGGGGGGGGGGGAGGGGGGGGAGGAGAGAACAGCCGGGCTTGGTGGGGGGGGGGGGGGGGGGGGGGGGGGGGGGGGGGGGGGGGTTCTTTTGAGCTGTGGAGACACAGAATCCCCCATCTGAGGGGTCTATAGAATCCCCACAGCGAGCTCTGTGGGTTTTGTACTCATGGCTCCTCTTCCCCCGCAACCTGTGGTGTGAAGTACATGCCCCGTGCTTACAGAGGGAGTGGAATGAGAGCTTCCTATTCTGTTTCTGATAATTGCCATTGATGTGTTCCTTGTTAATAATGGAAAAATGAATTTGAACAGAGTCCCAGCAGCTGGAGCACATCAGAGGCAGAATGAGATGGGGAAAGGAGAAAGAGGTGGGTGGGGGCAGGAGGAGAAGGACCGAAGGAAGAAGCAAGGAGAGTGAGAGAGGTAAATCGAGGGTCAGAGTTTGAGGGAGAGCAGAGGGAGAGGAGGGCTGCATGCCAGAAATTATGTGCATCCATGCAGCCAGAGAACAGTGGAGATCTGGGAGGAAGGCAAGAGGGAGGATCTACCTGAGGGAACTCATATGGCTTGGGTTTGTCTACACAGACCTGTTAGGACAATCTCTGAGAAACTTAGACTAGAATCAGTTCAAAGGGAGTTGAATGTCTCTCCATTACCTGGCTAATTTTTCTTCCATTTTGTCCTGAGCTAGAGCCCTAGGGCACCACCTCCCCTCATCTGAATGCAGCTTGATTTCACCGCCCCTGAGCCTGCAATATGGTGGCTCTGGTATTTTTTCATGGGCTTTCCATCTGCTCCAAACATCACAAATCCAATTTCATATTCGGCATAAAGTAAATCAGTTTCAAGAAATATCCTGTCATCATCCAAATCAAAATGCCACATTTAAAATGCTCGATGCCAACTACAAATTGTCAGAAGGGGTTGAAGAAAGAGGAAAAGAGTTTTGTTCTAGACAGGAGGGGTGAAAAGCGCATATTCCAATATGACATAGTGGCTCTGCAGTGTCTAAATCATTCACATGAAGCTGGAATTTTTTTTTAAAAAAGCTTGGCCAATCTGTTCTGCTACTAACAGTTTTCCCCCAGCACCCACCCCCTCTGTTCTGGAAGCTTCTGACAGCAAAGACTACTTCCTGGGTGCCAGCAAGCCCGTTTATTTTGAGTATCTGAAAAAGTGAACCCCATTTGGCCACAATTACTTGGGCTATTCCAGAAGCTCTACTAGGGTCTAGGGAGACAGGATGCCCTCTCTACAACCTTGGACCTTTCAGTCATCAAATTTTTATGAAGTAACCCTGCAGCTCTCTGCAGAGGCAGCCTTACCACTAATAAAAGAAGGCCTAGGAAAGGGAACTGGTGGTCAGCACACAGTCTCTTTGCACACATCCATGCTCCCTCCTGAGCTGCGTTAAATGCCCTTAGTTTCATTTATGGAATTATTTAAAACCTTAAGGACATGACTGTCTGGGTGAAAGTCTGTATCAGCAAGTTACCAAATAGTTTGTCTTGTTTCCTATGGTGTACCACAGGAAGAGGAACTGGCAAGTTTTGGGGAAAAAAAATGAAAGTGTTAAAAAAGAAGAGAAATACTGGAAAGTCCTGTGGATGGTTTGCTCCATTCCTTTATGATGGCCACTCCCATTGCCTTTGAATTCCTTCCTTCTTGATCACTTAGTGAACTTACTCAAGCTCTCGAATGTTCAAAGCTATATTCCCAGAAAGTCCAGACTGTGGTTGGTGCTTGGAAGGTGCTCGGTAAATGTCTGCCGAAAGAATAAATGTATGAAACAAACCTTCCTTGTTTGTATTACTTTTACCAACTCTCCACATCACCCCCTAGGTTAAGAATATCACTTTGCACTGATTCACTATTATATAACTTACCATTCCTTATTGTGATGAAACAATTCTTTATCATGTGAGTTCCTTAAATGTAGCAATTCTGTCTTATTTATTTATTTATTTGTTTGTTTATTTATTTATTTATTTATTTATGTTTGGGCACTTAACACGTCAGCATCTGGTATATGTTCAGTAGTGTTGGGTAAATTGTAAATGAATAAATGAATAATGTTTGAGCAATTTGGTGGTAGCATGAGGATGCTGGATCTGAGTGATAAGGGATTAGATCAGTCAAAGACACTGGAAGCCCTCCAAAACTCATATTCATCCTTAGCGTAGCCAAAGAGCTGGAAAGGGAGTGCAGAGTCACCACCAAGCAAGCCTTGGCAGGACAAGTGAGTGCTATTAGGGGCCTCTTGACCTTACTTACCTAAGCTCTGAAGCCACCAGGCTCTATGCATAGACAGCTGGAGGTAGCACACTGAGAATTAAGACAGATAGACTTCTTAGGTGATATGACACTGAGGGACACCAAATTTGTCTTCTGTCCAAAAATCCTTTCCCACTCAGCACTTGCAGGAGAAAAATGTCCACAGCCTCTCTCCTGTGGGAGAAACAGATTCATATTTTGGTGCTTTTAGCAACTACCATAATGACCATTGGCTTTATTGATTAAGTTCTCAGCAACCAGTCAGGTGGACATTTCCAATGAAGGGAGGGACCAAATCTGTAGAACTCAGAGTTCCTTCCATTGATTCATTAACTGACTCATTCAAAAAGCTCATTGCATGTCATCTGAGTGCCAGACACTGTACTAAGGGCTTGGAATACAGTTGTAATCAAAACAAATGTGCTCCCTGTCCTCTAGGATTATAGGCAAGAAACTTAGAGTAGAAATTTGTAAATTCTAATGAGTATAAATCACTTGGAGAGCTTGTTAAAATAAAGATACCAAAGTCTCATGCCCTTCCTCCCCCAATTTTTTTCTCATCACTTACATCTGGGCATCTGCATTTCTTTTTTTTTTTTTTTAAGATGCATTTATTTATTCTGGAGAGAGAGAGTGGGTGTGTGCACACAAGAGTAGGGGCAGAGGGAGAGAGAGAATCTCAAGCAGACTCCCGCTGAGCATCAGAGCCTGATGCAGGGCTCAATCTCACAACCCTGAGATCATGACCTGAGCTGAAATCAAGAGTTGGAGGCTTAACCGACTGAGCCACCCAGGCTCCCCTGGACATTTGATTTTTCTAACAAGCTTCCCAGCTGATTGTGACTGGATGGCCCAGGATCACATTCTTAAAAACACTGACCCAGAAGGGAGGACTTATTGTGAAATGGAAGTGGGGGAAAGAGAAAATGAAGGAGGATGTAGCCTCAAGGTGGCATAAAAATGAAGTTTAGTCTGAGCATTTCTGCAGTTATGTATTCCAACCCCATCACTGTATAGAGGTGAGGTCTTAAGATGGGTTGTTATTTTCCCAAAGTCACAAAGATGATGGAGTGAGGAGCAGACCTCTAGCCTTCTGGCTCTTTCTGTAATACTTCTCTCCTCCCCTTCACATATTTCTTGAGTGTGTCCACAACAACCACTAAGGGAGGTTGCTGGAAGGAGTGGTGTGATGTGTGTATATATGACACAAACTTCTATAGAGTTTAGGAAGGACAAAGGACTGGACATAAATGGTTTCACCAAAGGCTACTTTGGGAATAATAATAAAACAGTGTTACAATCTGTCAAAATTTCAGTCAACAAAGCTCACTGTCTCACTTCTTATAACCTCTACCCATGAAGAAGCACTTTAATGTTGAGGAGCATGATTGCTTAAGGTCACATGGTGGGGAAGTGGTAGAGATGGGTCTCAAGGCCTGGTCTTCTCATTCCAAGACGAGTGCTTGTCTCAGAAGTACAGAAGACTTCAGGATCTTAAAGAAGAGGGGTCATTGGCAGTCTACCTCCAGGCATCAGCCTGCCAGGCTACTGACAAGTCATCACCAGGCCAAGCTGGGGAAATAGGGTTATATGGGGTCTCCACTGCACATTAGGGGATACAGAGAGAAATGAAAACACTTGTGAAGGATCCTTCTCAGGGTGTGGGATTTCGTCTGGATCAAGCCCTTCCATTTGACTTTCCTTTGAGCACTGAATAATGACATGTCAGGATTTGAAAATGGCAGAGACTCTCCTCCCAACATGCACTCTTGAGTGCCTGTTGAGTCTAGAGTGTGAAAACACAGCCATGCTCATTCATTCAAGTGTTGTCAATGTCTCCTTTCATTCTATAACCCCAAAATGGAGTCAGTGCAACAGATACCGTATGGCTCTTGAATCCTTAAGTATTTACTGTCTGGTCATCTATAGAAAAGTTTTCCTAACTCCTGTGCTAGAGAGTTCCAGGTAGCCTATCAATTTGTCATTTTATTCTTAGATAATTTTTACTCAATAAAAAGTGTTTAATACCATTATCTTTTTAGTGCTGCTCGGTGATGATCATTTTAATCAAGAATGCAGTGAGAGGGAGACATGAATTTATCTTTCTAGTTCATGATAGATTGGAATATTACAAGCATTTGGTCTAGTGCTGTTTATCTCTGCAGGAAGGATGGGAGGATGGCAAGACTTTTCTGTAAGCAGCGAGCTCCTTAGTGCCTTTTTTTACCAACTCTTGCTCTCTATTTCACTTTTGAACCTTAATTTAAACCTTTGCTCTTTCTCACTTAGACCATACAGTAGCTTCCCAATTCCTTTCTTTCATCAGCTTTGGTGTCTACATTTCATTTCCATGCTGATGCCAGAATGATCTACCTAAAACACAAATCTGATTGTTGCAGCCTCTTGCTTGGACCCATTCAATAGTTGCTAATTGGCCTGAGAATCTGGGTACAGTTTTTTAGTGGGGCACATAGGCTTTCCACATTTGTCCCTGTTTCCCTCTGCAACCTCATCTCCTCCTTCTGTAGAAGTACCACACGTGCTAACCAGCTGTGGTACTGGAGCACCTTCATCTCCTCCCTCTGTTCCTCCACCCCCACAACTTTCCTTCCTCTTTATTTATGTAGCACTGGATCATTCTCAGCCCCATCGTAGTTATTTCTGCTATAGAAAGGGGAGAGGTTTTTTCCTGCCTTATCTGACATGATAATTCTTAGAGTTACACTTTATGTTTCTATGTCAAATTAGCAATAATTATAGTAGTAAAAATAATAATGGCATTATTGAATCTTTTTGATATGACAGTACACCTTGAAGAATACCTAGCATATTTAAGTTGTCAATATCTCAAATAAAATCATCTTGGCAGATATTATTCTCATTCTATAAATGAGAAATGTGAGGTTCAGAGAAGTTGTATAATGTGCCCAAAGCCACAGAGCTGGTAAATGACAGGACCAGAAGGAGAACTTAAGTTTCTCTGACTTTGGAATTCAAGCTTTTGCCATAAATCCCAAACCTGTCCACCAATGAATACACCCTCCTTGCATTGGTGGGCTGGTGAATTCAACAATGGCTGTCACCTTTGCAGAGTGGCCTGTGGGTGTGGGAGAGAGGGAGAAAGCCCTGATTTGTGGTGTTTTCCAATTTTGGTGGAGTACATACTACAGTGACAAATTTCAAACTACAAATGTGACATCACTGAATGCAAAGCTGGGAAGAGATGCACAATAATGCACCATTGTATAGAGTCTCCATCACGCAGATGCAGTAGATGCAAATAAACTCAAGAACACAGATAGTAATAAAGTATAGCAAAATAATTAGGAAATGATGTTTGGAATATTTATTAAACTGTTGTTTTTTATTACAATTTATTAGATTTTAAGCTGATGTAATTTAAAACAGCTGTATTTAACCGTCGGCTCATGAAATTCCTGAAGATTTAACAATCAGCTTTCCTGATCTGGTACAAGCCATCTCTAGCTTCTATGGGAGGTAAAATTGCAGACATATAAAATGACTTCTGCTATTACAATTATAAAATGAAATGTGAACATTCTGTGACAAGTCTGGAGATTAGGAAGAAAGAAAGACTGAATTACATTTTCAATAGCTTCTTCCCATATAAAATGAGTTTAGGGTCAGTTCAACAATAGGATTCTCTGGTATTTTTAAGGGGGTTTAAAAAAGTCTCTAAGTCTTTTTTTTTTTTTTTTTAGATATAACTGACAGACAGCACTGTATAGCTTTAAGGTGTACAGCATAATGATGTGACTTACATATATTGCGAAATGATGACCATAGTGAGATAACATCCATCATCTCATATAGATATAGAAAAAGAAAAAGAGAAAAAAAAATGCTTTTTTCTCTGTGATGGGAACTCTTAGGATCTGCTCTCTCAACAACTTTCAAATATACCCCATAGCAGTGTTAACCATAGCTATCATGTTGTACTTACATCCCTGGTACTTCTTTATCTTGTAATTGGAAGTTTGTACTTTTAGACCATTCATCCAATTCCCCCTCTCCCTCTAAATCTTAATGTAACTTTAATGAGTCACTAGACTTTCCCTTGCCTCCATTTCCTTTCTTGGGAAATCAGAAATAGTGATTCTGATCTAGACATGGGAGGAAACGGAGAATTTCCAGCCCAAAAGGAGCTGGCCAGACTGGGGGCGGGGGGAGGTCCTCAATGAGTCCAAGTTATTAGGTAGCCATGAGTTACATGAATAAATAGTGCCATTGCATTTCTTGTGTTAACATTTTCAAAGTTAAGAGAGAACCTAATCCTTTTAGGCTGGACCCTCTTTTTTCTTTCCCCATTAGAATTCTACCTGGAGTTCTAAGAAATGGAAGTTTTCATATTTTCAAACCATGTTACCAAAACTCCTTATCTTTAAACTCCTCAAATCTACCCTATTATAACAATGCCTAATTGAAACCAGGTATTAACAATGAAATGAGAAGTCATTTACAAAAAGACACTGCAATAATTTTTCAGTCATAATCTTCTCTTAAATATTATTTCTTTATTTTTCTCCATTTAAATATATAACACTCAAGTTTGGGTCTCAGTTTGGGGAGAATTGCCAAACTTTGTGATGCTACCTGAACAGCACTGATCATTGAGTTACATGGTGAATTTTTTTTTTTAATTCCAAGACAGTGGATAGCAGAAAACATTCTTTATGTTAAAAAAATACACGTGCCCTTCATCAGGTGAAACAAAATTTATTACTTACTGTAAAAATGTCCTGTATCAAGTCAAATTACAAATGAAAGAAGTTCAACCTACTAGTCTTCAAAAATGCAAACATCATTCCTCATCAAGGAAATACAAATCAAAACTACAATGAGATATCACCTCACACCTGTCAGAATGGCTAAAATCAACAACACAAGAAACAACAGGTATTGGTGAGGATGTGGAGAAAGGGGAATGCACTTCCACTGTTGGTGCGAATGCAAACTGGTGCAGCCACTCTGGAAAACAGTTTGGAGGTTCCTCAAAAAGTTAAAAATAGAACTACCTTATGATCCAGCAATTGCCCTTGTAGGTATTTACCCAAAAAATACAAAAATACTAATTCAAAGGTATACATGTTTATAGCAGCATTATCTACAATGGCCAAATTATGGAAGCAGCCCAAGTGCCCAACGATTGATGAATTGATAAAGAAGATGTGGGAGATATACGTAATAGAATATTACTCAACCATAAAAAAGGATGAAATCTTACCAATTGCAATGACATGGATGGAGCTAGGGAGTATTATGCCAAGCCAAATAAGTCAGAGAAAGATAAATACTATATGATTTCCCTCATATGTGGAATTTAGGAAACAAAACAAATGAGCAAAGGGAAAAGAGATGAGAGAGAGAGAGGCAAACCAAGACACAGACTCTTAACTATAGAGAACAAATTGATGATGACCAGAGGGGAGGTGGGTAGGGGAATAGGGGCAATAGATGATGGGGATTAAGGAGTGCACTTGTCGTGATGAGCACTGGGTGATGTATGGAAGTGTTGAATCACTACATTGTATACCTGAAACTAATATTACACTGTATGTTTACTGGAATTTAAATAAAAACTTAAAATGCAAACAAATATGAGCTACTATTTTTGTGATTAGATTTATAAACATTGAAACAATGGCAGCAATGCAAGGAAAGATGCTGTGCAAGAAAAGTTTTATATCAGAGGAGAAAGAGCGAATTGTGAAACCTATTATGAAACTGGTTTGTCCATTTGCATTAAGAATCTAAAACACACAAAGATATTGATCCCCGAGTTATTTATGTTAACAAGCAAGGAAAATAACCAACATGTACAGTAATAGGGTTGTACATAGATTATTTCATATATTTATATGTCTTACATTTTTTTATATCAAATAGAACATCATGCTGATTTTAGAATACTTTAACAGAACTTTAAAAATATAGGTGGGGGCACCTGGGTGGCTCAGTCGTTGAGGGTCTGACTCTTGATTTCAGCTCAGGTCATGATCTCAGGGTAGTGAGATTGAGCCCCACATCAGGCTCTGTGCTCAGTGCTGAGTCTGCTTTGTATTCTTTTCCTCTCCCTCCGCCTCTGCTCCTCCACCCCCCCACCCATTGCTTGTGCACTGTTTCTCTCTCTCTCTCTCAAATAAATAAATAAATAAATAAAATCTTAAAATATATCTATATCTATATATATGTAAATGCTTTCCACGTAATGGAAATGAGGGTTCAAAATTGTATGTGCTATGTAATCTAAATTATATTGTTAAGTCTAAAAAGATCTGAAGGAAATAAGCCCAAATATTAATAGGACTTATCTCTGGATGATAGAATTATAAATGATTTTTCTTTTTCTTCTTTCACCTTTTCTATTTTTCCCCAAGAATTCTATTATCAACATGTATTACTTTTATAATAAAAACATAAGTAGTGCAGCTTCTGTCCCTGGCCCTCTAGAATCCCTAAGGCAATCAGTATACTGGAAATAGAACAAATACCCCACCAATCCATACATTAACAAAGGAAACAGTAAAATAAATCATGTCACTATTCAAGTGAGCCCAGGTACAAGGCTGGCTCAGAGACAGGGATTGAATGAAAAGAGGGGGAGACTGGGATGAATAGTTTGGGGCTTGGGGATGTTGCCTGCTGGAGGAATTGAAACTTACCTAATTATTAGTTCAGAGAAGGGAGGAAGAGAGGGTTCCCAGGGGGTGGGTGGGGAGGAAGTGAAGCCTAATGGGCAATGGAGCTAGGAGTTAAGAATCCTTTGGATGATGCAAAAGATACGTTGTTTCTGATTCTCTGGGGACTTAGGTCTCTCACCTGTATTTCTCCACACACCTTCTCCGTTCTCCTCTCTGCAGATGACTACCTTTCTCTGCATATTTATGGTTTCTGTTTCCTTATAACTTCAGCAAGCTCTTGGCTATAGTTTGCTCTGGTCCTACATGGTTTTTCAGCTCAGATTCTCCAGATCAGATTCATTTTCTCTGTGTTTCAGATTCCTGGGAGAGAAGTCTGACTGATCCAGCTCAGTTTAGGTGTCCAATCATACAGTCCCTATGGCTAGGGGTGAGCATAAGGTGGGACAAACGTGACTGCCCAGGACCAAATCTTCAACAAAAAAAGTGGGTTGGGGGGTTCACGAGGAACTCCCCCAAACATTTCTGGGTTGAGGCAAAGGATGCTTGGGGATATTGGTTCAAAATGATGGGTGTTGGGGAAATCCTGGGACTCTATGTCAACTACCCATCAGTGATGGCAGAGCAAGGCTGACAAACCACACCAAAGTCAACAATGAGCTCTCTGTAAGTTGCAGTTTTACACTTCCAAATGCATACAGATGACATTCACTAGCAGGAGACCTACCTTTGACTCACCGAGGTTGCTGGTAGTTTATGGTCTTCCAAGCATGACTCTCTTCCCCAGCCCCTCATCCCTACATCTTTCCCCCACCACACACTATCCTTTTTCTTACTCAAGTGACATTATTTTACTGAAATAACATTGAATCATCACTAATGCACTTTTTTCCCAAATATTAAATTTGAAGTTTTAAACCTGTAGAAAAGTTGGAAGAATAATACAATGAACACCCATATTTATTTCATCTAGAGTCACAAATTAACATTTTGCCATATCTGATTTATCTTGCTCCTCTAATTTTGAACCATGTAAGAAGGAACATATATAAATGATTCTCAAACCCAAAATCCTTCAGCATGCATATCCTAAGGACAAGGACATATTCTACACAATTACAATACAATGGTCACACTCAATTAATTTAACACCAATACAATTCTGTTACTTAAGATACAGAGAGTCCCTATTCAGATATCCTGAACTGTGTCCATAACCACTCTTATAGGTATCTCCACCATCGTTCACCCCTTTCAGGATTCAGTCAAGGGTTACCCAGGGCATTGGGTTGGCATGTCTATTCAGTCTCCTGTAATCTATAACAGTTATCTGGGTTTATCATCCTTCTGATTTGATCCAAATTAAACATCTTTGACAAGCATGTACTGCAGTGAGGTTGGGTCTATGGCGGTGTGTCATACCAGGAGGCAGAACATGTCCATTCGCACCATTATTATTATTATTATTTTTTTAAAGATTTTATTTATTTATTTGACAGAGAGAGAGACAGTGAGAGAGAGAACACAAGCAGGGGGAGTGGGAGAGGGAGAAGCAGGCTTCCCGTGGAGCAGGGAGCCCGATGCGGGGCTCGATCCCAGGACCCTGGGATCATGACCTGAGCCGAAGGCAGACGCTTAACGACTGAGCCACCCAGGCGCCCCCGCACCATTATTATTGATACTGCTTGATCACTGTGCTTAATTTACTTTTTAATTAATCTACATTTAATTAATTAGTAATAATTTAATTTAATTGCTATTTAATTAGTAATAAATTGCCTTCTGCAGAACTGGTAACTGATGGGGAGGTTGCACCTGGGTAGAGTGAGGCTCTTGTTGAAAACTGAAATGCTCGCTAGCCTCCATGAAGCACAATGCTCCATCGGACTCTCCTGAATGTTCCCTTGTTTGGGCTGGAGAGGCAGCATAGTACACTAATCAACTCAAAGTGGAAGCCCTAATATCACACTGTCTGGGTTCAAATCCCAGAACCACCCCTTACCCGCTAAGTGACTTTGAAAATGTTCATTGATCTCTATGTCTTCAGTGCCTACTCTACAAAATGAGGATAATGACTGGCCACCTTTTGATTATTTTTTTTAAAGATTTATTTATTTATTTATTTGAGAGAGAGAAAACTCACAGCAGGGGGAGGGAGAGGGATTCTTCCTGAGCAGACTCTCCACTGAGCACTCTCCACTGAGCATTTCGGGCTCGATCTCACAATTCTGAGATCATGACCTGACCCAAAACCAAGAGTCGGATGCTTAACCAACTAAGCCACCCAGTGCCCCTGACTGGCCACCTTTTAGAGCTATTATAGGAATTAAATAAAATAATAAATGCAAAGTGCTTAATACCATGCCTGGGATAGAGTTAGTGTTCAATACATGTTGTCATATCATCATATACTGTGCTCTTTGTGAAAGATTTTTTTAAATATTTTATTTATTTATTTATTTATTTATTTATTTATTTATTTATTTGAAAGAGAGAGAGAGAACAAAGTAGGGAGGGGCAGAGGGAGAGGGAGAAGCAGACTCCCCATGAGCAGGGCACCTGACATGGGGCTCAATCCCAGGACCCCAGGATCATGACCCAAGCCAAAGGCAAATGCTTAACCAACCGAGTCACCCAGGTGCCCCAAGATTTTAAGATCTTTGTAAATCACAACACTCCAGAAGCCTAGATTTGTGGGTACCCATGGTTTTATGAACAATCCATATTATTCTTTGGTGTCTTAAATCAATACGTCCCAAACTTTTTTTTTTTATTCTTATGTTAATCCCCATACATTACATCATTAGTTTTAGATGAAGTGTTCCATGATTCATTGTTTGTGCATAACACCCAGTGCTCCATGCAGAATGTGCCCTCCTCAATACCCACCACTAGGCTAACCCATCCTCCCACCCCCCCTCCCCTCTAGAACCCTGTTTGTTTTTCAGAGTCCATCGTCTCTCATGGTTCGTCTACCCCTCCGATTTCGCCCGCTTCATTCTTCCCCTCCCGCTACCTTCTTCTTCTTCTTTTTTTTTTCTTAACATATATTGCATTATTTGTTTCAGAGGTACAGATCTGAGATTCAACAGTCTTGCACAATTCACAGCGCTTACCAGAGCACATACCCTCCCCAGTGTCTATCACCCAGTCACCCCATCCCTCCCACCCCACCCCCCACTCCAGCAACCCTCAGTTTGTTTCCTGCGATTAAGAATTCCTCATATCAGTGAGATCATATGATACATGTCTTTCTCTGTTTGACTTATTTCACTCAACATAATACCCTCCAGTTCCATCCACGTCATTGCAAATGGCAAGATCTCATTCCTTTTGATGGCTGCATAATATTCCATTGTATATATATACCACATCTTCTTTATCCATTCGTCCCAAACTTTTAATGCAAATAAGAATCACTCCTGGAGTTGGGAGACAGATTCTGATCCAGTAGCCCTAGGACTAAGCTCGAAATTCTTATAAGAATTCTTAGAAGTTCTCAGGTGAATGTCAATGCCACTGGTCCATGGACCATATTTTGAGTAGCAAGACCCTAAATAACTCCTGGAAGGAAATGACCTGCCAAACGTCACACCTCATACTTTGAGGTATAGTGTTGTCCTGTTATATTGAATCATCACAGAAAACTGCCACCCATTTTCTTTTCTTTGGGGGATATTTCTAGCAACCATTAAGCAAACTATACTGATTAAACCACTATGACTAGGATTGTTTATCACTTTGTGTTTCTGCAGATATGCCTATATCCAATACATGCCATTGAAAGATGAAATGTTGGAAGATACTTTAGTGTCAGACTGATCAGAGTTTAAGGGTGGATTCTTCCATCTTTTAGCTGGTTATCAGGGTCAAGTTCTGTAATCTCTTTGAACTTTAATCTCTTCATCTTAAAATGGTTATAGTGATGCTAACCCTAGGGTTCTTGGTGTGAAATTATATCTGTATCTATCTATATAGGGAGAACAGAGAGAGAAAGAGAGCTCTGTTTAATATTTCTTGGCATATGGTAGGTGCTTAATAACAAGTAGCTTGGGGACTTCCATTACTCGTATTTGTGAACATATTGAGGTGTATTTCTATTTTCATCAGGTAATTTTTAAGGATCAGGGGGTCATAGACCCATACGGTCACACTGTTTTAAAGCTGGAAGCAAGCTCTCAGCATTTCTTGAGGACGTACCCTGCCAGGAAGATGAATGCATTATCCTTCTCTCTCTTGAGTATTTGGCTAGAAGGACATGGGTCCCAAGAAGCTCACAGGCACTCATTTGCCTGCATGCAGTCTTCAAATTAGATTAGCCACCTTCAATCCTTGTGGTCAAGATTCCAATTTGCTTCAAGCTCAGTAAGCACAGATTTGTGCTTAAAATTCATTTCCACACACACTCCAAATGAGGAAAAGTCTCTAAAGTCTCTGAAAAGTAAAGTTGTTTTTGCTTTTATTTCCCCATGGGCTACTGAGAGCCTTTGGTGAGCAATTCAGGTCTGTATAATAGGGCAGGTGAGCCATCCTGTTGTAGGGGGACCATGCCATTCTGAGATGCACATATCATCTTTTGGTTAAAACTGGATTTCTCTCCAGGGTTTTTTTTTTTTTCCTTAGGGAAGACCTATGTGCTAGCCACATTTTGCTGAGAAGACAGAGTGCCAAATTGTGTAACAGAATAAAATTGATTCCTTGAGTGTTTGGGGCTAATTGCTAGGTTTGGTGTAGGGAGATTTTCCTCTGTTCTAGGAGGACTGAAGGTGAACAGTCTTTCCCTGTTCACTCAGGTACATCCTGAGAACCTTGGACCCAGGTTCCCAAAGCCTCAGAATTACTACCAAATTACTACCAAATTCAACAACTTGACCTTCCAGATGAGGATTCTCCAGCAAAGTCAACAACTGATTTTATAGATGACTGTCAAATCAGCAAAACCTAGTTTAGGATCCACAGCATCACATGGAGGGCAGAGCTGGGTCTAGGAACTGGACCCCTAATTTGTAGTAAGGCACTTTGGGACCTAATTCTGCCTTTCCAACAAACCTAACATTGCATTTCTTGTTTGCTGCAAGGATGAGCGGTTTGTAAATCCACGTGTCACCATTGTTTCCCATGGCACACCAGGGTCACAATAAACGAGCAACAGTTTCTGACTTCATCCTAAACAACACAATTTATGAGACTCGGCTTCTTCCTAATCTTCCCTTTCTGGCCCACAGATCTCTTAGATCATCTTTTGTGAACCCACAGATGGCTTTGACTTTCCTCCTGAGGAAGCATTTCTGATGCTCCTGACATTTTGCCTTGTGGCTCTCTGATCCTTTGTGTCTGGGAGCAGCTGCATCTTAGATCACAGATGGAAGAGTCCCCCCTCTACCCTCCCTCCAGCCTTACACCGTGTGGCCACTACCTTGGGTGGAGGAGAAGGAAAGTTTCCTCTCTCATTGGTATTCAACTCTGACTTAGGGAAAAACAGTTGCCTTGGCCTCAGCATCTTACGGCCCTTAGTTTTCAGAGCACTTTTATTTGATGTGCTTCTTTCACTGAACACAATCTTCCTGTCTAGTTTGTCTCACATCGTAGCAGAACCTGCACCAAAAAATAATCCTCTGTGAAGTAACAATTATTCTACCCATCTTTTCAGAAAAAGACATTGAAGCTTAGAGAGAGTAAGGGTCTCATAACTATTACATGGAAGAATCGGTATTTGGGTCCATGTGCACTTGCCTTCTTTGTCCATGGCCTACCCATTAATCCACACTGTTTTACTAACCTACCCTGGCATGCAAGTTGGAGTGGAGAGGATGTTTGTTGACATGTGGGTCTTCAATTTCTGTGAAATCACAGGCCATGCTCTTCAAGGGAAAAAAAAAGGCAGGGAAGCATACATCCAATTTGCATAAACACCCCTCTGTAGCCATCTGGACCTTTGAACTAAGTCTTTGTGAATGTTCCTATTATCCACTCGGTTATGGAAAGTCTACAGTGACCAGATGTCTGGGGAATTTTCCACTTTTATCTAGAAATAAGAGACTGAGAAAAGTTCTCTCCCCCTGCCCATGGAAAGAATAACCTAGAGTCCTCATTGCCAAAAAGGAGAAGAATATAGCACATATCCACCAACCCATTCATCTCTCTATGAAATGATGGTGACAGTCATGATGATGACGGTGATGACAGTGATGATGACAACAAGGAGGAAGAGAATGATGATGATGTTGATGATGATGGGGAGCACCTCCCATGGACCCGATATTCTGCCAGGCACTTGCCATAGTAGATTTCTAAAACTTTTGATGGCTTTATGAAGGCAATAGGATTGCCCTTATTTTAAATACAAGGGAACTGGAGTCTCAGAGGCATTCACACTACAAAGCAAGTAAGAGGCAGGCCTGGGACTATTTCAGAGGAGGGGTCGTTCTCTTCTCCCTACCACACTCCTCCCATACCTGTCTAGTATACTAATGCTCGATTGCTCTGGACTCAGGGCTGCCTTGTGACAATGGAAGCTCATCTCATCTTTCACATGTGGATTTCAGCAGCTGCAGAAATGCTGGCTGCTTCAGAAGATTCACTCATTAATGACTCAACCAGGCACAAAGATTCTGAATTGTGCCCCTCACCCCAATCATCTCTTTTGTGCCCCTTCTTCCAGGGCACATGAGAATTGTGACTGCAATAATTCTCCCATAATTATTCAATAACCTTAACACAAGAAGAAAATGTCAGTCAAACTTGTTCTCTTCACATTACACGCCTGTCCGAGTTATCTCAACCTAGCCTATCCACCCTCCATTCTCCAGGGCATTAGGGGGACAGCCATCTAGGGGAGAGGGCTGCCTGGCTGATTGACATGGGGCTTGTGTGCAGAAAGCGAGGGAGGCTTTTGAGTTGAATTATCGGAGTCGGCTTGCTTCACTGATGAAGAATCTGAATGAAAATTGCCTTTAAAGGATTCTAAAAAGGAAGGGATAACAATAGATCAAAGCCAGCCCCCAAAAGAGAGAACACTTTATTTATAGCTTCCACATTAATTCAAAACAATCTGATGAGCAGAGATTTGCCCATGCACGCACTTTCCACAAACACAAATGCCTCTCAGGTTGCTTTTATTCTAATACAATATCAGTGCCCAAGGCGAAAAACATTCTGTACTTCACTCAGCAGAGCCTGTCCAAATTTACAATTAAATAGAACTGACACAGCTGATCATACTGAAGCTTGTTCCCTTTTCAGCTGGGGCCTTTCTTTTGGAAGCTTGGATATTATGCTGGCTATGTCCCAGACTGATGGAGCTTACTGTACCAATTTCCTTGC
Source organism: Neomonachus schauinslandi (assembly GCF_002201575.2). Lineage (NCBI taxonomy): Eukaryota > Metazoa > Chordata > Mammalia > Carnivora > Phocidae > Neomonachus > Neomonachus schauinslandi. The sequence continues at coordinate 173,486,990 of NC_058406.1, read as the reverse complement.
AGGCACCAGGACACTGTGTGCACTTAGAGCAGTGGGTCTCCACTCTTCAGGGGACACTTGGAAATGTCTAGGGACATTTTTGATTGTCACTATTGTGGGAGGGGTTTGCTGCTGGCATCTAGTGGGTAGGAGTCAGAGATGTTGCTAACCATCCTACAAGGCATAGGGTAGCTCCCCACAAAAGAATTATCTGGCCCCAAATGTCAATAATGCCGAGGCTGAGAAACCCTGAGTTAGGAGACAGCTGGTTGGGAGGGCCTCCAGGGTTGGGGGACTGGAAAGGCTCTTGTCCCTGAAGCTGTAGGGTATGCTTTCATGAGAGGAGCTTCTGCTCAGAACTGCATGTGGGAAGAAGGTGCTGTAAGGCCAAGAGGGAAACCAGAATGGTGCACAGAAACCAAAGAACAGGAAGCAGATATCTGATTGAAGATTAAGGAACCAAATCTGTAGAACCAGGGAGATGCATGAAGAAAGGGAGGTTGGGTAGGTCTGGAGCAGCATTTGGCAATAGGTCGTATTGTCTCTCTCTCAATGTCATTGTCTACTGCAATGTGGAATGTAGAAGGCGTGGTGTCTTTTGGGAGGTCTAGTAATGAGGCAGCAGCTTTTAGGATATTTTTATTACTTATTTTTCTAATGTATCAGAATGTCTTGAATAGGGGTCTCAAACAGGTGACCCACAGGTGAAGTAAGCACACAGGTTAATCTCTCATTCTGCCAAGGTGATATTTAAGAAACAAAGTAAGGAAGGGAAGAAAATAGAAAAGAAGCGGGGGGAGAGAAGGGAAGGGAAGGGAAAGGAAGGGAAAGGAAGGGAGGAGAGTAAGAAGGAAGGAAGGGCGAGAGGGAAGGAGAGAAGGAGCTTGTTTGAATGCCTGTAGGCAGGGCACACCTGTTTAGCTCCACAGACCCCACCCCTCCCTATTGTTATACCTGGCCTCAGTCACACATTTATATTCCTTGCCTGGCCCCATAAGAATTTGACATTGTCACTCCTCTGGTCTAAGATTTCATCATTACCTCCCAGATGTGTAGCACTAGAAAGTTTCTAAAACCACGAGTTGGTCTGTCACAGGCTGCCCTGGATTCCATCAACTACACAAAGAGAAAGATTGGCATTCAGATGGCTTTTCATGAGAGGTGTGGGAAGCCATCCCACTGCTTTATGGCCACACTTTATTCAAGGGATCATCAAAGGAATATTAGAGGTGACAATAACAAGCATCATGTAGCCTAGTGGGAACTTCCAATCAGAATTACCTGGGGTGTCTGGAGAACACCCGTACCCCGGCCCCACTTCTGGACATTCTGATTTAATTGGTGAGGAGAGGGCCCGGGCATTTGTATTTTTAAAAAGCTCCCAGACGATCCCAGTTGCAGCAAGGTTGAGAATCACTGATCTAGTCTATCTTCCTTATTCTCAGAAAAGAAAAATGAAGGTCAGAGAGGCCTAAAGTTTGCTTAAAACATATTTGTGAAAGGTGCATGTTTCTACTGCTTTTGCATTCTCTCTCCCATCAAGACTAAATATGCAGTGGAAAAGATAAGTGGGAAACCCAAGAACTGTGCGCTAGGAGTGTTTTAAGCTCTTGTTGGCAGAAGGACCAGCTGGAAGTTTCTAGAGGAAGCAGGCTCTCTTGAGTTCACAGCTGAATAGATGGCCTGTGGGTCCTCTGGTTCCCGGAAACATCCTCCAGTTGTGGTGGGTGGCTTGCAATGCTACCTTCACTTAAGGAAGAACTTTGTCTACTTGCTTTATTTAAATCCAGTATTTTGCATGCTTTGAAGGTCAGACATCTTTCCACTGTCCAGGGCACAGATGAGGATATACTTTGGAAGGATGTGGAGATGTCTATTCCTATGGAAAAAATAAAATTCAATCCATCATCAGAGTGATGTCAGTAGGGAAGGAAACACAGCCAAATCCCCTTTGAACAACATGATAGCCCAGTGATATGTGATGGGAGAGACAGTGAGCGACGTTCATAGTTGGGGGTGGAGACAGCATCCCGGGGCTGGTGCTGGACTCACTTGTGAGAGGCAGTAGAGGAATCAGGCCTTCTGGGTCCGAAACCCAGCTTCACCAACTACACATTCGGCAAACTTGGGCAAACGCTCACTCCTGCAAACAAAATAAAGATCGTAAAAACCTACAATCCCACCAAGTCACTCCTCTTTCAAATATTTCACAATACTCCAAAGAAGGTGGAAGAGGGCAGGTGGACACTAGGGATAAGGTCCTATTGCTGAGTCTCCCAAAGCTACCAGGCACTTGATATGTCTTCTCTCGTTTCTTCCCCTAGTGACCCATATGTGAGGTTGACGTCCAAGTCCAAATTTTATGAAAACAGAAATCGAGGATCAGAAAGGTTAAGAAACTTCCCTCAAAACCACACAGCTAGAAAGAGCAGAGCTAGAATTCAAAGCCGATGTTCTTTTAACTGTCGATGAACACGCTTACCTGAATGACTTGTATGGTTTTATGGGACACTTGCTTGTGTTTAGAAAGTGGGTTTTGGTACCATTGAATGGTCTGGACTTGGTAGAATCCAATCCAGAAATAGAGTGATTCTGCTCCCATATTGTCCTCAGACACACTCTGGATCTTCATTCCCATCCTTGGCAACATTTTAGACAGATCACAAGGCTCTTCTAACCTCTTCCTAGTTACTTGTGGTTATGTTTGAAAATATCACAACCTAACCTCTAGTTCAGTTCAGTACTTTTTCCTACCCCATCCCTTCCAAGCCCCCATCCCGCTGCCAACTCTCCTCCCCACCACTCCCCTCAGGTCAGACTCTGCAAAGTGGGAGGGGGTGTGCACTTTTCATCCGACTTGCTCATTTGCTTCTCTTTTTGTCATTTGCCCTTTCTCCCCTCCTCCCACACAGCCCTCACTGCTTCTGCTCTCCCCAAGATGTGCTCAAGGAGAAAACTGAGAAATTAAAATCTAAAAATGGTTTTACATGATCCGTGTTATCGTATCTGACACCTGCGCCCTCTTGTTTGGGAGACACCCAAATGCTGGCATCACTTCTCTTGGGGGCAATGGTGGGTTCTTTGGCAGCACAGCTAGGTCAGGGGAATCACTAGGAAGACTCGAGAGACTCAGCATACAGTGGTACTCACAGCAATAATTTATTACAGCGAAAGTATACAGAGCGAGATCGGCAAAGGGAAAAGATACGTGGAGCTAAGTCAGGGAAACCGGGGGTGAGCTTCCAAAGATCCTTGCCAGTGGGGTCACACAGGACATGCTTAATTCTCCAGTGAGGAGTTGTGACAATGAGCTCACTGGACACCATGCATCCAGAGTTTGTAGTGGGGGCTGGTCCATAGATCCCTCTTCCCGGCACATACCAAAATTCCAGACTCCCAGAAGGAAAGCAGGTGTTTGGCATAAACCGTGTTGTTGGCAGTCAGTTTAGGCCTCGACAGCCAGACTGGCATCACTCCTGGGAATGGGGGGGATGCTCTGAGTTCCCAGATACTAGCCAACGTCGGGCTCAGAGCTCTCACGCTGGGCCTCTTGGTAGCCCCTCTCTCGCCACCTCTCAGGATAGGCTGCAGCTGCTTGCCTGCCACACAAGCCTGGCCCCTTCCTGCTGGGAGGCAGCGGCTCAGGCAGGGGGTCTCCTACCCATGGACACACATAGGACGCCTTTGCCTGTGAACTCAGAAGTTCCAGGCCTTTTCTGCTGCAGCATTCTGGCTCTGCTGGTGACTGCCACCAGCATCCCCCCACCAGAGTAAAAGTCAGGCACCTCATTCTGTCCCACCCAACTCTTGGGAGGACTGTCATGTCCTCCCAAGAATTTCTCCACTACTCTGGTCCCCTGTTGATCCTAGAGGCCACTGAGTTCCCTCTCTTGGCTTGAGAGGGGAGAGCACTCCTCCCCTACATTGCCAACAGTGTTCTGCAAAGAAATCTCTCCTGGAGAAATCTCTAGGCTGCTCTTATCCAGAGAGTAGAGCTGGGGGATGGACTAAAGGGTTCAGGAAGGGATGTGGCCCCTTCCTAGCTTCTTTGTTGATGTGTCCAGCACCAATTTCAGAATTTGCAGTACTTGGTCTTTATTGTTCAGAGCTTTGGGCTTCTGCCAACATTCTGAGAAATGGAAGTCCCAATTATCATCATGTCACTTGACTCCTATTTCTGTATCTTTCATTCCATTCCCACTTGCACAGCTCTGGTTCAGGCTTGATCACCTCCCAGGTTACCTGGACATGCCTAGGCCTTCTGTTACTTACATTCGGTCCTCTGTGCGGTTTCCAGAATTATCTTTCTAATATGATTTGATCTCATCATTCACCGGCTTACTCTCTGCTGGGTGTCCAGAGGCCACGGCATGTCCACACTGTTCAGCATGGCACCTAAAACCCCTTCCTAGCCTGGCCTCACCTGCCATTCTAGGTCCACTTCCAGCCATTCCAAAACTCTTGCTTCCTGTGTGTTGAGCCCTTTTGGACCTTTGTTCATGCTCTTCCCTTCGCATGTCTACATGGAGAACTTCCACTCACTCCTCAGTGGCCCCAGATAAAATGATCCGCTTCCTTTGCTGTGCCTTCCAAGCAATCTGTGCACCTCAGGTCCACCATTTACTAGCTGTATGACCTTGGACAAAATTACTTAACCTCTCTGTGCCTCAGCTTTCTCATTGATACAATGAGAACGATGATGTTACTTACCCCACTGGGGAGTTTGGAGGACTACATTTAAATAAATTAATATCATAAAGCATTGAGAACCATGCCTGGCATTGGCCATATTCTACAACATTTGTTATACAAATAAATGCCTCAACTTTGCATGCTTCAGAAGACCCACGTCCCCCTTCGAGCTTTGTGAGGGCAAGGAGTCTTCCCTATCTCTTTTTGCCTGGCCAGGCTAAGCATGCCTAGAAGGTGCTCAGTATACAGCTGGGGTGAAATATTATGGATTAAATGATATGACGTCTGAGGTTTTCCTTAAAAATAATATAGGAGGCAGGGAAGTGAGTGGAAGAAGAGCTAGAACAAGACTGGATAATTGTTGAAAGTGGTTGATAAATTCATTGGGCTATTCTATTTTTATACATGTTACAATTTTCCATGTTACAAAGTTAATTCGCAAAAAGGAGGAAAACAATCTGTTGAAGGAATCAATGAATTAAAGATAATATTCTCCATTTCCTTGATTCCTCTATTTCTGTCCTTCCTTTTTAACATCTAGCTTCAAGCTCTGGTTTTGGAAGGAAGGAGGAAAGTGGGAGGACAGAGTAGTCAGGAATCCTTGGTTTCCTGTCTAGGGAATGCTCTTTTCTTCCCTCCATCTTAGAGCCAAAAATTGCACTGCCACAATATGTTTGGAAATTTTCTTCCTTTATGCAATAGGTTCCTATCTTACTTGGAATGAGATAGCTGTCATTCTTAAGTCACTTATGGAACTTTTGGTGGGAATTTGTGGGGTTTTTTTCCTTTTTTCATATTTGCTCAAGAGTTACCAGCTGTCTGGGAGCATCCTAGTCTGACAATTGATAAAGTCATTTCAAGAGCCACCTATTTCCTGATTTGCATTTTTTTCTTTTATTTTCCTTTTTTTGCTGTCTGCTAAAGATGTGGCCTCTGGAAGGGGCAGTTCGATCGGGCTGCAATCTGTCTCCACTGTTGGCAGTGGGCTGACAGGTCTGGCTGCAGGAGACCCCGGGTACTTACTGCTGTCCATCAAGCATGGGAAAGGACCACTTCGCATGTGCAAATGGGGCTGGATGTTGTCAAATTCCTCTGTGGCTGTGTAAGTAAGGGGCTTTCTTTGCTCACTTGGAAAATAACAATGAACTGCCGTGCACCCAGAGAGGGAGTGTTTAGCATGGAGGGAGGTGAATTCCTCGAGCCCCTACGTGTCTGGAACTGCTCTAAATGCCCTGCATACTTTCTCTCATTTCATGCTGTCAGCTGGGCAGATTTCATCCCTAAATTGTAGCTGAGGACTGCAACTCAGGGAAGTGCAGTAACTTTCCTTTCTAATAAATCAGGACTGGGGTTAGAACCCAGGTCTGATTTCCATGCTTGAGTCCTTTCTACGGTGATGCTCACTGCTTTCCACAGATCTCTCATATCCAAAGGGAGCACAAGGGCTCTCCCCAGCACTGTGGGACCAGGGAGGAAGGCAGAGCAGATGGGGCTGTGTGTCCCCCAACTTGATTCAACCACACCAGCTTTATTTTAATGACTTCTTTTTACATGGCAATAATTGCTAATATTTGGTGTGTAGCTCTAAGTGCCAGGCACTGTAATTAGCTGTTTATATACACTGTGTCATTTAGAGCTTGTGACAGCCCTAGGGAATGGATGCTATCACAATCCCTCATTTATCCACAAGGAAACTGAGGCACACAGAGGATGAGAAACTTGTCAAAGACCATACAGCTAGTCTGGCCAGGAATTACCACTGTGCAGTCTGAATTGAGAGCCCAGGGCACCTGATCCCACAGATTTAATTTAAAGAAAGAGTTGTTTGCAGTATCCCCTGCTGCCTCTCTCAGCAGACTTTCTCCTCCCTCTCTCCCTCCTTCCTTCCTCCCATCCATTCTGTACCAAGTAGGCTCTGGGGGGAAGAAATTGAGGCTGAGTAAAACATAGCTCTTACCTGAGGAGGATCTCAGGGTTTGGAAGAGAGAATCATATACATACAGCAGAATGCAAAAGTAGAGACATATTACCCAGACCCAGAAGAGAGAGAACACTTCACGATCTCGCAAACAGGTGTTGAAGACTTTCTGAGACCACCCCTGAGGGGCAGGTCTGAGACGTGCCCACGGAACTTCTAACTCACAGTCACCTCTCTTTCCTGTCTCCCCAGAGGTGCGGTTGAGTGGCAGCTCCCTGAGTTCTCAGGGTGACCTTGACAGAGGAAACTGCAGGTGCTGTGGGCCACTCTTACCCACCCCTTCCCCTTCTCATTCTCTGTTTTGGATTTCCGCTGGGTTTGTGCAGAAGCGGCTGCATTTTGTCCTTATCTTTTTAATGACACAGTCCTCAGAATGCTCGGTGGGTACTTCCGTCACCCATTAATCTGCATAAATGCCACTACCTGTCACCACATATTATTCTGTTTAGGGCAGTTTTGCAGGTAATGGAGGCTTGTGTCCTTGTGTAAATGACTTGTTTTGTTTTGTTTTGAATGAGAGCTTCCAGATATTTCTTCTCTCTGCCCCTCTCTCTCTCATCTTCTCTGTCTTCAATGCCCATGTTTGCACCCAGATATCTTTCCCAACAAGAGAAAAATTCTTAGCGATAAGGAAGGTAGCAAGGATCACTGAGCTCTCCCAATCCCAATCTGTAACTTGCTTGGGGAGCACTCCCCTGGTCTTGCACTGTGGCCAGATTGGCCGCTTACTTAAGCACCAGAGGGCAGTGGTCACCCAGTTCCCAGGGGGCAGATAGAGTCCCCTGGGAGAAGGCCCCGGGGGATTCCCAACTTCCGGGCACGGGTGCGAAAGCAGCCCCTCTGCACCACAACCCAGGACTCTGCTTGGCAACCTTGGGTTTGCTTTGCCGTATTAGCCACCTGCTCTGAGCACTACCCATGCCTTCCGGTCCTGTCATCTGAAGGTATTATGGCTTCCCAAGCCGGTTCTCACTTGGCGCCGCAGGAGGAGTCCCCTCTCTACAGCAAGAGGGGTTCTGGAGGGCTTTTGCTGACCTGAGCCTCAGGTCGGGGAGGAATTTACTAATCCCAGAGCCGTCTGCCTGAGGTTCTGTATCCACCTCGCTGTCAGGACTGGCTTCACCCTGACCTCTCTGCTCGCAGGCCTGGACCCTGGCCCGGCCCCTGCCGAGCCCTCCTCCATCGCAGCCCTCTGGGTATCCCCGGCCACCCTGCACCCCGGAGGGATAGCCTCTCTGCTCTCCAGGACACCTCCTTTCTTGGAGAAGAAACTAATTTTGTCTTCCCAAATCTAGGTCTTCCTGAGACAGGCATGGCTAAGTCAGAATGAACTCATGCACCCTCTCTCCTTCTGATAATGGAAAACTGGACCTATGGGGGAGCTGGGCTTGTCACAGTCATCCTGCAACCAGCTGCTGGCCCTGCTAACTTTCTGCGGTGGCTCCCAGTTCTTGGGTGGGGCAGAGCCGTCTCTGAAATGGGCAGTGAATGTAAGGAAGGCAGGGGCAGGGCATCTTTTAGATGGTGTTAAACTGTTGTTGGTTTTGTGTGGACTCCCACAGAGGCCTGTCTTACTGAAAATAGCTCTGGCTTGTTTACTTTCCAACAGTCTCCTGTTTTCAGTCAGAGGACAGGTATCCCAACAGAGCCCAGTTACCAAAGGCACTCACTGGCGACGTCCGGAGGAGAGAACAAGGAGAGCAGAGAGCATCAAAGACTGAGGCTTTGTTTATGGAGATAATAAGCTGCTCTCAGGCAGGGACTGAGTCATTTATTTACCTGACTTTCTCCTCTTAATCCAGAATAGTGCCTTCGCTTAGGAGATGCTCAGTAAATGTCTTTCGAATGGGCTAATGCATAAACATCTGGTACTTCCAATGCTATTAGTTGTAACAAACACTATCAAGTGGCATCCTGTGAAGATGAACTAAAACAACCTGGCAGTGTTGTTAGGTAGTTATCTCAGTTCCCATCTTATTTATGAGGAATCTGTAAGAAGTTCAGCAACTTGCTCAAGGGCACAAAGCTTGTAAATGACAGAGGCGGGATCTGAACTCAGGTCTGTTCATTTCCACGCCACAGAGAGCTTGGTGTGCATCACTGAGGACGACTGTCACTGACCTCATACAAATAGAAGTCACTGCTTATTCTGCCTGATAGACTGAGAACAGGCTTCACAGAGAAAATACCATGCGATCTGGGAATTGAATACTGAGATGCGTTCTGCGATGTGGAGAATGACAGCAGAGCATTCAAGTCAGTGCTGCTCTTGTGTGTGGCTGCAAGCAGGGAGCAGGTTTCAAGGCAGGCAGGTGAGACAATAGGGGATGATATGCTCAGGTAGGTTAGCTGGAGTCAGAGTACAGATGAAGCAGGATTCTGTCTAACGTGGACAGCTTTCAGAGAATTCCATAAGAACCTGGCTGCATGACTCTAACATGCATTTGTCTTTGCAGAATTTGGCAGTGGAGAAAATCTTATGGGGAATAGTTTTACTAGAAGGTAGATCTCTCCCCTTTGCCACCAGGGCAGCAGATGTGTGACCTCTAGCAGTGTACATTGCAGGAGAAAGTACTAGTTAAATTCCCTTGAGGAACTTACGCAACCAATTGGACCGTTGAGGTCTTGAGGTGTCCTGCTTATAAAAGTTCTGCCTTTGATGCCCTCATTGTTTCTGGCAGTTGGGTGGTCTGTGTATGTTAATGTCCCTTTTCTTATCTCTGCAGATGGAGAACACCACAAAAGAACCCTTTGGGATGTGCAGTCATAAACTTGACATTTCTAGCACCAGATTCGCATTTATGGCATGCTGGTTGATAGTGAGGAAATGGCCATGTTGCAGGGACTGTCCCCTGTGACTACTCCCTTGTCATCCAAATAGATCTGTGTCGCTTTTTGGGATTATCAGCCTCTGCTGCCCATCTTTAAACCAGCTAGCCATTGTGGGAGGTGGATGTCTTGCTATGAAATAGAGCTTTACTTTGCCAGAATATGTATCCATAATGTATTAAAGGTAGCTTAGAGATCCTCTAAACCTTGGGGTGCCTGGGGGCGCCTGGGTGGCTCAGTGTGTTAAGCATCCGACTCTTGATTTTGTCTCAGGTCATGATCTCAGGGTCTTGAGATCTAGCCCCACATTGGGTTCTGCCTGGGTGCGGAGTCTGCTTCTCCCTCTCCTTCTGCTCCTCCCCCTTGCCCTGCTTGTGCTCTCTCTCTCTCTCTCAAATAAATAAATAAATAAACAAATAAATAAATAAATAAATAAAATATTTAAAAAAAATCCTCTAAGCCTAACCCTCACTTTATAGAGGAAAATAACTGAGGCTCAGAGAGGTAAAGTGACATGCTCAGGGTCACACAGTAGCCCTACCTTGTCCTATGCAGTAACCACTCAACTCATTTGCCCATAAGGCACTTGAAATAGGGCCAGTCTGACTGGAGTGCACTGTTGATGTAAATACACACAGAGGATTTCATTGATCAGTATGAACATAAATATCTGATTGATATCTCTTATGTTGATTGCATGTGGAAATGAAAATATTTTGGATACATTTGGTTAAAACAAATGTATTATCAAAAATAGTATCACTTGTTTCTCTTTTGCTTTGTTCGTGTGGCTATTAGAAAATGTAAAATAACATATGTGGCTTGCATTGTGTTTCCACTGGACAGCATTCCTCTAAAGCTTGGAGGAGAACACAGGTCACTTGACTTTGATGCTAGCCTGCAGCAGGGTGGGGAGTATTGGCTGGATCAGGGAGAAGCCAGAGGCAAGGACACTGGTCAGGAGGCCCTGGCAGCAGGCATGCCCCCGTGCGGGCTGTGGGTGCTCACTACTAGTCATGGGAACAAGCTCCTATCACCGTGCTGGCTGTGCCTCACATGCCTCCCCTCCCGCTCCCTTTCTAATCTTTCCTGCCTGGAAGCTCACTCTGTCTTTCTGTACCACTCCAGCTGTCTGAGATGTAAGGCAGCCCAGGCTCCTTCAATGATCTGTTTCTGCGGGCTTCCAACCTGGTTTGATCTGTGGCTGTTCCTTCACACCCTCTTGGCAGCTCTACAACTACCTTAAACAACCATTCTCTCTCCTTCCACACAGAGCTCTTAGGAATAATCTCAAAACAGCGCTGTACTTGAAAAAAAAAAAATGTAGCATGACCACTTACCAAAGGAAAGAGAGCCTGCTTTTCACTCCCTTCCTCACAATGTCTTAACCCCAGTTACCCAAATCTGGGTTCTGCAAAAATGCGGAAGAGCTTGTGGAGTGAAAGATCAGGCTGGTCATGGAAAACAGTTTTGAGTAATCAATGTTGCATATTAATGTTGCATCTGTCCCACTGCTGGCTCCAGGTCCTTTCTGTAGCTCTTCTAGGTTAGCTTCCACAAATATGAAATAGGAATTCTTCATTCATTCTTTCGTTCATTCAGCAAGGGTTGAGCATCACAGCTTCCCAGGTACTGTGCTGGGCTCTGGAGATACAGTGCTCATGGCAGACACGGTCTTATAGCGAATAGAGGAAAAAGATGAAAACCGATGGGGGTAGACTTGTGCCCATCAAGTCCCACAGACACCGTGGCCTCAGCATGGGCTGGTAGCTCACTCCCCTGAGCAGGATGGAGTTGCTGGTAGAAATGGGACCCAGCAGAACCTGAGTCCTATGCCAGTTTGGACACTGAGTTCCATTCAGAATTTTGAGGCCTGTTGGCGTAGACTCAACTCCCTCTGTCCCATCCTTTCTGAAATCCCGGACAAAAACCCATTCAGTCGTCCTGGACTAAGGTCACTTCCTCTGGATTCATCACTGTAAGGGCACATACTTCTCCACATTGCCGTATTTCACACAACGTCCCCACCCGCTCTTCTGTGGGATGCTGCTTACTCTGTCACTCTGTGGCCCTCGGCGCGATAGGCAGCCCCCCTCCTTCACCTCTGCACAGTATCTGAGGATTAGCTTGAGCCTAATCCGTGGGAGGCTGAGCCTTCCTCCTTCCCAGATGTTGCTCATAGATCATTGCGCTTTTTTCCTTTAAACCTCTTTTTAAAATTGAAAGGTATGTTGTATAGTTTAAAGGGTGCAGAAAATGTACAGTTTAAATAATTACTGTATAGTGAACACGTAGGAAATACCACTTATATATACATTCCAGAAGAATATAGATTAATTAGGACTTTTTTGAGCTCCACCTAAATGAAATCATATTGTATGTACCATTTGGTGTCTGGCTCACTATCCTGTTTGTGAGGGTCATTCATGTTATTACCTGTTTCTGGTTTTTTTTTAATTTTATTTATTTACTTTTATTTATTTCTCCATTTTTATTTTTCATTCATTGTTACTCATTTTTATTACTATATAGAATGACCATTACTTTCCTACTGTCTTGAAAATCTGCCCTCCTGCTTTGAGCCCAGCAATTTTGGGTTGCTTGTCTCTTAGTCTTCAAACACACCACAGGTGCTATCCTCATTCTGGATAATGAGGATATATTATTTTACAAACTTTATATTATTTTTTATTTTTTTAAAGATTTTATTTATTCTCTTGAAAGAGAGTGCATAAACTTGGGGGAAGGGCAGAGGGAGAGGGAGAAGCAAACTCCCTGCTGAGCAGAGAGCCTGACTCGGGGCTTGATCCCAGGACACTGAGATCATGACCTGGAGCTGAAAACAGATGCTTAACCAATTGAGTCACCCAAGGGCCCCTACAAACTCTTTCTTTATGAAAATTTTCAAACATATACAAATTTGGGAGAGCAGCTTAATAAACCGCCTTATACCCAGCACCCAACTCCATTTACAACCAAACCTTTGTACCTGTATCCCCATGCAGTCCTTTCCCCAATTATTTTGAGACAAATCCCAATTATATTATCTTATTCATATTTTTTCAATATTTTCCTCTAAAGTAAAATGTTCTTTTTTAAAAACATAATCCTATATCATTATTATACATAGACTAAAACCAATGGAATTCTCATAGTATAAAAAAACAAGCATAAAATTTGAACATCAGCTTGTTTTTTTATACTAAGAGAATTCCATTGGTTTTAGTCTCTATTTGAATCAGAATGAAAATAAGATTCATAAATTGCAATACAGTGGTTTATATTTCTCTTTTTGCTTCAATCTATAGATCCCTCATTCTGCTTGGTCCCTTGCACACATCTCTCTCTCTCTTTAAATCTCTGTCTCATGATTTTGATCTCTCTTCATCCTTACAATTTATTTTTTTTTAAGTTTATATATTTTAGTAATCTCTAAATTTGAGATTACTAAAATAAAGCCCACCCAATGTTGGGCTCAAACCCCCTCCTTACAATTTTATTTATTTCTTAAAAAAAAAACCAGATTATTAGTCTCTAGAGTTCTTCACAGTTGGGACTTTTTTGTTGTTTAACATATTCTTCTGTCCCCTTTTTTCTTTAAATTGATGGTTGGTCCTACAGCTTTGTTCCATATATAGTTTGATTTTTGGCCAGAAGTCCCCATAGATGGTATTTTGTACTTCTATCAGCAGGTGGTCTGAGATGTCAGCATCCATCATTACAGCCTATCATCATGGGTTGGAGATAGCAACATTCTATTTCTACCAGTCCTTCATTTGTCAGCTAAGACACTTCTAGAAAGAAACTTTGTGTTGTCAACTATTCGATTTCCCTGAGATAAGTTCTTCTTTTTAATTTTAATATTTTTTTTTGTTTGAGAGAGAGAGAGAGAGCACACAAGCAGGGGGAGGGGAGGGACAGAAGAGGAGGGAGAGAGAGAGAGAGAATCTTAAGTAGGCTCCACGCTCAGCACAGTGCCTGATGCGGGGCTTGATTTCACAACCCTGAGATCATGATCTGAGCTGAAATCAAGAGTCGGATGCTTAACTGACTGAGCCATCCAAGCACCCCTCCCTGAGATAAGTTCTTACAGGAAAAAAGAACAAATATTTGATCATTTTCTTTTATCATTTTTCAAAATAAATGAGATGATTTTGTAACAAACTCCAAGGAAGAATGAGAACTTTTTTCTTCTACTAACTTTATGATCATGTTTGAAATGTTTTAATCCATTATGATTATTCTTACAATGCCCAAATTATCCTATTTTTGACCATTAAGAGTCTTTTAAATTGACTCCTGAGGTCTTAAAACCTTTCAATACTACCTTTCTAGACATTACAGCTTCTTTGCTTTCTGGCATCCTATCATCATATCATTTCATCCATAAATAAATATTTTGGAGACCCCTGAGTTCTTTTAAAAGTGGAAGACCATGATCTGGGTACTAAGGGTACTCCTTGTTACTAGGTTGGCTATTATTTCTAAGCCCTTTCAATGGACAGAACCAGGAGATAAAGATAAATTGTCATGAGTTCATGTAGATAAATCAAATTAGAACTACATAGTTTTTACCTAATATCTTTAATTGTACATCTCTTTTTCTTTTCCGTTATGCCAAGCATTGTATTTCTCAACACTGATATAATTATTCATTTTCTTTCTCACATAGTTCACACACAACAGACTCAGAATAACAATATAAATGCTACCAACAACAATACAGTTATTAAAATCAATTTAAGATTTTTTTTGTCCTTAGGTTACATCCATGAAAGATGTTTAGTAAATTACTGTGTTATAAAGTCATCTGAAATATTTTCTCATATGGTTATGACATATACTATTAAGCATACTATTAAGTCATTTTCCTTTACTTTTTATTTATAGAGATTACTTACGTATTTATATAATTATGAAAAATATTAATGTATTCCAAAGTTTTATCATATAATAGAGTATATTCAGAGAAATTTAACTTCTAACCTTGTTCCCTTCTCCTGGTTACTCCATTTGGACCATTTATTTGGGTTCTTTGAGGAACCATTTCTTTTCAAGTTTTTGTTTCTTTTTCTTTTTTTTTTTTAAGATTTTATTTATTTGAGAGAGAGAAAATGAGAGAGAGCACATGAGAGAGGGGAGGGTCAGAGGGAGAAGCAGACTCCCTGCCGAGCAGGAAGCCCGATGTGGGACTCGATCCAGGGACTCCAGGATCATGACCTGAGCTGAAGGCAGTCGCTTAACCAACTGAGCCATCCAGGCGCCCTCTTTTTTCTTTTTTAAATTTAAATTCAATTAATTAACATATAATGTATTATTGGTTTCATAGGTAGAGTTCAGTAATTCATCAATCTTATATAATACCCAGTGCTCGTTACATCACATGCCCTCCTTAATGTCCATCATTCAGTTACCCTATCCCCCCCACCCTCCCTCCCTTCCAGCAATCCTCAGTTTATTTCCTATGATTAAGAGTCTCTTATGGTTTGTCTCTCTCTCTGATTTCATCTTGTTTTATTTTTCCCCTCTCTTCCCCTATGATCCTCTGTTTTGCAAAATAAGTCAATCAGAGAAAGACATTTATCATATGATCTCACTCATATGTGGAATTTAAGAAACAAAACTTTTCCTTTTTCCTTAAAAAAAAATGAAAGAAATCTATATGTATGCATCCCCTCCTCCTTTCTTAGAGAAACGGTAATATACTACACATACTTTCCTCCATTTGCTTTTTTCATCTAATAATATATCACTTCAATAATATATACATGAGATTATACAGCATGCAACCTTATGGGATTGGTTTTTCTCACTTACCTATTTCTCTAGAGATTGATCCAGGTTGTTGAGTGTATCAAGAGTGGGTTCATTTTTATTGCAGAGTAGGATTCCACGGTATGGATGTACCACAGCTTGTTCAACCATTCAGCTGTTCAAGGATGTCTAGGTCATTTCTAGGTTTGGGCTATTACAAATAAAGTGTGTGTACAGGTTTGTGTGTGAACAGCAGATCATTTCTCTGGGATAAATGCCCCCAAATGTAATTGTTGGATTGTATGGTAGTCATGCGTTTAGTTTCTAAAGAAAGTTCCCGACTGTTTTCCAGAGGTATTGTACCATTTTACATTTCCACCAGGAATGTATTAATGATTCGGTTTGGATGCATCCTGCCCAGTATTTATTTATCCTGCCTAACATTTTATTTTAGACGTTCTGATTGGTGTGTGGTAACATTCCTCATGGTTTTAATTTGCATTTCCCTAATGGCTAATGATGTCCAAATATCTTTCATGTGCTTTTTTTTGTCATCTATATGTCTTTGGTGAAATATCTAGGTCTTTTATTTTATTTATATTTATTTTATTTTATTATTTTTTGACTATTGATTCTGAGAGCTCTTTATAGATTCTAGATACTGGTCCTTTGTCAGATGTGTGGATTGCAAAAAATTTCTGCCACTCTGTAGCTTGTCTTTCCATCCTCTTGACAGAGTCCTTCACAGAGAAAAAATTTCTAATTTTGATCAAGTTTTATTTACCAATTTTCCTTTTCTTTATCTGGCTCTTGATCCTTAAGATTTCCTCTGTTTCCTTTTCTGTGAGTTTTGTAGTTTCTAGCCAACCTGCCTTCTTCCCCCCACCTTTCAGAGTATTCACATGTTTATTTTGCATCTACTGTAGGTGGTGCTCAATTGTGCCACTTCCTCCGGCCCCACAGTTTATGATGAGAATCCTGGCGTCATTTGAATTGGTTTTTTCCCTAGAGATAAAATGACATTTCTCTCTCATTGCTTTCAAGATTTTTTCAGTGTCTTTAGATTTTGGAAGTTCTACTGTAATGTGTCTTGTTGCTCATCTCCTTGAATCTGTAGGCTTCTGTCTTTGGGGGAAGTTTGGGAAGTTTTTCACTTCTGTGTGTGATGCTGATGACAGAAATGTGAGGTCTTTTATGATGGTCCCACAGGTCCCTGAGGCTCTGTTCCTTTTTTTGTTTTGTTTTCTCTCTGTTCAGATTTGGTGATTTCTGTTTTTCCATCTTCAGATCCACTGGGTTTTGTCTCCCCGCCTCTGCACTTTGCTACTGAACCCAGCCAGTGAGGTTTTTAAATTCCAGCTATTGTTTTTTCAGTTCTAAAATTCCCATTTGGTTCTTATTTTAACTTCTACTTATTTGCTGAGACTTTCTGTTTCGTTGTTGAGATTCTTTCTCCATTTGTCTCAAGTTTGTTTGTGGTTCTCATTGCAGCATCTCTACGAGGACTGCTTTAAAATCTTTGACAGGTTATTTCAATATTTCTGTCATCTTGGTATTGGCATCTGCTAATCGTCTTTTTCATTCAGTTGGAGATTTTCCTTGTTCTTGGGATGATGTGGGATTTGCAGTTGAAACTTGGACATTTTTTATATTATGCTATGAGACTCTGGACCTTATTTCAACCATCTGTTTCATGTAGCTCCCTCTGATACCACTCTGGCAAAGGAAAGCAGGGCCACTGTCCTGTGACTGCCCGCTGGGGGTAGAAGTCCAAATTCTAACTCAACCTCCTTTGACACCCAAGGGGGATGCAATGATTAATTTTATGGGTAGACATGAACGTGCCCAAATTAAACATTATTTCTGGGTGTGACTATGAGGGTGTTTCTGGATAACATTAGCATTTGAATCAGTGGACTCAGTAAGGTAGATGACACTCCCCAATGTGGGTGGTCATCATCCAATCTGTTGAGGGCCTGAATAGCAAAAGGCAGAGGAAGGAGGCATTTACTTTTTTTCCCCCTGCCTCCCTGTATGAGCTGGGACACATCATCTCTTCTCATTTCATTTTCTTGTGCCCTCAGACTGGGATTTACACCATCAGCTCTCCTCATTCTTAGGCCTTCCGACTCAGCTGAATTAGACTTCTAGCTTTCCTGGGTCTCCAGTCTGTAGATGGCAGATTGTGGGACTTCTCAGCATCCATAATGGCATAGCCAGTTCCTCATAACAAATTGATATAGATAGATAGAGATACAAATACAGATACAGATATAGAAACATACAAATATCTCCTGTTGGTTCTGTTTCCCGAGAACCCTCACTAACACATGGGCTTCTTGTGACATTTGGGTGGGTTGTAAGCTAGGCCTACCCTTTTGCTGTAGCCAGAAACAAACAGGAGCCTATATATACCTGGTTTTACTTTGTGTTATGGACACATATAATTGGACATTTCAAGATGTCTAATGGTTTCTACCAGAAAAAAAAATTACCGATGAGCCAAGGGTCTTGGTTCCTGTCATCTGTTGGGATTCGAAGGTACATCTGTGATTAGAAACCTGGCAGAGGAACCACACATTCCTTCCAATTCTTCCCATTCTCCAAGAGAACGTCCACTTGGTAATCTTGGTTAAATTAGTGGATTTGGTCAACTAAAGAAAAAGACTTTAGGCACGTTAATAGGTAAGGAATCACTGGCCATGCTGTTTTCCATCTCCAAATACCTTTGCCCCATTGAAGACAGAGGCAGATTCTTCTGGCCCAAACCAGGCAGAGCCAAGTGAGCCCATGGGAATATTTACCTTGGCAACCTAGAGAGAATAGATGTAAAGTAACTCCACTTTTCTAGGATTAAGAAATAACAATTCCATCTGTCATTCTCTCACTTATTTCCTTACTGCTATGTACACAATACATCCAAATTTGAGATTTTTTTAATAGAAATAGTAGGATCCTCTGGCTAGTCCACACAAACCTGTGTTACTCCATATAGCTTTCTTTAAAAAAAGATTTTATTTATTTATTTGACAGAGAGAGATAGTGAGAGCAGGAACACAAGCAGGGGGAGTGGGAGAGGGAGAAGCAGGCCTCCCACCAAGCAGGGAGCCCGATGTGGGGCTTGATCCCAGGACTCTGGGATCATGACCTGAGCCAAAGGCAGATGCTTAACGACTGAGCCACCCAGGTGCCCCATTCCATATAGCTTTTTTTTTTTTTTAAGATTTTATTTATTTATTTGACAGAGAGAGACATAGCGAGAGAGGGAACACAAGCAGGGGGAGGGGGAGAGGGAGAAGCAGGCTTCCCCGACAGTGCAGGGAGCCCGATGTGGGGCTCGATCCCAGGACCCTGGGATCACGACCTGAGCTGAAGGCAGACGCTTAATGACTGGGCCACCCAGGCGCCCCCCATATAGCTTTTAATAACACTGTTTAAAGAGGTGCCTGGGAGGCTCAGTCGGTTAAGCATCTGCTTTAGGCTCAGGTCATGATCTCAGGGTCCTGGGGTCGAGCCCTGTGTGAGGCTCTCTGCTCAGCGGGAAGTCTGCTTCTCCCTCTGCCCCTCACCCTGCTTGTGTTCTCCCTCTCTCAAATAAGTAAATAAAATCTTTTAAAAAAATACTCTTTAGGGGTTTAGTCACAATTATCCCTAATCACTACTGGTATCTTGTTTCTAAGAATAAAATTGACTTAGAAAGAAACTAGCCAAGCAATCTCAGGGTTGTGTTTCAAAGACTTAGGAAAAAAGCCAAGAGGTGTGACAGTTGGCATCTTCTCCTCCGCTTTGAGCACTAAACTCATCTTCTCACCTTTAAGGTTGAATAAAGCCTTCTTCTGCTACTCAGGTGACAATCACCCTTCCTATGTGGGTCTTCCTAGGATAGGGGCCTATTTTAACAGTTGGGATATGGAGGGTACCTAGGGGGCTCAGTCGTTAAGCATCTGCCTTCAGCTCAGGTCATGATCCCAGAGTCCTGGGATCGAGCCCCCACATTGGGCTTCCTACTTGGCGGGAAGCCTGCTTCTCCTTCTCCCACTCCCCCTGCTTGTGTTCCCTCTCTTGCTGTGCCTCTCTCTGTCAAATAAATAAATAATATCTTAAAAAAAAAACAGTAGGGATATGGAGAAAATATTGTTATTGCCATTGCTGCTTTAACATTAAAAAACCCTCTCCATGGGGCGCCTGGGTGGCTCAGTCGTTAAGCGTCTGCCTTCGGCTCAGGTCATGATCCCAGGGTCCTGGGATCGAGCCCCGCATCAGGCTCCCTGCTCGGCGGGAAGTCCGCTTCTCCCTCTCCCACTCCCCCTGCTTGTGTTCCCTCTCTCGCTGTGTCTCTCTCTGTCAAATAAATAAATAAAATCTTTAAAAAAAAAAAAACCCTCTCCTCCTGCCCCACCAAAATTTGATTTTGTTCTCTGACTTCTTTAATTAGAAATGTAGGGTAGAGAGAGAGACCCTAAGAAGCATGCTCACTAATAACAGGTTACTAAACATCCTTCTAAGGGGGATAGGTTTGGTTAATCCCAGGAAATATGCACAGAACCACTGGGGTGCCTCGTCTGGGGGCAAGTCCATTTTAGCCCAGCTGCTTTCCTGCTGGATCAGGATCTATGTCCTCTAGAGGTGGTGCCTTGTCTAATTTGCACTAGTTCTGGAAGCTCAGAGCCAGGGCATGAGTGCTGAGAACAATGGCATCCTTTCTGCAATGAAGAAGGGAAAGGAAAGAAGGGTGCTAAGACAGCTAGTCACCAGAGAGGGCCATTGTAGGGAAAGAACCAGATGTCATTTTTGCTTTTAATTAGTACTAATTTTTCAGATGGTATATGATATAGTTCTGAAGTTGGATGAGGGGAGGGGGGGTACATGGATGCAATGAAGAAGTATTGAGTCCTTGTGAAAAGTGCACTTCTAGCCAAGATGAGGAGCTGCCCACGTGGCTGGAGTGGGTGGCAATAACATCTAGAGACACCATGATCAGATACTGGATATTTTTCAGGCCTGTTTCATTCAGCAAAATGAATATTCGTTCAAGAACACAACTATAGGCAGCCCTCAGGTTGATCTAACTTCTAGTAACATTGTGAATCTCCCAATGTAAGGGATGTTGATTGTTAATAAAGGTTTATTAACCTCTTCATACACATGCAAAACACTTGCGCCAATACAAGTGAGTTAATTATATGCACTGACAAAGTAGGTCTACTAGAGGCCACATTTTATATTAACACTGAATTTTAATAGTCACTGGCGTCTCTGGTTAAATTCCAGCTGTTCCTTATTCCTTAAGGTTCCACATTAGCTGATATTTGGCAAAATATAAAATTGCTATTGGAGTTGAAAGAAAAATTTGATTTTCTCTATTTCTGAGAGTGTTAGACATAAGTTACCTGTGTTATGCAAATTGGTGTCAAGCAAAAAGGAGGATTTAGTGACCATGAAAATCTCTTCTCTTTAAAATTCTGTTTTTGGGGCACCTGGGTGGCTCAGTCGTTAAGCGTCTGCCTTCGGCTCAGGTCATGATCCCAGGGTCCTGGGATCGAGCCCCGCATTGGGCTGCCTGCTCCGCAGGAAGCCTGCTTCTCCCTCTCCCACTCCCCCTGCTTGTGTTCTCTCTCTCGCTGTCTCTCTCTCTTTGTCAAATTAAAAAAAAAAAATCTTTAAAAAAATAAAAAATAAAATTCTGTTTTTGTTTCAAATAAGGCCAATGTGCTCTTGCAAATGGAAATATCCCCACCGACTTACAGATCATGTCAGGAACAGTTCTCTCCACAGAAGCAACATCCTATCTTAATTCTCCTGTTATGCTGGAGGGGGCCAA
The DNA here is from genome assembly GCF_002201575.2 of Neomonachus schauinslandi. Classification (NCBI taxonomy): domain Eukaryota; kingdom Metazoa; phylum Chordata; class Mammalia; order Carnivora; family Phocidae; genus Neomonachus; species Neomonachus schauinslandi. The sequence goes on along the minus strand of NC_058406.1, from coordinate 173,465,937 downwards.
ATCTTGAACAAACTTAATGCCCAGACTCTATGCAGCCATGAATGTTATTCTAGGTTTCATGACATTGCTATAATCAACTCCAGAGTTGAAATAGAAGATTAAAATTCTACTCATAATTATACATTATCTTTTCTTGTAACTTTTTGTAAGGGATAAAAGAGTTGGGATACTAAATAGAAAAATTAAGGAGTAATTAAAAAAACTACTATTTATTTTTTTAGAAAACATTTTGTAGCTGCTGTGTGGAAACAGTATTGCTATGCGATTAGAAAGATATGGATTCAAATCTCAGCTCTGCTACTTGCTGGCCAATACAGGGGCTGCATTTTAAGTTTATTTGTGCTTCAGCTTCATCACCGTATTTATTTGAAAACAAAGCTAAAAAAATTTTTTAGGAATCTGTACAACTACGTCATGCTGCCCCCATGTGTCTAAGAAAAGAGTGTGTGCTCACCTCAGTTTGCACGTTAAAATGATCTGGAGAGATGAAAAATTAATAGGCTCTGTTAGTTTCTTTCTTGCTTGTTTGCTTTCTTGCTGTCTTTCCTCCCCAGGTGATTCTCATTGTGCAACCAGGTCAGAGAAACCCAGAAATAGATTATAAACTCCGTAAGGGCAGGAGTTTTGCTTGTGCAATTTGCGATTACATTGTGTTGAGAAAAGTATCCAGCTGACAGAAGTGCTCAAGTAATATTTATTGAGCTAAATTGAGATAAATTAATAAATGAATGTGTACTTGACTTTCTTAAAGAAGCAATATAATCAAACCTCAAGTCAGATCCTGCTGTAATAATTATAGTTACCATCAAAGGAGTCTCACAACGTCCCTGGAGTGGATCTTAAAACCTCCTAATGGAGTCCCATTGAGTTTAAAATAAAATCTGAACTTGTTACCATAGCATCTAAGGCACTGGACAATCTGGCCCCTTCCTCCCTTTCCAGCCTCATCTTCTGGGCATCCTCCCTCTTCAGTCACACAGGCTCTATTTTTACTCCTTGAACACATCAGGCTAGTTTTCACCTCAGGACCTTTGCTCTTATTGTTCCTTCCACACGGATTACTCTTTTCCAGATCTTCATGTGCCTGATTCTTTCTCATTATCAGAATATCATCCCACACACATCATTTCCTCAGACCCACCTTCCATGGTTGCCCTGTCTAATGTACCTCCACACTGCTGTCACTCTCTGTCCTATTACCTTATTTCGGTATCCTCAAAGTAGGTCTTACTATCAGAAACTCCCTTTTTATTTATATATTAATATATGTTGATTTGATATTTTATGGTTCTTCAATCCCCACTAAAATTTAGGTACCATTAGGACAAAAATCTAATCCTCTTAATTTTTTTTTCATGCAATATATTCAGCCCTCAGAACAAAGCCCAACACCCAAAAACTTACTAAATATTTGATGAATGCATAAAATAATTTTTAAAAGCCTAACCTGTTATTTATTTACTTGTCTACCTTTGGAAAGTCATATATGTCCTGTAATAACATGCATAACTTGCCTTTTACATTGTCTGGCACGTGGTAAGTGCTCATAAGTGATAAGTGGAACCTATCTTAATTCTCATAAGTGATAATCTAAAGTCATCTAAAAACATAAGTGTTTTTAGATGACTTTATATAGGATGCTTCAAAGAGCTTCTCTTTAAGGTAGGAGAGAAACAGCATAGTCAAGGGAAGGGATGTTGGCTTCCCTTGACTATGCTGTTTCTCTCCTACCTTAAAGAGAAGCTCTTTGAAGCATCCTATATAAAGTCATCTAAAAACAACGGTAGCTCGTAGGTTTTCCTTTTTCTTTTTTTTTCTTTTTTTTTTTTAAAGATTTTATTTATTTATTTAACAGAGAGAGACACAGCGAGAGAGGGAACACAAGCAGGGGGAGTGGGAGAGGGAGAAGCAGGCTTCCCACTGAGCAGGGAGCCCGATGCGGGGCTCGATCCCAGGACCCTGGGATCATGACCTGAGCCGAAGGCAGACGCTTAACCATCTGAGCCACCCAGGCGCCCGGTTTTCCTTTTTCTTGTGTAAATACCTAGGGATGGAATTTCTCCATGGTTATACATGATTAGTTTCCAAGAAATTGCCAAACAATTTCTCTAAAGAGATGGTATCATTTCACACCTCTATCCTCTCCACATTCTCACCAGCATTTAGTATTGCCAGTCTTTTTAATTTTAGCATTCACGTGGGTATAAAATGGTATATCATTGTTATTTGATTTGTCTTTCCCTTGCAACTAATGACGTCAGCATTTTTTGTGTATTTACTGGCCATTCACGTATCTTCTATTGTCAAGGGTCTTTTCCAATCTTCTGTCAACTTTTTACTAGTGTGTCTTCTTATTGTGGATATGTAGGATTCTTTATTTATTCAGGATACAATTCCTCTGAAAAATGAATTCCAATACATTTCAATGCCTCTAATACATTAACAATACCTTCTCAATTGGTAAACTGTGTGTTTTGATGAGCTTTTATTTTTGTGAGGTATAATTTATCAGCTTTTATTTTATGTTGAGTGCTTTTTAGGTTGTATCTGAGAAATCTTTGCCTGCTCCGAGGTCATGAAGATATTCTATATTTCTTTTTTTTCCCCCTAGAAGCCTTATGGTTTTAGCTGCTACATTTAACTTTATAATTGATCACACATTAATTTTTGCATGTGATTTGATATAGGGGCCCAAGATTTTTTTCCATATGTGAATTCCAGATTTTTATAAAAATGTCTCGTATAGCCTTATTCATAATAAAGAAAAAGGAAATAAGCCAAATATCCATCGATAAGAGAAATGGAAGAACATATTGCAATTATTCTACCAATGGCATACTGATCGGCAATACAGAAAGTAACTACAGATATATGCAACAGCATGGATGAATCTCGAAAATGTTATGTTGAGTGAAAGAAGCCAGACATAAAGGGCTACATACTGTTGATTCTATTTATATGAAATTCAAGAATAGGCAAAGTTAATTTGTGGAATGAAAATCAGCACCGTGGTTGCCTACAGAGAGAGTGGGGCTTAACTAAAAGTGGACACGAGGGGACTCTGTGCAGATAGAAAGGTCTTATGTCTTGACTGGGACGCTAACATAGGTATAACACTTATCAGAACTTAATTATGCACTTAAGGTCTGTGTATTTCACCGTGTGTAAATTTTATCTTTAAAATGTCAAATAGCTGGTAGTGACAAAGAGATTATAAGCATGGACAGGCTGTTACATGTAAGGGCAAATGTCTCTAAATACTTCAATAACCCAAGTTCATCCCACAGCCATCTATGTTCATGATAAAATTAAGAAATGGTTACTTTTTTCTTCAGAAGTTTCTTTTAATAATTCAGAGAATCTGCTTAGAAAGTTTTAAAATGTAAAACCTTTGGTATTTAAGAAGTTTTGATATTTAAAGAGGCACACTTTACACAGGACAATTTATGAGTAAGAAACCTCTAGTAATTGACATTGTGTGATATGTTTATATAAATATACAAATTCACCGAACAAATACATGTATGCATATGTATCCACTTTAGAGTCCTAGAACAAAGCCACAAAAGACTACGTAATTATACTATAAAGGATTGATGTGCTTCTTGGGTTTCATAGTCTTTTTTTCAAATTGAATTGAAATACTCAATTCTAAAACTCCAGCTAAAATTGCACATTAACAACAGAATACTTGCAACCATAAATTTATAACTGCTTCGGGATTTTCCAGAACAATCCCTTTGAGCCTCTCAGGCTCTGACAGAAAGAGTGTACAATCCACCAGCACCATTTCTACTTCAGACCAGTCTGCAGAATCCTAAGCAGCTTTATTTCATGCTCCCTGGTTCTTTTTGTGCCTTGCTATTGAAGCTCAGACCTACTTATGTATTTATTAACCATGACTGTCTTTGCATTTCTATCAGCATTCTCTGGGGCCACCAGGAGGGGAAATACTGTGTAGGGGTGCGTAGCTTTCACGGAACCTGTCAAACAGAGCCTTCTACTGGGTCATGAATAAGATTCAGAGGGCTAGCACACTTTGCATTGTTTTATGCGGAATGAGTTATCAGACTACAAACAGAATTTGGGAACCCTGCTTTGTTGGTGGGGAATACTTATGTACCACTTCCCCATTTCTGTGTGAGAAGTTTCCATTGGCGTAGCTCTCTTGGGCTTTCTCATCCCATCACTGCTCCCTCACGAAGAGTGTCTTTTCTGATTGGTGATCACGGAGAACAAAATGAGCATGTTTCAGCTCCTTCTCATCATGCCTTAGCCATGCTATAGGCACAATTGAGCTGGTTCGGTCTTTGTGGGGTGGCCTGCAGTTTGGGGGAAATTTTCAACTCTGGAAAGTATTAGCAAACCAATTTGCCCAAGGACTTAAGTCATCATTTTTATCTGACTTTTGTGCTTATCTTTCAACTGTATCTATACTAAAGTGGGAAGGAGAAGGTTGACTTTTTCAGAGCTGAGCACTCCTGCCCAGGAGTTGAGAACTACCACTTTCAATCTTATCTCTCTTGTTTTATAAAAATGTGCATCTTCATGAATTTCAGCACATGAATATAACTGACTGTTCAATGTCTAGGAAAAGGGGGAAATTTCATACTCCTGGTGGCCTGAGATTTTAGTATTGTCATTGTACCTGTATTCTGAAAGCCTTCCAATCTGCATGTAATTTGAGGGTTCACTCAACTAGCTTCTTATTGAAATCTTGTAATGACCCGCACTATAATTTATTTTTTATCATGTAGCTGGAGAGTCATTAATAACTCCTATTAAACAGAAGTAGTTTCACATTTCATCAATACCTTCAAATTGTTTTTCTCATTACTTTTCTAATGTTTATGTCCATATTTTTTCCTTATTATTGGCCATCCTCTATAGACCAGAGACTGTGGCTGATTAATAAGATCTGTGAGGAACTCAACAAATACTAGAGAGGATATATTCAAATGTTACTCTTTCCCTGATGGCAGAATATATGAAGTATCAAAAAAGAGGTATAAACAAAGTTCTTCAGGGGCACAGAGTAAGGAAATGTCACCTTTATGACCATGAGACTGGTCCCCCATAAACTGAATATCAACTTTAGATGGTCATTTTTTTTAAGTCTTGATCTCAAATATGTGTCATACAATAGCAAAGAAATTTGTCTGAAAATAAACAAATAAGTGAGCACCTGTCAGTTTTGATGAAAATTCCATGTGTTCCAAGACATTCCCTATCAGGCTTGCTGTGGGACCATCCATTTGGTTAAGACATTGAAAGGCTATCACCCATTCCAAGAAAAGCATCCAGCTGACAACGTAGTCCAGATTACCTTGGACTATCTAGCCCTGTCCTGGCACAAAGTAGGGCCTGAGGGAGTGCATAATGGATAGTCAGGTCCATAGAGAAGGCCTAGAACACTTTGAGTGAAGAGTCATCTTCCAAAGGGGCTAGATGATCACCTGCCAGAGATACTGGAGGAGATTCCTGTCCTTGGTAAAAAAGCTGGTTTTGATTTGAATTTCCCTAATGGCTAATGATGATGAACATTTTTTCATGTGTCTGTTAGCCATTCATATGTCTTCTTTGGGGAAGTGTCTGTTCATGTCTTCTGCCCATTTTTTGACTTATTTGTTTTTGGGTGTTGAGTTTGAGAAGTTCTTTATAGATCTTGGAAATCAGTGCTTTGTCTTTAGTGTCATTTGCAAATATCTTCTCCCATTCTGTGGGTTGCCTCTTGGTTTTGTTGATTATTTCCTTTGCTGTGCAGAAGCTTTTTATCTTGATGAAGTCCCAATAGTTCATTTTTGCTTCTGTTTCACTAGCCTTTAGAGATGTATCTTGAAAGAAGTTGCTGTGGCAAATGTCAAAGAGGTTACTGCCTATGTTCTCATCTAGGATTTTGATGTAGTCCTGTCTCACATTGAGGTCTTTCATCCATTTTGAGTTTATCTTTGTGTCATCATTAGCCATCAGGCAAATTCAAATCAAAACCACATTGAGATACCACCTTACACCAGTTAGAATGGCAAAAATTGACAAGGCAAGAAACAACAAATGTTGGAGAGGTTGTGGAGAAAAGGAAACTCTCTTACACTGTTGGTGGGAATGCAAGTTGGTACAGCCACTTTGGAAAACAGTGTGGAGGTACCTCAAAAAAATTAAAAATAGAGCTACCCTATGACCCAGCAATTACACTACTGGGTATTTACCCCAAAGACACAGATGTAGTGAAAAGAAGGGCCATATGCACCCCAATGTTCATAGCAGCAATGTCTGCAATAGCCAAACTATGGAAAGAGCTGAGATGCCCTTCAACAGATGAATAGATAAAGAAGATGTGGCCCATATTTACAATGGAATATTACTCAGCCATCAGAAAAGATGAATACCCAACTTTTACATCAACATGGATGGGACAGGAGGCGATTATGCTAAGTGAAATAAGTCAAGCAGAGAAAGTCAATTATCATATGGTTTCACTTCTTTGTGGAACATAAGGAATAGCATGGAGGACATTAGGAGAAGGAAGGGAAAAATGAAGGGGGGAATCAGAAGGGGAGATGAACCATGAGAGACTATGGACCCCAAGAAACAAACTGAGGGTTTTAGAGGGGAGGGGGGTGGGAGGATCGTTATCCTGGTGATGGGTATTAAGGAGGGCAGGTACTGCATGGAACACTGGGTGTTATATGCAAACAATGAATCATGGATCACTACATCAAAAACTAATGATGTAATGTATGGTGATTAATATAACATAATAAAATTAAATTTTTTTATAAAGCTGGTAAGGGTGCATACCCCTTCAAACCCTTCCCATTCTGAAATTTCATGGTTCTTTTATAAGAAGGTGTATGTAAGGACCCATCGTAGTGGGGAGCTCTGGTTAGCCAAAGAGAAGCATGAGAGAATTGGGTGTTTGGACTCTCCTGCCCCCTCCAGTAGAATTAATAGTGCTTATTTTCACTCTTTTCCAGATCAGTCTTGATTCAAAGGTCAACAGGGAACAGCTCTGTGTACCTATATAGTTCTAAATTGCAAAATCCCTACTCTTTTTCCAGGATTACAGATTAGAATTCTGATTCACTTCTCTTGAATATTCAATACAGAACTGTTTTAATCCCAGTCTCCTTGATTAGAGCCCCTACATTCTATCTACTTTCGTAAACTTCTTACCATCTTATGACATACTTCAGAAAAAAAGCATACATTTTTGAAGAAAATATAAGAAAATATAACAAAAACTCATCTATGCATCACAGTTTAAGAGACAAAACACAACAGTACAGATGAAGCCTTTCATTTCTTCTCCCCTGAATATATTTCATATTCAATCCAGTGGCAATCACAAGGAAATCTACTCAAAAAAGCCCCTTTTATATTCCTCTTTGACATTCAGATATACTATATGTGTCAACTTCCCTTGCAATAGGTCAGAGCATGTGACAGAATTCTGGCCATAAGAATGTGAATGTGAATGAAATGGAATTACACCACTTCCAAATCTGGCCCATAATCCTGAGCAATCCTCCAAGCTCTCCCCTTAGCTGGTTGCATGGAGAAGGATCTGAAGTCTCCAAAGTGGGCCGGGGGACTACAAGGAACATCACTGGGTCTCTGAATGACTGCATGGAGCAGTTTTTCACTATCAAACTTCATTGGACTGTTACATGAATGAAGAGTGGACTTGTTTGGAGCAAGCCTACTCTCCCAAATTGACTAATCATTTCCATGCAGTTCTTAGACTTTTACCACATGAAGAGGAGTCCCCAATCAGTACATAACTTGTATGTTCTCCAACTTAATATAATGGTACCAAATTGCATGTTTTCTTTAGCATCTTGGTTTTTTCTCTCACCATGGCTTGTGAGACCCATCCATGTTAGCAGGTGTTCTCTCAATTATTTTCACTGCTGTAGAATTCTCCATTGCATGAATATTGCATAATTTGTGTATCTGTATCCCTATTGCTGGTTATTTAAATAGTTTCATATTTCTTTTTTTATTTTTTAAAAGATTTTATTTATTTATTTGAGAGAGAGAGAGCATGAGAGGGAGTGAGAGCACAAGCACTGGGGAGAGGTAGAGGGAGAAGCAGACACCCCGCCAAACAGGGAGCCTGACATGGGACTCGATCCCAGGACCCTGGGATCATGACCTGAGCTGAAGGCAGACGCTTAACCTACTGAGCCCAATAGTTTCTTATTTCTTGCTATTATAAACAATCCTGCTATGAACATTCTTATACCTATTTCTTTGTTTATCTATATAGATATATATATATACACAAATATGTGCACATATATACATATATATTATATATACTATACATATATGTACTACATATATACATATATACTATATATAGCATATATGCACATATATAACATATACACATATATAACATACACACACACACACACATATATATATACACATACATCTATCTATGAAGATAGATAGATGGATAGATATCCCTAAGATACTTATTGAATTGGCTTTTGCTGCACGAAATCACTTCAAAAGTTAGTGACAACACAACAACCATTTATTTAGCTCACAATTCTGTGGGTTGGCACTTTAGTTTGAGCTCAGGTCCTGTTGGTTTGAGCTGGGCTTTTCATGTTTTTATGATCAGCTTGCAAGGTGGTCTCAAGTAGCTAAGCTGCTCTACATGCTCTACATGGTCTTTCTCTCACCCTCCAGCAGTCTGCTTCAGGCATACACATAGGGTGTCAGGGTTCTAGGAGCAGCAAGAATAGAAACTGTAAGTCTCTTGAGGCCCAGGCTCAGAACTGACACAATATCATTTTAACTTACTTGCTTGGACAAAACAAATCATTAGACCATGCTAGAATCACAGAGTGGGAGAATCAACTCTACCTCTTGATGGGAGGATATGCAAAATATTGCACTGATTTTTGTAATCTATCACACCTAAGAGTGAAATTTCTGGGGGGTGCCTGGCTGGCTCAGTTGGTAGAGCATGCAACTCTTGATCTTGACGTTGTGACTTCAAGCCCCACATTGGGGGTGGAGTGTACTTAAAAAAAAAAAAAAAGAGTGCAATTTCTGGGCAATTTCTGAATACACATATATTCAACCTTACTAGATTTTGCAGAAACTTTTTCCAAAAGGGGCTATATACTTATTGAAAAAACAAAAAACAACAAAAAAAACAGTGTTGGGTTGAGAACATGGACTCTGGAGTCCTATAGTTCTGCTTGAATCGCAACAGTACTGCCTGCAACTGTGACTCTTGCCAGGTTTTTTAAACATCTCTATCTCTTAGTGTTCTCATCTGTGAATGCTCTTGGTTGCAATACTCTAGCAATTGAGGCATACAAAGACTTTATTGGAAAGCTATTGCTTGGCTCTCATAATCAACTGGAAGTCTGCACAACCAGGCTTAGCATATGGGCAGGAACGAAGGCAAGAGTTGGGGGAGGCTAGCAATAAAGAACTCAGCCAAGGCCAGTTTTTGTTAGAAAGAAGAGAAAACTCCCAGGCACTGGTCAATACTATGGGGTTCAGAATGAAGCATGAGTTTGGTGCTCCCCTAGTATCCCCTTCAGAAACAATCTATAATGAGGTCACTTCTCCTGCTTCTGTCTCACCCAACTTATAGCCATCCCACACCCAACACTGAATTCTCTGTTTTCTATGGAGACACACACCAATGTAAAGTTAGCAGAGATCCATGCCAATCTGTCTCTTATGTTTTAATTGATATTTTACCCTCTTTCTCTACCTTTCCTCTGAAAACGTGGCTATTCTGCTTCTCTCTCCATTAGGTAAAAAGTCAGAGCAGAAAGAATCCCTAGAAACAAATATAAACCACAAGCAAAGTTATGGCAGAAAGGGAAAGCTATAAACCAGTAGATAGATAGCTTGCTAGTGGCAGAGTTAAAGTAGAAATAGAAAAACAAAAAAAACTTTAGGTAAAAAAAATAGTGAAAAGACCAACTGACTGACTTTTTTTATTCCCAGTTTAGGACTTGGCCATCCTGGAATTGTGTGTGTGTGTACACACACACACACACACACACACACACATATATATATATATATATATATATGTATATGTATATGTGTATTATATATATGTTTGTGTACATATATATGTTACATACATATATACACATTACATATGTATGCATATATACATACAGATTATATATTACATATTTGTATGTATACATGTGTGTGTGTATACATATATCCAATTTATTGACTGGGTTCCCCAGTTTTTTTGTAAGAGAAGCTGCTAAGAAATTATTAGACATCATACATGAAGATAGCTGGAGATCAGTTTGCAAAATCAATGCATCCAACAAGCATTTATTGAGGATCAGTTACATACCAGGCGCTAGGGACCCAAAGCGTCACAGGGGCTCACTGAGCTGAGTATGTGATGGAGTACTCAAGGGGCTCATGGTCTTGGGTGGACTTGGTGGGGCATAGTGAAACTAACAAATATAATATACTTATTGGGCATGACAAATAGAATAAAAGAAGTAATCAGAACTGACTATTGAGATTGTTCAAGCTATAGAAGACTAGTGATAATACCTAACTGATCACATCAATTTCAAAAGGTATTCTGTAGATATTTCCCTTATTACATTACGTATCAGGGACTCATTTGCATGTGAATATCTGCACCACACAAGGAGTCTGAAATGAAGGAAATCCTCTATATTTAAACATTAAGTAAAATTCACCCCAGAATGGTCCCCATTACTTTAGGTATCTAGTTGCACTCTGCATATATGCCTCTTGCTAAGGCTAGGAAGCATCACTGTCTGCCCTGGCAGGTGCCAGAGTCATCCCTCTGTCCCTCTGAGGGAGCCAGTACTGGTCCAGTCACTTGCTGTAATTGTTTCCTACAATTACCTCTTCCAAAAACTGTTCACTTTCTCCTCTGATGATTCTTCATCCACTATTGGGTGCTTGAAAGGAAATAAATGCCATTAATTGTGTTTCTCACAAAGAAATGCCTTTTCAAAGGACCATAAAATAGCAGGGGCAGCATCACTGGAGCAATTCCTTCACATGGCTGTTTTGAGTTTGGATTAGTTTTGAGTTTGGGTTAGTAATGCAACCAGGCAAACTGTTTGCGACTGTACTCATGAAACTCATTTCTGTAAAATGACAATAACTGGGGAGATGTTTTCTTCTAGAACAGTCAAAATTCAGGGCTATCAGTAAGGTATTTGTTACTGACATATTAGGTGTGGGGAGTGGGGGAAGAGAGCCTTGCTGGTCCTCTGGGATCTCGCAGGGACCGCTGTGGACACCCCAGTGCTGAGAGCTCTGTTACAAACATGGCCACAGGGCGCCTGGGTGGCTCAGTTGGTTAAGAGACTGCCTTCGGCTCAGGTCATGATCCTGGAGTCCCAGGATCGAGTCCCGCGTCGGGCTCCCTGCTCGGCGGGGAGTCTGCTTCTCCCTCTGACCCTCCCCCTCTCATGCTCTATCTCATTCTCTCTCTCAAATAAATAAATAAAATCTTTAAAAAAAAAAAAAAAAAAACATGGCCACAGCCACAACTCTGAGACTGCTGGAAAAGCAGGCATGAAATCAGAATCCTAATTCTCCAAAAGGGTTCTATTGTTACTCCATCCACTGAAGCAGGCTATTAAAGCTAGCTCCTTCAGTGACCAGAGAGTTAAAACTTCTTCCCCTTACAACTTAGCTGATAACCAAAAACACTAAAACTTTGAGGGGTATAAAGGACAAATAGTCAATTAAAAACACATTGACTCTTTGTAGAATTGTGAAAAGGGGCAAACTACCTTTAAAGTCAGAGAAACCTCATTTTCGACATAGACTCTTTAACCACACTTGAATCCTGTGACCTTGAGAAACTGACCAGGGCTGAGTCTTTGTTTACTTATTTATAAAATGGAGCTAACAACGTCTTCTTGTTTATTGTGAACATTAAATAAGATGTCAAGGGTAAAGTGCCCCGTATTTGGCAAATGCTCAAATTACATCTCTATACTTATTTACATGTGAATATCTACATCAAAGGTGGAGTCTGAAAATGACTCCTTCCTGTGTCTTATTACTTCTACACTGTTCTCAGTGTCTGGATATTCCTTCCCTGCACCCATCTTTTTCTCAGTCATATGTACCTCATCATAAATGAAGTGGAATCAACTTTTTTCTCCCAGAGCTACATGATATGCACGTTGTCAAAGAATAAAACAAAATCAGAGGGTTTTGTTTTTGTTTTTTTAAGGAGCTCAATCAATATACTTGCCAGATAAAGGCTGGCATCAATGAAGAAGCTCCCCAAATCATTCGATGAAGAGTAGAGGTGATGGTAGTATTTGTGATGTGCTAGAAAAGCTGGAGTGGGGTTTGGGGGTGGTTCATGGTGCTTATGGTAATTCAAAACTGAAAATTTAAGTCTAGATAGCACAATATGGTTCATAAGTCTGTCCATGTTGCCTAAAATGGGTCCCATAATTCATAGGTCAGGAAATGTCTTCATTTGGGTCCAGGAAGGGTCTGGTTTCCTGGTCTTAACTCAAAATTCAAAATCAGTTTTAGCATCATTAGCTAGTTAGAACCCGCCGTGGTGAACACAGCACAAGGCATGCTCTACATGGAACATATCAGGGCTGAGACTACAGTGATCAGGGTTGGTGCCTAAGGAGCAAAATTTAAGGAGGCACTTACTCTTAGAGATGTGCTGTGCAGTTTGGCACCCACGGGCAAGTGCCTGCTTGTGTACTCTGTCCTCCTTGTGTACTCTGGACCCACTTGCCTCACCCGGGTCTTAGCCCTGCTCTGTACAACTACAGAGACTTTAAAGTTTACCAAGTAGGAAGAAGAGGCATTTCAGGAAATGAGGCATAGAATTTTTTTTTAATTTTATTATGTTATGTCAGTCACCATACAATACATCATTAGGTTTTGATGTGGTGATCCACGATCCATTGTTTTCGTATAACACCCAGTGTGCTCCATGCAGTACGTGCCCTCCTTAATACCCATCACTGGGCTAACCAAGCCCCCTCCCCCCCAAAAAAACCCTGTTTGTTTCTCAGAGTCCATAGTCTCTCATGGTTCATCTCTCCCTCCAATACCCCCCCCCCAATTTTTCCCTTCCTTCTCCTAACGTCCTCCATGCTATTCCTTATGTTCCACAAATAAGTGAAACCATATGATAATTGACTTTCTCTGCTTGACTTATTTCACTTAGCATAATCTCCTCCAGTCCCATCGAATATTTTTGAGCTAAAAGAAACCTCAGATACCACCTCTATACTATTTTTCTCTTTGGAAAAAGAAGATAACTGAGGTCCAGCGCAGGCACATAAATTATTCAAGTCACAAAGATGGTGAAAGTCTTCTTGGGCCAGCTGGGAGCTCCTGCTCTCCTCAGCATAGAGTCTGATTGTGGTCATGGGATACTTCTACATCAGGGTTTTCATGAGTGCATTCATTTTTTCTGATTTTATCAATTATAGGAATGCAGCCAATGTGCAGAAATTTACCCTTGCTGGGCTGGGACACGCTTGGGGAAGGACGGTGGGCTGTGCAGGGAGGTGAGTGGGAAAGGAAGAGGAAGTTAGATTTTCATAGATTCCTGCAATGGGGACAGACACTGTGCAGAGAGGCTTGAATACCTCATCTCATTTCATCTTCACGATATCTCTGTCAGGGGGAAATTTTATCTCCATTGAAAGTTGAGGAAACTGAACTTTAAAAACAGACCTAGTTGGGGCACCTGGGTAGCTCAGTTGATTAAGCAGTTGCCTTCACTCAGATCATGATCCTGGGATCCTGGGATCGAGCCTGGAGTCGGGTTCCTACTTAGCGGGGAGTCTGCTTCTCCTTCTCCCTCCTCCCCGCCCCTCCTCTCCCCGCTCGTGCTCTCTGTCTCTCAAATGAATAAATAAAAATAAAAACAGAGCGAGCAAAAGGCAGAGCTGGGATTTAAAGCCAGGTTTCTCAGGTTCTGTATCAGTTAGAGATCTTTTGGGGGCAAGTGACAGAAAAATCCAACCAAATAATCATAAACCGTGTTCTCGTATATTCCCATTAAGGCCAGAAAGATCCCTGGCTTCAGGCTCGGCTACATTAGTCACGCAGTCTCACTTCCCCTCCGTCTCTCAGTTCTGCTGTCCTCCTGTTACCTTTGTTGTCCAGCTGAGGTTGAACCGTAACATGGCCAGACAGCATATCCTGGCCAACATCCTCTCAGGTTCAAGTCCAGAAGAAGAAAGGAAAAATGTTCTCACTGTCTCAGCAAACATCGTACTTCATTCCAGGTTCTGAATGTGTCACATGCCCAGGCGGGACCAATTACAGTGGCCAAAGGAAATGAACGTTCTGATTGGCCGGGCCTGAGTCACCTGCCTGCTGCGTGGGTGTCTTAGAGCGCCGGAGGCCAGTGGTCTGAGAATCGAGGGGTTAGTTCTCCTTTCTGTTAACGTGAGATTAGTGACTGACAAAGAGGCAAAACCTGCAGCTGGCACTGCGGGCTCCTAAACCTGATGCCATAAATAAGATCCAGAGAGAGCCGGTAAAAGCAGACTACCGGGGAAATATACTTGAGGCTTAGGAATTGTAGCAAAACCTCCCTAGTGTGGCATGGTGATGTCATTGAATCAGACTTAGAGACAAAAATAAATTGCTCTCACGTTTCATCAGTCGCCAGAGAGCCAGGATGTAATATAAATGTTGACCTACAGATAAAATATGTATTTGATGTAAAGTCATCTGAGTTTCATTTCAGGATCATGTTAAAATAAATTCACCAGGCGGCCCATTGGATTTGAGTCATCAAGTAGAAATTCCATGAACGTTCCGTGAGTACTTCCGTGTGCACGGTACCAGATAGCAGGTGGGGAGGGAAGCTTCAGCTGGAGGAGAACCCAAAACAGGGGACTGAATCTGCAAAGTCAGACACTAGGAAGATTGGGCTGAGGGTGGTACTGAGAGCAGGCAAAGAGGAAGGAGGTCTGGCCCTGGGTCCGGTGACATATGTGGCAGACACCTGCAGCTCTGTTCATAGCATCCCTACCTCACCAGCTCAGCATGCATCCACCAGAGTTCCAACGGCCAGCTCCTGGATTTCTTTGCCTGAGGGCTTTCTTTTGCTGTAGGAGACTCACTTGCCATGCATGGCAGACCAGAAGAGCCGAAGGAGGATGCCTATTCTATGCCACCCCTAGCCCTCACCACTGACTGAGGGAAATGGATGTCTGAGCACCCCCAGATTCCTTGTCCTCTGTGTAGTAATGCAGAGACATATATTTCACACTGGCTCCCCAGTGGGATGACGTTTCAATCACCCACAACAGTAGCTGGCTTGCTAATGTTGTTTGTCTCCTCTTCCTTTTCTTACTTCTCCACGCCTCTGCTGGTCTTCATAGCCCAAAGAAACTGCTTGCACTCAAGCCCTTGCTTCAGGATCTGCTCCTGGAGAAACACAAAGATTGAAGATGGAAATTATTGCTACTGAAGATGTGAGCATGTGAGTTATAGGTTAGGCAGTGTTCAAGGACCAGGCAAGTAACCTCAGTGTTTCATCAGCTCAGGGCTTCTAGGTTTGTCTCAGGAGGCTAGATGTGATTGCCCAGAATTCCAAAAGAGACTCTGTCTAGTAAAGGGATTGAAGGAGCGTGTCCTGGCTTGGAGCTGTTGAGATGTTAGAGAATCTCAACAGTGGAAGTCAAAGCAACTTTAGCTTCCACTCTGACACTCTTCCCCTTGCCCTTTCCATCACCTCCAGTGCCATTCCTTCCCTCCTGCTGTGCTGGTGCTAGTGATTCTGTTTTTCCCTGTCTGAAGTATATTCATTCTCTTCTTAGCCATGTCAAATCCTAGCCTCCTTTAAAACTCAGTTCCTCAGTCCTTCCAGAGCAGTGCATGCTTTCTCAGCAAGAGCACCTCCATATTTTGCTGACTGACCTTGTTACACCTCTACTCTCTACAAATGCTCCCACTATCAGCCTTTGAAAGTCAGGAGGGCAGGAGCTGTGTTTATTCCAGAATTCTTGCCCTCAGCACAGGCATTTAGATGCCTCACTAAATATTCAAATGAAAGAAGAAGAAAAGAATGGGGAGGAGGAAGAGAAGAAGAAGGAGGAGGAAGAAAAGTTACAGTGTCCCAGCAGCTTGCAAAAGTACCAGCAAGTACCACTAGGGGAAGAAGAAATTGCACAGCTATGCTTGAAATGAGCTTGGCAGCATGGCAGAAGAGAAAAATATTTTTGCTCTTACCTCTGGAGGCGTATGCACTGGGGGTCGTGGGGAACTTTTAGGGGTGGGGGTCAGAAGAAGCAGAGCACAACATCTGTCTAGGAAAGAGCAAGTGGTCAGCTTGACTGGGCTGTGGGTGAAGTCCAGAGGAGAGGGGGATGATCCTGGGTGTGTTGGGTTTTGAAGCATGGACGATGGACTGGCAGCAGGCATCAACTAGGAGTTTGTAAGAAATGCAGAATTCAGACACACCAAAAGAGAATCTTCATTTTAATGAGATTCCCAGGTGACTCCAATCCTCCAAATGCACTAACTTTTTAGAAGCACTAGGGAGTCACTGCAGATTTTGGAAGCAGGATGAGCTCAGACAGAGTAAACAAGGTCTTCTCTGTCATCTGGGCAAACAGCACATTTGAAATTACTGACAGCCCTAAGCTTCTGCTTTCCATTTCTCTTCCTAATAAAGCCAGAGATGAACTTTACTGCATACTGTCAACAACTTGCTTTGTCACCTCCTTCCCTTTACAGATGGCTTTTGTGTGGGAAGCTGTTTGACAGAAAGGAATGGAGCCGCACAGCAGAGTATCTTTTGAGTATAAGTAGAGGTGTGTCTATTCTCATTATGTCCTCCATCTTCCTCTCCCCCCCCCCATCTTCCTTCTTTTCTCACCAAATGCATGGAGATGCACTCCTTGAATTCCAGGGATCTAGAGAGGCTAAGGCTCAGATGGAATTAATGAAAGTGTATTAAAAAAAAAATCTAGATTTACTTATCATTTTATACCTCAAATGTTTAAATTTATGTTCTTGTTTCAGAGACTAACACAATAAAAGTTCTAACATTAGACTTTTAGAGTAACAATGATTTCAAAACACTGTTTTAAAATTTGCTTCACTATCGTCCAAAATCTAAACCTCTTTTTGGCTTCCCCTCATTGCTGGGAAATTACTACCTTTCCATAGCTGTCTCATGCATAGGCAAGGAAATGCCTCAGAAAATTTACCAGAGGCAAAATATCAGACTATATTATGGCAATATCTTGACATATTTTTTACACAGTTCTATTAATCAGAGAGCTCATGTAGCATCTCGATGTGACCAAATAGCAATTATAATTTGGTTGTTTTGGTGGCTACCTGCATAAAGTCAAGCATGTCTGCAAAGATCTTTTTCTTAGCAGCATTAAAAAAACTATTACTTCATTCTGTCTTTGTCAAAATAGCTTTGGGCTATATCTGTAGGAAGCCAGCTCTAAGTCAATTATCCAGCTACCAGAAAACAGATATACCCACTTGGATCTGAGTAATTGAATTCTTCAATTTGCATCCAGATGTTTCTTTGTGGAAGCTGCCTATGACCAAGAAATATATACAATGTATATTAGTAACTTGACAGAATAGCATTATTATTTTTTTTAAAGATTTTATTTATTTATTTGTGAGAGAGAGAATGAGAGAGAGCACATGAGAGGGGGGAGGGTCAGAGGGAGAAGCAGACTCCCTGCTGAGCAGGGAGCCCAATGCGGGACTCGATCCAGGGACTCCGGGATCATGACCTGAGCCGAAGGCAGTCGCTTAACCAACTGAGCCACCCAGGCACCCAGAATAGCATTATTTTAAATGCATAGTTTCCTATGCACTGCACCCATAAGAAGTGAAATTCATTGTTTAATGTCTTGCACATAGTAAGGCTCAGTGGCATTATTGGGATGTGGGCATAAATAGAGCAGGTTTGAAAATGGTACATTTATCAGCCAATCTTTATATCCATTCAGTGCTTTTCTTTGAATAGCCTGCATTGATTTGAGTTACATATAACCATTGTGTGACTTGATTTTAAGTGCCTTTAAACTTAAATAATGATGCTCTATGGGAATATGTAAATGAGATTCAGCTGAAGAGCATGCATGCTGGTAATAGAAGAATTAATTAAGTCATGGGAACTATCTTTGCCACTAATTCAATGTGATAGAACTTGGGCTGATTACCCTATTTGAACATATTGCGGGAATTTCTCTTTAATGCAGGGAGAGTTCTCTATTCTGAAATAGAGGAACTCTTTCCAATTCAAACTAGACAAGGGTAGTTTGTGTTTGCAAAGGGGATTGGATTCATAAAGGAGATGCTGAGTGAGTCCTCCCTAGAGGGGGAGCATTTCTGGATGGAAATCTGGACTGCTGAAGAGGTATCAGTGTCTGGCCAAGCAAAGAAGGGAAGAGTATTGAGTTCAGTAAAATACAGTAGAAGGAAATGAAAATTCATCAGATCCCTTCTCTGGTGGGTTGGGGTTTGTTGATCTACAAAAGAAGCCCTTTTTCTTGGGTACATATACTATTAATTAAATCAAAACTTTGATTAAGCTTTCATTCATATCTAGGAGGGAAAAAGAAGCACACAGGCTTTGAGTGAGACAGACCAGGGTTCTAACCACATCCCAGGCAACTACAATGATTTCTCTGAGCCTCTCTTTGCTTGTTTGTAAAGTGGGGTTGTTTTAAGGATCAAATGAGATAATGTACACAAACATCTGTCACAACAAACACCTGGCACATGGCAATAGCAATGCTGATATTTGTTCCCATAAAGGAAACTTCTAGGATTTATGCAATATTGTAATTTACAAGAAGTATGTATTTGGTCATTCAGATGACCAAACTATATTTCTCATGTGTTTCGTCTTCCTCCAGGGTTCCTGACTCCTAAAACCCTTAGAAGTTCCTGTAATAAAAGCAATAAAGATGTCTTTTGTTATGTTAACGAAGGTGACTTTTGGACCCCACCCAAGGATGGGGGCCAGTTGCCTGGAGAACCAACTAGGTGATTAAAGGGTTGGAACTTTCAGTTTCACCACCTACCCCATCCTCCTGGGAGGAAAAAGGGCTGGAGATTGAATCACCCAATGGCCAATGACTTAGTCAGTCATGACTATGCGATGAAGTCTCCATAAAAACCCAAAAGGACTGGGTTCAGAGTGCTTGGGGTGGTGAACAAATGGACATGTAAGGAGAATGGCACATCTGCTCCACACTCTTTCCCCACACTTTATGCCATGTATCTCTTCATCTGGCTGTTGATTTGTCTCCTTTATCATATCCTTTAATAAACTGGTCAATGTAAATAAGTGTTTCCTTGAGTTCTGTGAGCCACTCTAGCAAATTAATTGAATTTAGAATTAATTGAAAAGAAGAGGTTGTGGGAACCTCCGTATCCTGACAGAAGTACGGTAACAACATGCTGGGGCTTGGGACTGGCATCTGAAGTTGTGGGTAGGGGACAGTCTTATAAGACTGAACCCTTAACTTGTGGAATCTGTTGCTTTCTTAAAGTAGATAGTGTCAGAATTGAGTTGAATTCTCAGCCTGCTGGTATTTGAGAGAATTGCTTGGTGTAGTTTTTGGGGACCCCCCATTGGAAATTGGGTCTGGAAACCCTAAAAGAATTTACACTAAGACTACATAAATCTTTAACAGTTTCTTAGGAAAGATGTATGATATCCTTCTGTTTTTGTTTCCTTATCTATAAAATGTGGAAAATGGTAGCACCTATTTTATAGAATTATTTTTAGAAATAGCTGAGAAAATACATGTAAAGCAATGAGGACAATGTCAGGAACATAGTAAGTGATTGATGATATTGGGTGTTTTAATTATTTTTACATATTTTTGACAACCTCGGCCATATGAAAATCGATATGAATACCCAGAAATTGTAATAACAATAGTTGCTATTAATTTAGTGTCTGCCATGTTTGAGACACCACATTAAATGCTGTAAATATATTTCAATTTAATCTTCACAACCACACAATAAGAGAGGCGTTATTCCCACTTTACATGAGAGGAAACTGGGGCTCAGAGTAGTTATGTAATTTATCTGAAGCTATGGAACTGGTTAAGTTAAAGTGACACAGTCGAGATTTCTAATTCCAGAGCCAGTGTTCTTTCTGCTATTCCATGGCAGACAGTGCTATTTCAAGACCTAAGTATGACTCTGGATAAGGAAGCACCATGACTTATGCATACTCTGCATTGTAAGTGAAGGGTAGCAGGTAATTTCTGGAAAGAATATTTTAAATAGTACAGAGAAGGCAATTTGTCAATCCTGTGCATGTAGAAGGTGTATGTGTGAGGCTGGGATTGGGGAGGCCAAGAACAAGGGAAGACAAAGGAAGAGCTGAGAATTCTGAAAATGAACTTGGCTTGTACATAGTAATATTGGACTGAATATACCATGGTGTTTCTGTGCCTTTTGAATTATAGCATATCTTGGTGATTGAGAGGATGCTCTGGAATCCTGTGGGACCTCGTCTGGGTTCAAATTCTAGCTTTGTCTCTCACCAGTGGTGTATTCTTAAACATGTTATTTAACCTCAGCTTCCTTTTCAGTAAAATGGGAATAGAACCCTAACCATCATTAGTATTACCTCAGTAAATATCACCTACCTCATGTCTAAGAAATTCTTATTTAACTGGTCTGGCATGGAACTCAGGCATTGACGTTTTTAAAAACTTCCTGAAATGATTCAAATATGCAGTTAGGGTTGACATCATCAGGTGAGCATTAGAATATAAGTTCTTTGCAAGTAAGACCACCTTTTTTTTCCCATTGTTATGGCCCCAGTATAGTTCATTGCCCAGTACAGAAGAAGTACTCAATAAAAGTCTGATGAATGATCAATAGCTGAATGCATGATTGGGCTTAGATTCAAATCTGAGGTTTGATTCTGTATGTCCAGTGCCCACTTTACACTCTATAATGCCACTTCTTGGGTGTTGAACAATATGACTCACCCTCAGTTCTTCAGATAACCCAAACCAAAAATATGAATTTGTTGACTAACTAAATTGAGGAATCCAAGGATGGCCTACCCTCAGGCATGGAAGGATTCCAGAGCACAGATAACCCCATCACAGCTCTGTTTCTCTCCCTTCCTCTCTTGGCTTCTTTTCTCTGTTTGACTTCTTTCTCAAATGGGCTTTCCTCTGAGTGTCATGATGGCATCCGCTGTGTCTGCTTAGCTCAGGTCTCTGTGTCGCTGTTCCATCCTTGCAGTCAGAGGTAGGGGCTTAAAGTCCATGGGCTGATGCTACAAAGAGAATCAGAATTCTACTATCAAGGAAGAATGATGGCTTCTTGACTATGAAATCCAACAAAATAAATGGAAATGTCTAAAACTCGGCTACCTGTATGGTTTTTAGGAGAAATGTGATAACTGTAAGAGGAGTCTACCTGTCTTCTTCTGTGGAGACCTACTTCCACGGGCAATTGTGCTGCACAATTACAAACAGTTGTTCACTGTGGGAAATGACTTTCATTATGGTCCTTGGTATCTAGCCCATTCTCTCATCCTAAAAACCATCACCTTTGAATATACCATATTGCCTATCACCTGGAGCGGTCATTCTCAAAATAACCAGGGGTGATTTTGTCCCCCAGGAAATAATAGGCAATGTCTGGAGACATTTTTGGTTGCCACACTGTAGGGGATAGGTGCTACTGGCATCTAGTGGGTAGAACCCAAGGATGCTGCTAAACATCCTACACTGTGCTCAATAGCCACCCACAATAAAGATTTATCAACCCAAAATGTTAATAGTGCCAAGGTTGAGAAATCATGAACTAGATAATCATAGTAGCTTCCTAAAAGTGTTCTGTATCTTTATTCTCTTTTCTTTCTCTAGTCTTTCCACTTCTGGTCGTCTAAAGTGATTTTTGTACAGTACAAATCTAATATTACTGTCCTACTTAAGAACCGTGTAGTTTCTCATGATGATAGAAACTACAAATCCTTCACTATGATTCAAGTCCTTTGAAAATCTAGCTCCATCTGACCTTTCAAACCTTCCTTTGCCTTTGCCCCCCATATCCAATATACACTTAACTGCCCCAGATGTTTTCTTTCTCTTATGGAGCAATGCATATCCATGTACACTTGACCACACCAGGCTTTCTTTTATATCTTTATGGTGTTTCTCCATATCTGGATTGCTGTTCCCACTTTCACTTCTCATTTTTCTGTCACTCATGCACTTATGCATTGGATATTATTGAATGGCTGCCTTTTGCCAGGCACTCTACTAAACCATGCAGATGCTGTGGTAGATAAGTCACCTTCAGTTCCTTTTCCTGTGAGCTTAGAGTATAGCATGGTGGACAAATAAGTGATGTGATGTGAATGAGGAAAGGGCACTAAGAGCATGTAACTTGGTTGGAGGATGGGGTCAGAGAAAACTTCCAGAGGAAGTGCTTTTTAAGCTGAACTGTAAAGGTAGTTAGAGTTAGCCAGGAGTTGGCCAGGTGAACAGGGTTGAAAGCGTCTTTACCAACCTACCCAAACTTCAAGGCCTTGTTCCTGTGTTAACTTTGACTTGGGACCTTCCTAGGTTTCCCCAGTGGAGATAAATTCCTTCTGTTTGGCTCTCATGACACCTTTGAGGTCTATTATAATATTTATTACCATATGCCTTGCATTATGTATTCATGGTAAATATGATAAGTGAACTCATGGTAAAGATTTAAATTGAAAATTGCCAAACTTTGCAAAGGATTCATAAGCAATGTTCTCTTATTTCAGAAAGACCATTTGAATGCTGTGAAGTACATTTTTCTCCTTCACCAGCAAAACTGCTCCACCAAATATCATAAATAGATTTTTATAAGGAAGCTATTCTGATGTGTGGTGTTATAACTGGACACTGAGCAATATGGGAGACAGCATGCACACCAGAGTTCAGGCTTTGCTGTAATCAGGGTAAAGCCCAGTCTACACACTTCATTCATTCAGTGGATATTTGTTGAGCATCCTGCTATGAACCAATTGCCAGGATTTGGTATGGAGAATACACTGCTGTGTCAAACAAAAGCAGTTCTTACCCTGTGTCTAGTAGAAAACAGACATGAAGCAAAGAATCGTGTAAGTAAATGTACACTTACTAACTTTAATGGGTCCAATTAAGGACCCATCCAATTGTAAACTATGATGGGTCCAGTGAAGGGTCCTACCAGGGAGTCTGACTAGGAGATTGACTTGGTGTATATGTGTGGGAAGGAGTGCAGGAGGGGGTGACATTGGAACTGAGGTCTGATCATTAACAAATTTGGCAAGTAAGGAAACAGGAAAGAAAGAGAATATCTGAGAAAGGAAATGACATGAGCTAAAGAAGGAACATTCAGGAGCGCCTGAACCACATTAACGGAGAAATCCTGACAACAGCTGGAAATTTGTCACTTAAAAGAGTCCATTAGAAGGAAATAAAGAAGACCTCTTAGGGAGAGAAGGGAGAGGAATGTGTTTCTCTGGACGTTGAGTATTATAGCAGGAGACCGAAAGATTGCACTTGCCAAATGGTTTTTGCTGAATTCTTTTGTCAGGAAACAAGGCTGGGGCCTAGAAAACAGGCAGAGTCCCAGTAAAGGGTAATGGAAAGAGACCCCTCCTCCTGGCCTGGGGAGCAGGAGAGATGAATTACCAGGCTCCATTTGTGGCCCAGCTGGGAGTAGAGATGGGAATCGGCAGTCATCCTGCCCTGATCTCATGCTCCATTTCAGTTCATTTACATTAACATCAAATGGAGAATTGCAGGATGTCTAAGGGAAACCAGAGTCACTTAAATATTGGTGGCTCTTTCTTGATACTTAGGTGAAAGTGAGCCTGCATATAAGATATTATTGGGTAATAGGCTCCATCTCACAGGCATACAGTTAAATGTACAAAAGTTAGGCAATGATGAGCAGAATGTATGTATAAATATGCATTTCCACACATCAAAATATACACCTAGCTATATACTCTATCTATCCGTTATTTTTCATAGAGCACGTGCATGTGCACACTTGCACACGTGTGAATATATACATGTGCATGTGACAGTGGATGTGTAGAAGAGTACACATATTGGAACGTAGAAAATTTTTACATGTACAGTTGGCCCATCGAAAACACAGGTTGTGGGTCCAGTTACATGAGGATTTTTTTTAATATAAATACAGTACAGTACTATAAATGTATTTTCTCTTAATAATTTTCTTAATAACATTTCCTTTTCTCTAGCTTACCTTACTGTAAGAATACAGCAAAAAAATATATAACATACAAAATATGTGTCCATTGACAACATTGTCAGTAAGGCTTCTAGTCAACAGTGGGCTATTAGTAGCCTTTTGGGGAGTCAGAATTACACTGGATTTTTAACTGTGCAGGGGGTCACTGCCCCTAATCCCCCAATTGTTCAGGTGTCAACTATATACATATACACATATAGATACACATGTTCAAATATGACAAGTCTATAAAATTCTTGGTAGTTTGCTTTTTTAAGGCTGTAAGGAGAATCTCTTATTTTTTCTTTCTCTAATCTCTAGACCCTCCTTTAAAGGGCTCACATGATTAGTAAAGGCCCACTCCCTTTAGATTAATTTAAAATCAATTGATTAGGGACATTAATTACATCTGCAAAATCCCTTCATCTTTGCCATACAGCAAAACACAGTCATGGGAGTGAAATCCCATCACTTTTGCCACAGTCTATTGGGTAGAAGTAAGTCACAGTTTTCACCCACATTCAAGGAGAGGAGATTACACAAAGGTGTGTATCACTGGAGGTTATCTTAGAATTCTGCCTACTATGCAGGAGGATAGACAGGTTTGACTTTAATTACAGGGAAGTCTGAGCTGGTAGCAAATAAATGAACTCACCACTGAAGATCAGCAGTTGCATACGGAGCATTCTCCTTGGGATCTGAGCAAATTATATTTTATTTTACTGCATATTGATTATTCATGCCCACTACAATTTCCACAATATCTTCCAGTAGTTAAAATTATGATAATTAGTTTTATTTAATAATAGGGTAATTAGTCCTTGAAAGAACAAATATCACTAAGATTTGTCTAGCTGAATTGCTTGGTGAAAGACAGTTCTACTTCGTGAGTTGGTTTCTGAAGATTTATTCCTGTTGATGATCAGTGGTTTGTCAAATATCGGAAACATTAGAATTCATCCCATTTTAGCTGTAAATTTCTCAGCTTTGCCTTGCACCCTTTGGAGATCAATGTTGCCGTGCTTCAAATCCAGTATTGGTTTTTGGAGGAGGAAAGGAGCCATGATGAAATGTGGTGGTCGAAATAAGCAGGTTGTGGTGGACACTTGGATGTGCCACACAGATCCTCCACCAGGAATGAAGGCCTTATTAATTCAGCTATTGGGAGCATTACTGGAAGATGACCCATATCTGTCAGCCCTCCCTGAGAATTGTCATGAGTTGAAGAAAATTGCCTTGTTCAATGCCACATCCCTTTCCAAGGATAGCCCACATCCAGTGACTGTTAGAGGAAGGGGCATGAAAGTCTGAGGGGTCATCCCAGCTCCAGAGCTAACTGTGGGGTGATTTGATCCAATTACTAGGATTGAATGTAAATTCAACTTCTTTTCAATCCTGCTTCCTCTTCCTCTTTTCTACAGCTATCAATCCCAACAGCACTCTCTAATAAGTGACCCCCAGACTAATGTCTTATTCAGTCTGGTTTCTAAGGAACCTACCCTCCCATAGCCAACAGAGAGGATTAGGGAAGCATAAGGATTTGGGTCCTCTCCTCTGGCCAGCCACTCCATACTCTCACTGTTCCCTAAGCATGTAGCTCTCCATTTCCTTGACTTTGCATAGGCTGCTTTCTCTGCCCCCACTTCTCCAGTCTGTGATTGAACTTCCATTTATTCTTAGAGACTTATATGAAATGTGAACTTTGTGTATCCTTCCCTTATCTGCTGGGGGAAATTAATTACCTCTCCTTGATTCCTAGTTTTTGCTACATTCCTGTGCTGTATGTACAGTACACATTGCATTTTATCCCACTTATTTGTTCATGTGTTACTCTTCCCTGCTTGGCTGTGTATTCCTTGGAGATCTAGGTTATGGAAGGCAAGTTGGTTAAGAGGTATCACAAAGCTTCACAGAAAACATTCGCTCTCAGAAGGACCTTGCTGGGTTAGTAGAATTTAGAGAGGCAGAAGGATTCATTGTTCCACCTTGTAGGTAGGGCTTGTCCAAAGCTTAGCAGCAAGAATGAGCATAGAGCAGGGGCAGTGAGGTGGTTAAGCTAGCTGTAACAGAGTTGCAAGTAATGGGAGATGAGGAAGGACCAACAGGTTTGGATGAACTTGTGAAAATATTATAAAGTCATGTTAAGGTGTAGGCCAAGCATTGCAAACTTCTATGGCTCAGGAGTCAAGTAGGTAATAGGAATGAATAAAGATGTTTTGATATATAACAATTTTTGACACTGGAAATTAGATTCAGGTATCATTTCACTTTTTCTTTGTCACTAGAAAAACAATAATGCAATTGTGATGATAAAGGACACCCACCATTCATTCTTAGTGTTGGGAAATAGAATCAGTAAGATTTATTAGAGTGACATTTTTATTCCCATTGTACACATGAAGAAACTGAGGCTCAGAGAGGTTTTATTGGTTTTCTTTACTGTTTTCTGTTTTCTCTTGCTTTGACTTCCACTCTAATCTTAATTATTTCCTTTCTACTGCTTAGTTTGGGTACAATTTCTCTTCTTTGTCTAGTTTATTAAAGGTGAAACTGAGGTCTTTTGTCCTCTGGGTGATTTTTTTTCTTTCACTTGTTTTAAGAAATTTGATCATAATGTGCCTCAATGTAGTTTTCTTCATGTTTCTTTTGTTTGGGTTTTGTTTGGGTTTTGGTTTTGGTTTTGATACGCTTGTATCTGTGAATCTATTGGTTTCTTTTTTCCACTCTGGAAAATTTTTTACCCATTATCTTCAAATATTTCGATGCCCATTTTTTTTTAAAAAACCAATTATACACATATTAGGCTCCTTGAATTTGTCCCATAATTCACTGATGTTTCATTCTCTTCTTTTTTTCAATCTTTTCCTGTCTGTATTTCACTTTATAGAGTTTCTTTGCTGTGTCTTAAACTTTCCTAATCTTTTCATCCTCATTGTCTAGTCTACTATTAATCCTATTTAGTGTATTATTAATCTAAGACATTGTAATTTTTATTTCTTGAAGTTCAATGTTGTCATTTTTATATCTTCCATTTATTTCCTTAAAATACTTAATCTTTTACTTTCTTGTACATTTTCCTGGTATGATAGCTGTTTTAATCTCTTTGTCTTTTAATCTTGTCATCTTTGCCCATTTTAGGTCAGTTTTCATTAATTGATTTTCTTCTTCATTATGTGTAGTATTTTGCTGCTTCTTTGCATGTCTGGTAACTTTTTATTGAATGCCAGACAATTTAAATTTTACTTTGTTGCATGCTGGATATTTTTGTGTTTCTATAAGTATTGTCTTGGAATGTGATTAAGCTACTTGGAAACAGTTTTATCCTTTTAAAGCATTGTTTGGCGGGATCAGAAAAGCATTTAGTCTAGGGCTAATTTTCCCTGCAGTTCTAAGACAAAAGCTTTCTCTACTAATTCATTCATGATGCCCTAAGAATTATGTGGTCTCTTCTCTATTGATAAATAGAGCCTGTGTGAGCTTTGCAATGTTCCTTCTAATCTTTTTGGATGGCTCCTTCACTGGCCTTGAGGAGTCTCCTCACATGTATTAGCATTTAGCTGAATATTTGGGAGGGACCCTCTATAGATCTCCAAAGTTCTCTGTCTGTACAGATCTCTTGACTCCAACACTCTACCAAACTTTTGGTTGTCTCGATCTCTCAGGACTCTCAGCTCTGTCTCCTCAGCTCAAGAAATTCAGCAGGCTCTGCTTAGGTTCCCAGTCCACGTGCTACAGCCTAGAGACCATCTGTAAGTAGTAATATGAGGCATTAGTGGGGATCATCTAATTTGTTTCCTGTCACTCAGGGATCACTTCATCAACTGAAGTCTAATAATTTGAGAATGATTGTTTTGTATATTTTGTCTGGGTTTTTAGCAGTCCCAGTTACTCCATATTGGCAGGAAGTGGAATTTCTGCACCTGAGAATTTCTCCATTTTCAAAAAATTAATTTTTTAAAAGCAGAAGGGCTAACTGGCTGGGCCCATTTCATAGATTTTAATTACTTTTTTTTTTTTAATTACTTTTTGTTGTTATGGCTCTTCTTCTGCAGTGCCTACATTCCCTTTGTTGTTCAGCACCCGCAGGGCAATGGGGTCTATAACACTGAAACATCACCTCCCTTTGCTTCCCTAGCCCTGGGGCTGGTAGTGACTTCCTCCTGTTGCTAATCTCTTGGTGTCCTCACTGTGGCCACTACAGAGGAGTGCTGCTTAGGTGTTTCCTTTCACTACAAGGGGAACATGGTTGACTGACAGGCCCAGCTGCCCCACCACTCCATGGATCTATCTGCTGTTAGGCAAGCTCATGTTTTCCCTAGGCTGCTCACAGCCAACGACCAGGGAACTAGATCCAGTTCATCCTTGCCCAATGCAGGACTCCTCTAATGATCACCTGTTGCTTGGAGACCCCCTTTCACCTGTTTGAGACTTTGTCAGAACCTTAGCTGCATCCTGAGGCTCTTCCTACCCAGTCCTTCCTTCCCTTTCTCATTTCATGCATGACAGATCGGTCTGACTCTGGAGGCTCTAACTACCTGTCTGAGCTCCCTCCTGCTTTGTACTTCACAGGGCCTTTCCCCAACACATCTTTAGTACACCTAATCCCACCTTGATGTTGCTATTTGGAGGACCTTCTCCTGTTTGGCTTTTCAGTTACCCCAGTACTGTCATAGCTAAGTCCCCCATGTTAAATTCCCTCTGTTGAACCACCTGCCATGACATCTTTATTTACTGACTAGACCCTGATTAATATCAAGTCCTATCTGTTCCTAGAAGGCACTTTAGAAATAATACATGGACATTTTATCACGCAGGGCTTGTACCCCTCACCTGTACTTCAACCAGATGAGGTCCACATTTCAGTGTTGCTACTGGGCTACAACAATCAAGTTCTGATTATGAGTGGGCAGCTTTCTTTCTCACATATTCATTATGCTCACTAGCCACTCACATCCCTCACTTGTAGCCAGGGTCTGCCATTTGTCCAGAATGCCCTAATGAAATCTTCACACCGCCATTAGAAGGCTTGAGGAGAATGCTCAGTGAATTTCTGGAAACCCCAAGTACAGGCTGGCTGCTTGAAGCTTGTCCTGCTTTACTTCAAATGGTGTATAAATAGTAGAGGGTTTATTTGGCATCCTGGGGTTTAGAACTATTTATAAACAGTGCATACTGAGTTTGAGTCATGAATAATGTGTCCCACTGGCTGGACAAGGGTAGGGGGTTGACTTGATTGACTTTTTATTCCCCTTTCTCTCTGGAAATCCAATCGATTGGGACTAATTTGCAAGCTGCCTGTTTTAGACAGGTGCAGGCTCTCAGACACTGCTGCTAATGTAGTTCTTTATTCTACTCTGAACTCTTGCCTCCTTGGGAAATAAAAAGAGATTTGCCAAGAAAAGCAAGTTGTATCGATGGTAGTGAGCCTGTTTACACATACGACCACAATTCTAGGTACCATCACCCTTGAGCTTCAAGACAGCACCCTTCCAAAGTCACCCACCCTCCCAATGTGTGAGGGGCTTGCACATTTCATCAAACTTTGTGGAGTGAGAATTATAGTAAAGCTTCTGGCCTTGCCCATATAGATACTTAATTTCTATAGAAATATATCCACAGATACCTTCTTCCCAAACCATACCTCCCAACCACAGTGTTTTTGACTTTGTTGTGCCATATATTTACTACCTGAGCCTCCATGTAAATGCTAAAATAAGAATTATAATGATATCTGTCCATCTTCGTTTCACAACTCTGAAAAGGATCAGATTCAAAACAAACTTGCAAATGCAAATGCACTGTTAGTATAAAGTGTTGCCAAAGTTAACATAGCTTTAGACCTCAAATGATACAGTAGAAAAATAGATGAAGTGTGAGCTGTAGTGGAATCAGGCAGTCCTGTATGCAAATTCCAGCTGCATTCATTTATTAGTTGTGTGGCTTTGGGCAAGATCCCTAACTTCTCAGAAGCTCAGTCCCCATCTGAATATAAAGATAATTTAATCTGTCTTAAAAGATAAGCTGACAACAGTCTGTCATTCTGCCTTCTTGTATGATCTTTGTTAACTTACATAAATTGTTTTTTTTTCATCTATGTGACAGAAATAATAATATCTAATCTGCCAACTAACTGGAATTGCTATAAGATTAAATGAGGAAAAACATCTAAATCTAAGATTTTAGCAAAGTGCAACTATAAGGTATTATTATTATGTTATGAAAAATAAATACTACCTTTATCAATTAAAAGCCAATGATAGCAATAAACAATGAATGAAGTCTACAGTAAATGATGAAGGAGCTCTAATGGGATGGAACAAAAAGAACAATAGTCTTGGGTGCCTGGGTGGCTCAGTCGGTTAAGCGTCTGCCTTCAGCTCAGGTCATGATCCCGGGGTCCTGGGATCGAGTCCCGCGTCGGGGTCCCCGCTCTGCAGGGAGCCTGCTTCTCCCTCTCCCACTCCCCCTGCTTGTGTTCCCTCTCTCGCTGTGTCTCTCTGTCAAATAAATAATTAAAAAAAATAAAAAATCTTTAAAAAAAAAAAGAACAATAGTCTTGATAAAAAGAGATTTTTAAAACAAAATTTTAACTAATTGCATAAACATTCAAACGAATCTATGTATAAGGACCACATGTGTGTCTACAATATATATAGAATTTACGATCAGTGATTTAATTCTTCAGGAAGTTTTTACCATTCCTAAAAAACTTCAGCTACTCATAAGACCTGAAATTTCTAACACCTAAAATTCATTCTTTTTCAGGAAAGGAAGTGGGAAAAGTAATATTAATGGAATGTCTCTTATGTGGTAGATATTTCTTAAGTGTTATGTAATTTAATCTGGAAAAGTGTTTTATGATACAAGTCTTATTATCACCAACTTAAAGATGAGGAAATGAAGACAGAGTGTGTGTTAAGTCATTTGCCCAAGGACAGTCACAGCCCATAAGCGATGGATTCTTGTACTTAAAGCCAGATATATCTAACTTGAAAGGGGATGCTTTTTTTTTTTTTAACAGCCCTCTGCTTTGAGGTTAAGATTGCAATACTAGGAGTCCTTTGTTAGAATGGAAATACAAGCATTTGTTGACTTACTAACATTCACTTTATAATCATAGCACATGTGAATTCCTAGAAGCCCACACATTTCTTACAGACCTGGGGTCATTTCTTTCAGTTTGTGGATGATGATGTCACCTTAGTGGACAGGGCAAAATTTTGGTAAAACCAATAGTTCTTCTCTACCTCATTTTTCCTCCCTCCCTCAGGGTATTTTTGCTTCCTCCCTAGCTTGATTTTCATTGATTATAGTACAGTTTCCTTCCAATAAGCAATCTTTTGCACATTGAGAAATTTGAGACCATTGTAACTGGGGAAGGTATTTTTGAAATGGATTGACAATGACAAGATGAAGACAAGCTTGAGCATTAGCCTAAGGAAGCCCTTTGAGGAAAGATGGATTTTGCCTGGATTCCTGCGTCAACTTCCTAAAGTCTAAAGGCAAGAGTTTGATGTTAAAGCCATGGGTTATTCTTGCAGGAAAATGGTATAAGGGAGTATCGTAGCCCATTTGAGCTGCTATAACAAAATACCATAGACTGGGTGGCTTATAAACAATAGAAATTTATTTCTCCCAGTTCTGAAGGCTGGAAATCCAAGATCAAGGTGCTAGCATGGCCAAATTCTGGTGAAGGCCCTCCTTCTGGTTCAGAGCTGGCACCTTCTCACTGTGTCCTCCCATGATGGAAGGAGCTAGGGAGCTCTGTGGGGTCTCTTTTATAAACCACCTTCATGACTCTAAATCTCCCAAAGGCAGCATGTCCTAATACCATCATCTTTGAGGGTTAAGATTTTAACGTAGGAATTTTGGGGAGGGAGACAAACATTCAGACCATAGCAGAAGGGACAGATAGTGTGACTAAAACTGAAGTTGTCAGATAAATGGCTAAGCTGTCAGATGAGATAAAAGCAAAGAGGGCTTCTTTGCTGTAATGAACTATATTTATGATAATGTGTAAGCCAAGGAACATGTATTAGCTACTGATGGGAAGTTAGCCAATGACACATAAATGGCACTTAGAAGATAGAAGTGAACATGATTACTATTGTTATCATCTGTGTCTAATCAGAATCTATGATGATTCGGCCATTACTCTTAGAGCACAAGAACAGGATGTGGTACTTCATGAAGATTGGGATTTTCTCATGAGACATAAGCAGATTTGCATCTGGCACGTCAAGAAGCACATGGACAAGAAGGCAGACTAGAGCTTTGGAAC
Source organism: Neomonachus schauinslandi (assembly GCF_002201575.2). Classification (NCBI taxonomy): domain Eukaryota; kingdom Metazoa; phylum Chordata; class Mammalia; order Carnivora; family Phocidae; genus Neomonachus; species Neomonachus schauinslandi. Next base: position 173,433,395 of record NC_058406.1, on the reverse strand, counting down.
TCAAATTGTAGTTTATATACAGGCAGCATTGGCATCACCTGGGGTCTTCAAAAATGCAGAATCTCTGGCCAAGCCCAGACTTACCGAACCAGAATCTTCATTTTAACAAGATCCTCGGGTGGTTTTTATGCTCATAAATGTGGAAATTGGTTTAGTGGAAATCATCTCTCTCTCTCTCTCTGTCTTTCTCTGGGCAGGTCTTCTTGGGGTTGGAATATCTACCTGTGGGAGAATGACTACCTCCAGAATGACTCACCATGTACCTTACAGGAACTGTATGTCTAGTAGCAACTGAAGTCCCCTAGGAAAGCTCTTCTCTACCAGGTCACAGATTGGGATTATGCTAACTCTGGGTTCCAGAAAAGGGAACTTCTCACACCGGATTATTCCTCTATTAGCCTGATTCTCACAAAAAAAAAACAGCATTTTAACACCAGCCTTTTCCAACTCATTCTTAAATTCCTCTCACATTCTGTCCTTCTTCCTCTTTTTCTTCTCTCTCTCCTCACTCTCTTCCCCAGTGGTGTCCTAGAGCTGGCTCATCAGGCTCCTGTCGCATGCAAGAGCCAAGTGGACACTCTTCTACACAAGTTTACATTCAGGATGTTGTGCTGGTAGCTTGGAATTGGCTACATCAAGAATATTCACACTGCGGAAATTGTGAACCACGTAAGTCATGCTTTCCCTCATCTCAGCCAGTTTACCAGGACACTAGAGCTGCTTCTTTCCTCTGCCCCAAAACCTTTTCTTGTCTTCCTTCTTTCTGTATTGTTAACCTCTCTCCTTCTTTCTCTCTCACTTTCTTTTTTCCTCTTCACAGAAAACACCACCACCACCAACATGACAACAAAATAAAGAACAGCCAACATTCTCTTAACCCGAGCAGCATTAAAGCCACAGAAAGCAAAAGAAGAAGAAGAAGAAGAAGAAGAAGAAGAAGAAGAAGAAGAAGAA
>NC_058406.1:173391871-173432431 GCF_002201575.2 Neomonachus schauinslandi | reverse complement strand
AAGAAGAAGAAGAAGAAGAAGAAGAAGAAGAAGAAGAAGAAGAAGAAAGGAGAAAGGAGAAAGAAGAAAGAGAAAAAGGAGGAGGAGAGGGAGGGGGAGGAGGTGGAGGAGGAAGTTGTGCTAGGAATAATGTCCTGGTTAAGAAAAAGCAAAGCAGTGAATTTTTAAATGAAATAGACATAGTCAAGTGTCAGGCTTCTCCAACCACATGTCAAAGTGCTCAGAAATATTCTGTTATTCATCTAATTTATCATTCTGTTCTATTAAAGCCTCCTTTCTTCTGAAATACCTATGTTGAAATGATGGAGAAGTGATACTTTAGTCAATTGAATTATTTTCTTTAAATTCTAAGTGTTAGAAAAGCTTTTCTAGGTTGTCAGGACACTGTGTTGAGGGTCTCTTAAATCTGTAATCTTCTACTACTTTATTGCATGTAAATATATTCTCAATTATGTTGCAGGATAAAGAAGTTTGGGTAGATGGGACTTGGAGACTAAACCCCTTGCATCATATTGTTACTCTGGGAAACTATGTCTGAAGTTCTAATCAACTAGTTTGCAAATTAACTTTGAGACCAAACATATTGGATATTGTGTTGATTCTTTTTCCTTGATCATAATTTTTTTTTTGGTGTTGACTGCCAATTTTTATGCTGATGTTCATAGATACATGTTTTGCATTTATTCATGTTCAGTTTCCCATATAGAGGGTCTATCACAATGCACTAGTTGATCAAAATGTGTATACAGAGGATTAAGTATATGATTATAATGATGAGATTGTGATTGTTCATTCATTCCATCATTCAGTGATCTATTCACTCCATAAACATGGGATGAGGATTGACTATGCACCAGGTTCTAACCAAGTGACGCAAATGCAAAAATGAGTAAGACATGCCCTCTAGGAGTTTACTGTTTATGTTTGACAAAAGAGATGGACCCACATGCAGTAATGATAATGCCGTGTGATGAGTTATTCTAGTGGTTACTGACCAGGTGCTGACCGAGCACAGAGGAAGGAACATTTAGTTTGACCTTGGGCAGGGAGAAAGATAGTCACAGAAGTAACTTTTTAAAATGAGTCTTAATAACAGAGTAAAAAATTAATGTATGAAGAAGTGAAAACAGTTTCTATGGTATACAACACAAACAGAATAAATGGCAACAATGAGACAGAAAAGTGCAGGGTGTGCTCAGTGAATATGTATCAACTCAGAAGGATTCGAGGTGTGTGCATCTGCGCAGTAGATAGACAATGTTATGGTCGAATGTTTGTATTCTCCCCAGATTTATATGTTGGAAGTCTAATGCCCAATGTAATGGTAGTAGGAGGTGAGGCTTCTGGGAGGTTATTGGGTCTTGAGGGTGGAGCCCTTGTGAATGGGATTAGTGGCCTTATAAAAGAGACCCCACAGATCCACCATGTAAGGAACACAGCAAGAAGTTACCATCTGTGAACCAGAAAGCAAGCTTTCACCAGAACTCAACAATGCTGGCACACTGATCTTGGATGTCAAGCCTCCAGAACTATGAGAAGTAAATTTCTTTTGTTTGTAAGCTACCCAGCCTGTGGTATTCTGTTTGAGCAGCCCAAATGTAGTAAGACAGAGGGTATCAGGTACTAAGGAGCTATTTTTAGTTGTTGAGGCTGGTTGGAAAGTTTGTTGTCTACTTTAAAGTATCTTGCAAGTTGTTAAACAACATTTTTTTTAAACAGGTGTAACCATGACATTCATACACATGAACACATGTCAAAGATTTTATTGAACTCATTAACTGAGAGGACTGAGATTTTATTGAACTCATTAACTGAGAGGACTAGAAAGATATTTATAGCTGGTTCAGAAGGAGAAGTCAAAGAGCCACATCTATGAGCAGTAAATGTCAAAATGAATTTACAAATATATGTAAACCTAGACTGTGTCAGGGGTGAGATTGTAGGAACAGGAGATGGGAGGGTATGAGAATCAATTGTATTCACCCTAGACAAAATTCATCTTCACGTCTGCACAAGAATCATTCCCTTGCTATCACTTACCTACAAATTACAGAGTTGCAAAATAGCTCAAAGACAAGAGAAAGCTCAGAGACACCATAGAGTAAAATAACCCTAGGAAAATATGTTTAGACTATGTCTGGCTTTCCACCAAAGACCCCCAAAATCTTTTCCTTTATTTCAAAGCATTTCACAGATGTTTTCCTACAACATGGACCTAACGCTGAGTACTGTGTCTATATTAAAGAAGAGTAGTAATATAAAATGAAGAATATTTTGTGGGAATGTGTGCTTTCCACTCATTTAAGCTCCTTAAGAGAGAATCGGTCTTGGATCCTCAGAGCCTGGCACATAGTAAGCTCTCACTAAATGCTGAGTGAATGGCAGCAGAGAGGGTTGATCTGGAGGTGGGAGGGGACCCACTTAGAAGGTAATGATACTGCAAATGGCCATTATGCTGATAATGTGGTGTTGCAAAGGGAAAAATTTGGACATATCAAAATACATGCACTATTTAATAATATTAATATCTATAAATATCGTGTAAGAATAATAATATAAAATAAACTAGTACTAACTGAAAATTTATTCTAACATGCAATAAAGCATGAAGAAGTACACTCCAATCTGACATATCCACACGAATGGCCAGAAAAAGTAGCAGCAACTTAGTTTGGGCTAATAAAATTCTGATTCATGTACATCAAACTGTCAAACTTGTTTGACCTTTATTTTCCCTCTGGTGTTAGCTTTTGTTCTTGCCCCTTGTCAGTCTCTTGAGTAGAACTGATTGGCAGGTGTGGCAAATCCCATTATGGCAGCTCTTTTTAAGGAGGATTGATGACCATGTAAGAACAGGCATTAACCTTAAACATGGTTTATTAACCTGGATACCTGAGGCTATGTGCTGAGGCGCCAAAGTTTCCTTCGGGCTCAGTGAGTTGGGCCCTTGGGCATTAGCATTTTCAGTAGAGCCTTGGTTCTACTAAGAAAAAACAAAGTTTCTTTTCCCTGAAAATGAAATTGTTGTTACTGAGTTTGAAAAGAAAGGAGCGATTACAAATAATGCTCTTATCCAGACACAATGTTTGCAGCAAAAGTATTTGAGCAAGTGGCCAACATCTTTTCTTTTTTTTTTTTTTTTTAAAGATTTTATTTATTTTTTAGAGAGTGAGCGAGAGAGAAACAGCATGAGAGGGGAGAGGGTCAGAGGGAGAAGCAGGCTCCCCGCTGAGCCGGGAGCCCGATGTGGGACTCGATCCCAGGACCCTGGGATCATGACCCGAGCCGAAGGCAGACGCTTAACCATCTGAGCCACCCAGGCGCCCAGGCCAACATCTTTTCTTAAATAAAAGCTTTAAAACACGTGTGCAGAAAAGTCAGAATGAGATATTTTAACGTGGTTTGGGATTGAGATTAAAGGGTTGGAATTTACAATCTAAGCACCTCACCTCTTTTTTTGAAATACCTAAATCCAGCTTGTCCCTGACAAGTAGTTTGCTCTCTTAATAGGAGTTATCTAGCCTTCTAGTATTTGGATGGGATTATCAAATGTCCTATTTAGAAGTCACAAGACATTTTCAAATGCCTCTTAAGAGATTTAGATGGCTCTGAAATATAATTTTCATACACCAGGGATTCTTCTAATGAGGAATATTTTATTTATTATAATATGTAATATCAGTATTATAGATTATATATAATGATAATAAATATATATTTATATAATATATAATTTATGCTTATACATTATATATAGTATAATATAAATGTTTTATATTATATTTAATTATAAATATTGAATGTAATTGCAAAAATTGTGTTTGATACCTTACATAAATATTATATCATAAGCAAGCCAATAGTAAAATAGGGATAGGGGCTCAAAAAAGCCAGTCATTTGCGTCTTCTAATTGGCCCTGAGGAGAACAAAGAAAGTATCTGAATTCCCTATCTGAAAGAAGGTGATAGGAATTCTGCATTTACATAAAGAAATGACGCTCAAATAGCTTTAAGAGAGCCAGAGTAGGCATAGCAGAGGGTGCCAGATGTATAATGCTGGCCCAGAGTGGTCCCAGGGGTCAGTTTTCTGGAGAAATTGTAGGAATGTGCTTTTAAATTGGTCGTATTGCTTAACATGATGGACAGATAAAGTCAAGGCTGGGAGATTATTCAAATGGGGAACATAACACTCTGACCTCTGACAAATCCATAGTGCAAATTCCAAGGGGAAAAATAACAAAATGAAGCAAACCCAACTCCATACTTATCATTTAGAATATTCTTCAAATTGGTGATGATGGCTTCAGGCCTGACATGACTAAGGAGGAGGGCCAGGGTTATATTATTTCTCCAAATAAATTTTGGACAATTCCGCATACCATTAAAGACCACTGTTTCTCAGCTGTTACAGACAGTCCTATGCTCTAGGCATAAAGTCAAAATCTAATGTTTAAAAAGTTGAAATGATTCTACTACACACTTGACTTATGGAGGGTTCCACTAAGGAAGATGGCAGCTTAAGTATTATTTGAACATGGTCAAGATGGTCAGTCAGCATGGCTTCCCAGTCAAAGTCTAGAAGAACTATAGAAGCAATGGAGAAGCATGGGCTAGAAGAAAACAATGAAGAATAGTTGCCAGATATAAATTGCTGGGAGACTGAAGGCTTTCTGGGTGTCACAACTGGCCTGACTAGAACGGGAAGTAGGGTTGGAGGAAAGCCTTCGCCTTGTTTCTGCCCCAGGTGTCTAGAGGTAATAGTTGATCCTTTCTTCTCCAGATAATGTGGGGAACATTCCAAGCCATTGAAGTCAGTGGAGGTGATGTTAGGGCCAAGCATGACCCTAAGGGGATAAAGAATTGATGAGAATAATTGGACTAAATACCTTTGGATTATTTCTTGTTCACCTCCTCTCTCTCCAAACTCTTAGGACCAGTGGATCAAAATGTCAAGATTGCCTCATTCCAGCAATGCTTATTTCTAAGAATTTACATGTGCATCCAAAATAGATGAGTTATAGAATGACCACAAATGGAAGGGGTCAACTCTGCAGGACCTGGAGCTCACTTGGTCCCTCTTCCTACTTATTAAATTTAGATAGGGGGATGTAGACCAGAACCTACCTTTTTGGTCTTAGGGTCCCTAATACAATTTCTAAGATGGTGTAGCTAACTGATGCCTCCAGGCCAAAATAATCGACCCTTGGTCAATATAACCACCACAGAACATACATACATACTGAAAAACATTTACAACTGAAGAATTATTGGAACAGAAGGCTCAAGAATTTAAAAGAGGTAAAATCAATATAAAGAGGTAAAGGATAACATAAAGCCATAGCCAGAAGTTATAAAAAAGAACAATGTGAAATATTAAGTATGAAAATTGTAAATTCGATATAGAAAACACAATACATAGAATAAAGAGCCAAAGAATGAAATAATGAGTTGGGAATCAGATTGAAGAAATTCCTCAGAAGGCAGCAGAAAAGAGCAGCATTATGCCCTGGTGAAAGGAACAGAAGAACAAGAAGGTATAAACATCCTGACAAATATATATTCAACAATATAAAAGCCCAAAATGACAAAACTGAGTGGGGGGAAAGAAGTCAATAACTACATCTGGAGATATTAAAACACTCTTCTCAGGAACTGATAGATTAACAAAAACAGAAAACAGGCAAGGAAACAAAACCAGAAAAACCATAGATCTAAATAAATACACTTGAGTTTTATATATCTCTACATACAGACATATATTTATCTCTATATCAATATCTGTATCACCTATAATCTATATTTATATCAACTCTTTACTCAACAAGTAGAAAATATATTTTATTATTGAGCAAATATGGGATTTGCTTTCAAAATATAGATTATATGTTAGGTCAGAAATGAAGTCTCACTTTTAAACACCAAAGGATCAATTTCATACAGACTATATTCTGTAAAAATAGTGTCATAAATTTAGGAATATACGGTATTAGCACAGGTTTGGAACCAAAATAAAATGAAGTAATCCTTTTGTTTAAAAAAGAAATCATGGGGGGCGCCTGGGTGACTCAATTGGTTAAGTGTCAGACTCTTGATTTTGGCTCAGGTCATGATCTCAGGGTCATGAGCTCAAGCTCTACTTCAGGCTCTGCACTGAGTATGGAACCTGCTTAAGATTCTCTCTCTCCCTGACTCCCTGCCCCTTCCCCCACCCCACTCTCTCTTGGAAAAAAAAAAAAGAAAGAAAGAATGAAGGAAATTATTAAATACTTAAAATTGAGAGGCAATGAAACATGAGACATTGAGATATTGATATTTGTGGAATGCTATTAAGCAGCAGGGGGAAAAAAAGTATTTCAAATGCATCTATCAGGACACATACCAAGTTTAAAACAAGCCTAACATTCAACTCAGGAAGATAGAAAAAGAACAAACTCAAGGAAACTAGAAGGAAGGAAATATAATGAAAAAAACAAGTTTTTTTAAAAAAATAGGTATTAATAAAACTAACAGCTGATTGTAAAGATTAATAAAATAGACTGTAGCCAAAACTATCAAGGAAAAAAGTGTGATGCCAATAAATAAAATACTGACAAGAAAGGGAGTAACGCAGAAACAAAACAAATTTTTAAGTAATATAAAATATTTTAAATAAATATATGCTTATAAATTTGAAACATGGATGAAAGGGATAAACTCCTAGGAATGTGCAAATGCCAAATTTGGTACAAGAAAGAAGAGAAAATATAAATGTTAAAGTCAGTAGAAAATGATTCAAGGCAGTCATCAAAGACCTTCTCTCCCAGGAAGTTCAGACTCCAGATGGTTCTTCTGAATGTTGGTACAGTTAATGCCTTTGTTAGGCAAATCATTGAGAGATAGAAAAAGTGAAAACTGCCCAGCTCATCTTATGAATCTAGTGTCATGTGGTTTCCAAACCTGAAAAGAAAGAGAGGGAGGGAGGGAGAGAGAGAGAAAGAAAATAGTGTCTGTTTCATTATAATATGCAAAGATATGAAATGAAACTTTAGCTAATTGAAACCAAAAGTGTATTTCGAAATAATACAACATGATCAAGTACAGGTTCAACATTAGAAACTTCTATCAATGTGATTAGCTACAGAAATATACTGGAGAGGGGCGCCGAGGGGCTCGGTAGGTTAAGTGTACAACTCTTGATTTCAGCTTAAGTTGTGATCTCAGGGTCATGGGATCAAGCCCTGCATCGGGCTCTGTGCTCCAGTGTGGAGTCTGCTTGTCCTTCTCTCTCTGCTCCTCCCCCAGCTCACTCTCTCTCTCTCTCTCTCTCTCAAATAAATAAATAAAATCTTTAAAAAATATATTGGAGAAAAAGAAAAACGGATGATTTTTTTCATTAGATGACAAACAATTTGGTAAAATCCAATACTGACATATGTTTCTTTTAAAAAAACTAAATCTTTTAAGTTGATAAATGCTACAAACAACAACAGAAACCTACAACCAGCTTTATATTTAATAGAGACATTTTAGATGCATTTCTTTAAGATCAATAGCAAAACAGTTTGCCACCACTTTTATAGTTTAACAGAATTGGAGGCCTTGTACAAAGCTCCAATAAAACAAAAACAAATAAGGCTATAAAGAATTGGAAGGGAAGAAATAAAACCACCACTATCCTAAATGATTTGATTACTTATAGAAAACATCAGCAACAGACAAACCTATTAAACTAAATAGAAAGTTTCGCAAGTCTACTGGATAAAATGTCAATATGCTTGGCTTCACTCTTTGCACCTGAGGAACATGAATGAATGAATGAATGAATGAGCTAATGAATGCATGTATTTATTTATTACATGTGCTATGTATTACATAAACTACACATACATAGTGTGCAGTTTATGTAATATATAATATATGTAATATATATTATATACATATAATATATATGGCACTCTTGCTCCATCTCTTGCTGCTGCCTGCAAACACCCTAAGATGTATCCTTTCTCTCATTAACCTTCCTTCTTTGGTGGTTTGTCATATAGTTTATTCCATCAATGGTAAAGGATCTCAAAGTCAGTAACTTTAGTCTTGAATTCTCTGAATTCTCAATTTCTTAATTACTTCATTTACTCATATGTTTACCGAGCACTCATTATGTGCCTGGCACTGTTCTATGCATGGAGGCTACAGTAGAGAATCCAACAGACACATCCCACTGTCTTGTGGAACTTACATTCTTTTTTTTTTTTTTGTAAAGACTTTATTTATTTGAGAGGGGGGTGGGGAGTGAGCACAGAGAGAGGGTGAGAGGGAGAAGTAGACTCCCCGCCGAGCAGAGAACCCCACACAGGGCTCGATCCCAGGACCCCGAGATTACGACCCCAGCTGAAGAAGGCAGGCATTTAACCGACTGAGCCACCCAGGCACCCCTGGAACTTACACTCTAATACAGGGAGGCAGACAATAATAAATAACAATATGTAAGAAAGTGATAATGACTATGGAGAAAAATAAACAAGCATCAAAACAGAAGGGGGTTAAGGAGTGGCTGGGTTGTCCAAGGACTGCATGAACCGTCAGGGAAGGCTTCTCTGAGAAAGTGGGCCAAGATCTAAAGGAAGAGAAGGAGAGAGCCACGCAGTTATCAGGGAAAGGAGCTTTCTAAGTAAAAGTTACAGCAAGTATGAAGGCTCTAAGACCGAATTACAGCTGGTGTGTTCCAGGAAGAACAAGAGGGCCAGTGTGGTTGGAATGGAAGGTTGAAGGGCAGAGAAGCACAGAGTAAGGTTGGGTAGAGAGTGGAGTGGGGCAAGATTATGTTCATACAGGCCAGTACAGGACTCTGCATCAAACTGTAGTAATTTGAGTGAAAAAAAAAATTGAGAGTATCTCTAACTCCTGTGTTGAGACTGTAGAAAAAGACAGAAGCAGTAAGACCGATTAAAAGGCTATTGTAATCATCCGGGTAAAAGATGATGGTGGTTCAGGCCACAGGTTAACATGGAGGCAGTGAAAACCTATTTAGGTTGAATTCAAAATAGGCACTGAAGATCGAGCTAACAAGATTGGCTGGTGGATTGCAATGCACAGTGTGAGTGAAGTAGATATGTCAAGGATGGCTATCCAGTTTTTGGCCTGAGCAATTGGACAAAAGGCCCAAATGACCAACATAGTCAATATGTCCAAAACTTTATTTCCTTCAAATCATTGCTTAGCTTTCTTAGTTTTACTTAATAGCACCAGCATTTCCTATAAATCTGAAATTTCAAAGTCATCCTTAACTTTTTGCTCCTGACTTGCCTCCCTCTGGGCTTTTCTTCATGTAGTCTCTACTCTGGGAATGCCATTCCTGATGCCATCTTTATATATGGAAACATATCCATTCTTCAATTTCTCTGATGCTCCTGCCTTGATCTTGTCAACTGGATTTCACTTCTCTCCCCTTTTCTCATCATAGAATAGGAACAAAACTGTGTTTTGAATATTTATTTTCTGAAACAGGGCTTTGGTAATAGATGGATAGCTGAATGGAGAATTCATCAATCTTTGCTATGTTCAAGAACTACATGGTCTTGGAGAAAAATATGGGACCTTCATCAAGCCCAGGTTTCCAGGCCAGTAGATTGTAGCTGGCACCTACATCCAACTGGCAGGGGTGTTTGAGGGTGGTGGCCAAGAGACAGTTGAGTATAAGACTATGAAAAGAGGGAATTTGCTTTCTGGGCTCTCTCAGTGGAGGCCCTGGTAGTTGAGACATCATGGATGTTGGTAGCAGACAGATATATAATCAAATGTAGCTCTGTTATTTGTGTTTATGACCTTGAGAGTGTTATGCTATCTCTCTATCCTCCATTTACTTATCTGTTAGCTGTGGGCATTAACATCTATTTCTAGATTGTAGTAAAAAATAAATAAGACAATGCACATAAGGGTTTATTTCACAGTGCTGGAACCATAGTAGGTGCTCAGTACATATAAATTCTACTCTCCTTCAGTGAGTCATAGGTCAACTCCTCCCAGTAGTAAATTAAGCTCTCAGAAAGATGAATGACTCATCCATGTCTCTGTGGGGTACTTTAGTGCTTGGCAACAATAATACATTTTTCTGATGGCCTGAAAGTGTTAGTTTTGCTTCCTGCAACACTACCCAGAAATGATTTGGACCCTGGAGAGAATCTGCCTCTATGAGTTGCAATCTCCTTCTTGTTTCCTTCAATGAGATCATTTTACCATGCTTTCTGATTGAAAGTAATCATCCTTGTGGAAATTGCATGGCTAAAGACTTTCTCCTTAAGAGAACTGAATTTTCCATGTAGTTGGTATTACCTTTGCTGCTACAGAATTTAGCAAGAACAATTTCCAGTTCTTTTGACATTCTAAGGGTGCAAGATCAGCAGTTACTTTCTTTAATCAAAAGCCTACACCTCATTGACCAGCTATAGGTCACCGACTTTTGAATGATGGAATGAAATATACATGCAATCTGATTGAGTCATGATGGATACTATCTGGGAAATATTCATAAATTAAACTATCCTGACACACCGGGGAACCTGTAATATTATACCTTCTCCCAGGGAGACAAGAGATTGAGAATGATCTTTTTTCTTTACTTCTCTTTACAAAGTGTATTTTTCAGATAACACAGAGGCTGACGGCACTTACTGATGGATACGTTATATTCATCATGCATTTAATTTTCAAATAAGAGAACAGTGTATTGAAAACCATAAAATGACAATAACATAATGATATCTTTAAATGTTATGGTATATTTATCCATAGGAATACAAAAGTTTTCATATAAATTCTCCCCTTTTTCACTTTTGTCAGTTTTGAAGTCTTGCTGGTATAAAACACAAATAAAAAAATGTAAAGCATTTTATGGGGATTCTATGATATATTTATGACTTACAAGCATGTAAAATTTGTCTCAGTCAAAATAGTGCTATTTTAGAGGTATATTTTAAAAGATTATTTGGTGAAATAAGTGACATAAGTCAGACAGAGAAAGACAAATACCATATGATTTCACTCATCTATGGAATTTAAGAAACAAAAAAAAGTAAAAAAGAGACAAACACACACACACACATACACATACACACACACAAACAGACTCTTAAAACAGAGAACAAATAGATGGTCGCCAAAGGGGAGACAGGTGGGGAGATGGGTGAAATAGATAAAGGGAATTGAGAAGGACAAACTTCCAGTTACAAAATAAATAAGTCACAGAGATGAAAAGTACAGCATAGGGAATATAGTCAATAAGACTGTAAAAATGTTGGTGACAGAGGAGGACTACATTTATTGTGAACACTGAGTAATGTAAAGAATTGTTAAACCATTATGTTGTACATCTGGAACTAATATAACACTGTATGTTAATTATACTTCATTTTTAAAAAAAGTTTATTTGGGCAAACGATTTTATTCTGTCCATTTCCTTTCTTAGCTTTAATGACAGAGTATTACTCACATACGTATACACTTTAGTATTCACAAAGACATTTTACAACTATAGTATTTCAGTTGATCATTAGAGTCAAGGCAGATATTTTTCTCAGTTTTATAGGTGAGAACTTGTGGAATCATAAAACTCAGTAATTTGCTCAAGGTCATAGAAACAGGTCATCTCACTCCTAAATTCTAAGATTTTAATGAATCTTATCCCCATTTTACAAATGGCATTACCAAGGTGCTGAAATAAAGTTAAAATGCTCAAGATCACAGAGTTATCAATCCTAAAGTTTAAAATAGAAAGAGGAAGGAGGAAGAAGAAACCAAAGTTGTACTTCTATTCTGTATAAATACATTCCAAGAATTACCCTTTCACCCCACAATATCATTATGTGGCTTCAAATCCTTTGGAAGTGTGGCAAGTTATCATAAATACACAGACAAATTAAAAAGAATGAAGAAAAATACAATTACCCCTGAAAGGCTGGTATTATTATCTTTTTTGTTGTTATTATTTCATCTCAAATGATGAAACTGTGACTCAGGGAAGGCAGGCAATTTTTCCAGGGTCCAGCATCCAGAAAGAATAATCATTAAATCAAAATTTATTCCATGTCAGACTTAGTCCAGAACTCTGGGTTCTGTCCTTGGCAACTCCTACCTGTCTAAGGAACAAGCAAACCAAATTTTAATCCTCTTGTCCAAGAGGATGTTTGGTGATAGAATAAAAATAAGCCCTTCTGTATCACCATCTAAAGTTATTCCCATTTTGAATTCATTTTCTTTTGTCTACAGAATGGTAAAAAAACCAATGTAAAACCCATAATCGTTCTACATTCTAAATAGTCTCTAAACAAAACAAATACAAAGCCTCATCCACATGAAATTCCCTATTCACACATTTATGTAAATAGTCTTGTGCTTAATGACATAGAAATTCATTTCTAAGTGTTTCATGAATTCATGGGTGCATTTGTCATTATGTATTTTTTTAATCAGTACATACGAGAAAGTGACAAACACAATATTGGTAACTTTTTTTCACATGAAAAAGTCATCTTTTACCTGAAAAGACTGGGACTCCTTGATACAGACGAAGCCTGGGATGGAGGACGAAAGGAGGTTATTCTTGGAAATTGACAAATACTTGATGAGTTGCAACTCCTGCATTAAATCAGTCTGTCTGTCCATCTCTCTCTCTCATATATGTCTCTCAATATATCCCTATCATTGATTCATATGTTTTCATAGCTACATATTTAATGTTTTTTAACTCATTTTATAAGCATTGTTTTGTTCTAAGAGCAGTTTTTACCTTTATCCTTAACTTTTTTGTACTAAAAATTGCAAATCTGTTTTAAAAGTTGATAGTTCAATGAACATGAAACTATGAAAACACTTTAATAAACATTTATGTATTTTTCACCTAGATTCACCAGTTAGTTAACCTTTTGACAAATTTGTTCTCTATATGTGCATTATTATCTTTTTTTTTTCTTTTCTCAGAAACATTTGAAGTATGCAGGGCATGATTACATGGCAACCCTAAATACTTCGGCATGTACAACCTAAGACTAAAGAATTTTACCTACATAACCCCAAAACCATTATGAGCTAAGAAAATTAACAGATTTAATAATACCAACTAAGATGAAGTCCATATATTAATTTTCCTGAGTATCATCCCAAATATATATTGTATCTTTTTTTTTTAAGATTTTATTTATTTAGGTGGCGCCTCGGTGGCTCAGTCGTTAAGCGTCTGCCTTCGGCTCAGGTCGTGATCCCAGAGTCCTGGGATCGAGCCCCGCATCGGGCTCCCTGGTCTGCGGGAAGCCTGCTTCTCCCCCTCCCACTCCCCCTGCTTGTGTTCTCTTTCTCACTGTGTATCTCTCTCTGTCAAATAAATAAAATCTTTAAAAAAAAAAAAGATTTTATTTATTTATTTGAGAGAGAGAGAATGAGAGAGAGAGCACATGAGAGGGGGGAGGGTCAGAGGGAGAAGCAGACTTCCCAGGGGTGCCACCCAGGCACCCCTATTCAGCATCTTTTGTGGAATCCAGAATCCAGTCAGGATTTATCCACCATATGTACTTATGCTTCTTATTCTGTTACAATCAAGAACATTATCCCCATCTTTTCATAGTTTTTCATGACATCAACTGTTTTAAGAGGGTTCAGGTTAGATATCATATAGAATTTGCTATATTCTAGTTTTGTCTGACTAAATTCAGATTAAATGTTTTTGGCAAAAATATCCCATTATTAATATTGTGTGTTTCTTATTAAAACATTGGGCCTCAATGGAAAACCATGCACTGTATGGAGGAATCCCTCTGGGTTATCTGACTGATTCTACTATGTAAAAACTGTAAATTATAGATAACATAACAATGTAACCTGATTCTTGTCTATAGATAGGCAAATTATGACCAGATCCAATAGAGTTTCAATTGCCTGTCCTTCTTTCCCCTCTCAATCTCCCAGCAGAAAAACCAGCATTGCCTCCATTTGCACATTAATTTCAATAATCCTGATCGATAAATGCATCTGTTCCTTGAATTCCCCCCCTTTTTTTTTAAGATTTTATTTATTTATTTGACAGAGAGAGACAGCTAGAGAGGGAATACAAGCAGGGGGAGTGGGAGAGGGAGAAGCCGGCTTCCCGCTGAGCAGGGAGCCTGATGAGGGGCTCGATCCCAGGACCCTGGGATCATGACCTGAGCTGAAGGCAGACGCTTAAGGACTGAGCCACCCAGGCGCCACCCCCCCCTTTTTAAAAGATTTTAGTTATTTATGAATTCTCCTTTGAATCAATTATAACATCTGCCTGGTTCTCTCCCAGATTAACAAGGCAACTAAATTTTTTTTTTAAGATTTTATTTATTTATTTGAGAGAGAGACAATGAGAGACAGAGAGCATGAGAGGGAGGAGGGTCAGAGGGAGAAGCAGACTCCCCGCCGAGCAGGGAGCCCGATGTGGGACTGGATCCGGGGACTCCAGGATCACGACCTGAGCCGAAGGCAGTCGCTTAACCAACTGAACCACCCAGGCGCCCCGCAACTAAATTTTTTTTAATGAATTTATTTTATATCTCTGAGTCATAACCTGATCTTTTTCAGAAATTATCTTCTAACCATCACATCAAGAGGCACATGATAGCAGCTTGGTTTTGTGTTTGTTTTCAATATTGGTGATGCTGTTTGATCGCTTGATTAAATCGTTCTTTCATTATAAAGAGGCATTTCCCCTTGTAATTAGTAAGTAATCAGTAGCATGACACTTTGAATGTCATGTAAATATCCTGCTATTTAACATCTTTTACCCAAAGATCACCATTATGATTGTTTCCCAAATCACTTGTTTCATTGGGGTGGGGGGAGAAATTGCAATTTTTTTTTAATATTACCAGTGTTTCTACTGTTATTTGGCATTCTTCTTCAAAATAACTTTCTTTTCTCCTTCCATCTTCCCTCTTCCCCAGGATTAAGGGCTATCACTGGTGTTAAATTAATTAAAAGGAACCCACGGACTTAGGTGACTCTAATGTTATGGGATCCTACACATGTAAACCACAATCTAAGTCTGCCTCAAAGCTGGGAAATTGAAACCTAAGGACAACAGATCACAAACAGCCAACCAGGCTACGGAGGATAGATAGCCAATCAATAATTTCCTTACTCTGCTTCTACCTTTTCTCTATAAAAGTCTGTCCCCAAGGTCCCACCAATGTGGAGCGCTTCTAACCATTTCCAGTCTGATCCTGCCTGCCTTGAAAGTATTTTTACTCAAACTCTTAAAATTTTTTACATGCCTCAGTTTATCTTTTAACACTAGGGACTTTTAAAGAAAAATAGTCAATGCGTTATAATCCTTTTTTTTTTTTTTTTTAGTGTTCAAATTGTCAAACATTTAGCCATTCAGTGTCCCTTGAAGCTGGCTCCCTGTCTTGACACATCACTGTTAGTCTTTGAGAATGTCTTTGCTTTAGGCACAACAAGATGTTCTAGGCTAATGTTGTATTTTCCCTCCTTTACACTAGAAATAAATCATCTCTCTCAGAATCTGTGATTCCTATTAGTGCGGAATGATAAAATCATGCATGTTTGTTGTGGAAAATTTGGTAGATTGTGGTAAGTATAAACTGTTGTTTGAAATAAAAATCTACTAAGAGTAATCGATGTCAGTTGTTTGGATGGAACATGGGTATATATAGTGGCTTCTGATGGCAATTGGAATAAAACCTGAACTCCTCACTGTGACCTGCCAGGCTCTGCCAGATCTGGCCCCTGCCTATTTGCCACCTCATGTGGAACTTTTTGCTCACCATGCTGTAGCCACATGAGTCTTATTTCTGATCCAGAAAACTTCTAGCTCATCCAGTCTTAACTCTTGCTATTCCCTCCACCTTGATGTCTTGTCCCCAGATTTTCTCACAGATGGCTCTTCCTCCCCATTCCTGTGTCAGCTCAAATGCAGCCTCCTCAGAGAAGCTTTCTAGAACAATATTAGCAAAGCAGTTTCCCTTCTCTAATCTTGGTTCCTCTCCATCATACCTACTACCTTGTTTCTCTTTCAGGTCACTTTTGGAAATTACTCATTTTTTGTCTGAATTTGCCTTTCCCCCAACCAAGATATAAAATCCATGAGAGTGAGGGTTATGGATCTTATCCCTCCTATTTACCCGCTGAATGCCCAGCACTTAGAACACTGTGTGGCACACAAGCAAGCATGTTATAAATATGTGTTGAATGGATGGATGTGCTCCCTCAGGCGAGACTGGAGCAGGGTTGGGAGGAGGAGGCAGGAGTAGAGAGCACTCTTTAGCTTTGACTTAAAGGCACTGAGTGAATCAAAGTTAGCTTTCAAGGGACAGAGCGCAGGCTGGTATGAGGGAGTTCAAGAGCAATAAGCAACATACCTGTTGACATCTTTGGGGGAGTAAATATGGTAATCTTAAAGAGAATAAAGAGTCTCTATTTAGAGAACTTGACTGCATTCATGCTTATTGTGATTTATTTACATCTTTTCATTATGCTGCCCCTACTATTGGGTAACATTATTTTAGTTGTTTTAATACTGCTCACCATTGTTAAGGGGAATCGAAAGTTACTTTAATACTGCTCACCATTGTTAACGGGAATCGAAAGAAGCGTTCCCCTACACCACCCCCAAATTAGGCCAGAATACTGAAGTTGAAGAAACCGACTTTGGGACCAAAAAGATGGTAGAAATGATCAGATCATAAGAAAAACAAAGGAGATTAATGAATCATGGAACACTACATCAAAAACTAATGATGTGGGGCGCCTGGTGGCTGGGTGGCTCAGATGGTTAAGCGTCTGCCTTCGGCTCAGGTCATGATCCCTGGGTCCCTGCTCCTTGGGAGCCTGTTTCTCCCTCTGCTTCTCTCTCTCTCTCTCTCTCTCTCTCTCTCTCTCTCTGTCTCTCATGAATAAATAAATAAAATCTTAAAAAAAAAAACTAATGACGTAATGTATGGTGATTAACATAACATAATAAAAAAATTAAAAAAAAAAAGAAAAACAAAGGAAATATGGGAGGAAAAAATGTCAGGCTGCTGCTTTAAAGATTCTCCTTCTAGTTCCAATAGTGGATGTTCTATCTTATTTATGGCAGTAATTTCATAGCATTGAACAAATAGGAAAATTTTGAAATATGTTTCTATTTTTTTGTTTTGCTAAAACCAACTTGTTTAGATGACCAAATATTCTACACTAAGTAAGGTAATAGATACAATTAGTCTTATGTTTTTTTAAATTATATTCAAAATTTAAAATTTTTCATCATATGGTAGATGATAGGTTCAAGAGCAATATGCATGCTCTTACTGGAATTGAAATAAAAAGTTTTATTAAAATCAATGCATGGATTGCCTTGAAAATGGACATGTAGGTAGTAACACCCTTCATGTGCTCCATTTTCTCCCTTGCAATGAATATAAGACATCAGTTAATTTTATATGAAATATAAACGGTAAGTATGCATGACAGCTATTAATGGTTAATGGAACCCAGGAAATAGATAAGAATGAAAATTGTATGGTTTATATTTTTGCAGAAAAGTTAGGTTAGTAGAACAAAACCTTTTTTTCTTTTGAAACCAAACATAAAATGACAAGACATTCATAGGTCCTAAAAAAAACAACACCCATCTCCTCAGTTCTAATAAATTTGTTTCAGTATCTCTGTATTTCCCCCCAAAGACAATTTTTCCAATTTTATCACCAGTATTATTCTAGTGTTTTAACACGTTAGAAAAATCCCCTGGTTTAAAAGGAAAATGACAAAAGACACAAAGCAACACTTCTTCCTCTGAGCTTTCCGAACAATGGAACAGACACTGTGGGGTTTGGCCTCCCCCTCTTCACCCCCTACCCCTACCCACAAACTTGCTTTATATGAAAAGAAACAAAAGGATATTATTCTGGTTTGCCCTTCTGGCCAATTCCTAACAAGTTGGTACTTTGGTGTTTGATTCAGTCACTAAGGATTCTTTTCAGAAAGTACCCAATGGACAGATAAAGAGACAGAGAAACATCCCACTGAATGCCAGAGCTTTTGATAATATTTGTTCAATAATGTTTTTAAAAGTCAATGGAATCATTTTCAGAAACTCCCTATTCCCCATAGTTCCAAAGACCTAAGGCCCACAGCCTGGTAACTCCCTTTGAATGCTAAATAATGATTAGAACATCTTCTTTAAAATGATAATAAAAAATCCTAAAATGACTCCCCTAGAGAGAGTACTAGTAAAAGAGAGATATTTTATATTCTCACAGACAGTGTTCTCGTTATTAGTAAGACAAAAGAAAGTTTGGGACAAGGAGCTGATTTTGTCTTTTAATTGTAGGTGATGGGAGAATTAAGAAGCTTTAGACATCTAATTCCATCCACATTTCATAAATATAGATTTTTGAGGATGGGAAGGCAAATGAGATGCGAGTAAGTATTCTGACTCAGTGGACCCCAATCTTTCCATGTGTTTGTAGCAATTTCCAGCACTTGAAATCAGCAGGGCAGTGGATACAGTTCCCCAGGACTGTGATTCAGTGGTGTATAGGCATTGAAGGTGGCCACCCCAACAAGGTCATGGTTTCTGCTAGAGGTATAGAGTCTAATTCCTTCATTTTACTATAATTCAGCAAGAACTTGTAAATATGAGACCTCAATTTATATTCCATTAATCAAGCAGAAGAAGCTGTAAAATCAGTACATGAACCCCTCAAATCCATTTAGGATAGCCAAGTGTGACAACATCTTTCCCAGTTTGGTTGACCTGTTCATTTAATTCCTTCCCCACCCCCTCAACAGCATTGCTTCATTTGCATCTTAAGGTCTGTAGGCTTATCCATTCTATGAAGAATATGAAGATATCTAGCTTTTAAGGACAGTCGTAAGCAGGGGGCGCCTGGGTGGCTTAGTCACTTGAACATCTGACTCTTGATTTTGGCTCAGGTCATGATCTCAGGGTCCTGAGATGGAGCCCCACGTCAGGCTCCATGCTCAGCAGGGAGTCTGCTTGAGATTCTCTCTCTCCTTCTGCCCCTCCCCCTGCTCACTCTCTCTCTCTCTAAAATAAATAAATAATCTTAAAAAAAATGATAATTTTATGCAAGGGAGGTGAGGGGATTTTGGACTTTGGTTTGGCCACCATGTGATCAATTAGTTTGTTGTAGCTGTTAGAAATTAAACCTCTAGGGGCACCTGGGTGGCTCAGTTGGTTAAGCGACTGCCTTCAGCTCAGGTCATGATCCTGGAGTCCCGGGATCGAGTTCCGCATCGGGCTCCCTGCTCGGCAGGGAGTCTGCTTCTCCCTCTGACCCTCCTCCCTCTCATGCTCTCTGTCTCTCATTCTCTCTCTCTCAAATAAAAAAAAAAAAAATTTTAAAAAAAAAAAAAAAAAAAAAAAAAAAAAAAGAAATTAAACCTCTAATTCCAGACTAGTTTTGATGTTGTTGTTGTCATTGTTGGTTTGTTTTTGTTTTTGTTTTTTGTTTTGTTTTGTTTTTAACCATGCATGTAATAACTCACTTTTGAGAACAAGTCACTATGTCTGCCTTAAACTCTTTTTCTTCACAGAATTCTTTTTTTTTTTTAATTTTTTTTATTTATTTATTTTTTATTCTTATGTTAATCCCCATACATTACATCATTAGTTTTAGATGAAGTGTTCCATGATTCATTGTTTGTGCATAACACCCAGTGCTCCATGCAGAATGTGCCCTCCTCAATACCCACCACCAGGCTAACCCATCCTCCCACCCCCCTCCCCTCTAGAACCCTGTTTGTTTTTCAGAGTCCATCATCTCTCATGGTTCGTCTACCCCTCCGATTTCCCCCGCTTCATTCTTCCCCTCCCGCTACCTTCTTCTTCTTCTTTTTTTTTTTTTCTTAACATATATTGCATTATTTGTTTCAGAGGTACAGATCTGAGATTCAGCAGTCTTGCACAATTCACAGCGCTTACCAGAGCACATACCCTCCCCAGTGTCTATCACCCAGTCACCCCATCCTTCCCACCCCACCCCCCACTCCAGCAACCCTCAGTTTGTTTCCTGAGATTAAGAATTCCTCATATCAGTGAGATCATATGATACATGTCTTTCTCTGTTTGACTTATTTCACTCAACATAACACCCTCCAGTTCCATCCACGTCGTTGCAAATGGCAAGATCTCATTCCTTTTGATGGCTGCATAATATTCCATTGTATATATATATATACCACATCTTCTTTATCCATTCATCTGTTGATGGACATCTTGGCTCTTTCCACAGTTTGGCTATTGTGGACATTGCTGCTATAAACATCGGGGTGCACGTACCCCTTCGGATCCCTACTTTTGTATCTTTGGGGTAAATACCCAGTAGTGCAATTGCTGGATCATATGGTAGCTCTATTTTCAACTTTTTGAGGAACCTCCATACAGTTTTCCAGAGTGGCTGCACCAGCTTGCATTCCCACCAACAGTGTAGGAGGGTTCCCCTTTCTCCGCATCCCCGCCAACATCTGTCATTTCCTGACTTGTTAATTTTAGCCATTCTGACTGGTGTGAGGTGGTATCTCATTGAGGTTTTGATTTGGATTTCCCTGATGCCGAGCGATATTGAGCACTTTTTCATGTGTCTGTTGGCCATTTGGATGTCTTCTTTGGAAAAATGTCTGTTCATGTCTTCTGCCCATTTCTTGATTGGATTCTTTGTTCCTTGGGTATTGAGTTTGATGAGTTCTTTATAGATTTTGGATACTAGCCCTTTATCTGATATGTCATTTGCAAATATCTTCTCCCATTCTGTCGGTTGTCTTTTGGTTTTGTTGACTGTTTCCTTTGCTTTGCAAAAGCTTTTTATCTTGATGAAGTCCCAATAGTTCATTTTTGCCCTTGCCTCCCTTGCCTTTGGTGATGTTTCTAGGAAGAAGTTGCTTCGGCTGATGTCAAAGAGGTTGCTGCCTGTGTTCTCCTTTAGGATTTTGATGGACTCCTGTCTCACATTGAGGTCTTTCAACCATTTGGAGTCTATTTTTGTGTGTGGTGTAAGGAAATGGTCCAGTTTCATTCTTCTGCATGTGGCTATCCAATTTTCCCAACACCATTTGTTGAAGAGACTGTCTTTGTTCCATTGGACATTCTTTCCTGCTTTGTCAAAGATGAGTTGACCATAGAGTTGAGGGTCCATTTCTGGGCTCTCTATTCTGTTCCATTGATCTATGTGTCTGTTTTTGTGCCAGTACCATGCTGTCTTAATGATGACAGCTTTGTAATAGAGCTGGAAGTCCGGAATTGTGATGCCGCTGGCTTTGCTTTTCTTTTTCAACATTCCTCTGGCTATGTGGGGTCTTTTCTGGTTCCATACAAATTTTAGGATTATTTGTTCCATTTCTTTGAAAAAAGTGGATGGTATTTTGATGGGGATTGCACTGAAGGTGTAGATTGCTCTAGGTAGCATTGACATCTTCACAATATTTGTTCTTCCAATCCATGAGCATGGAACGTTTTTCCATTTCTTTGTGTCTTCCTCAATTTCTTTCATGAGTATTTTATAGTTTTCTGAGTACAGATCCTTTGCCTCTTTGGTTAGATTTATTCCTAGGTATCTTATGGTTTTGGGTGCAATTGTAAATGGGATCGACTCCTTAATTTCTCTTTCTTCTGTCTTATTGTTGGTGTACAGGAATGCCACTGACTTCTGTGCATTGATTTTATATCCTGCCAC
Organism: Neomonachus schauinslandi; assembly: GCF_002201575.2. NCBI lineage: Eukaryota > Metazoa > Chordata > Mammalia > Carnivora > Phocidae > Neomonachus > Neomonachus schauinslandi. The sequence goes on along the minus strand of NC_058406.1, from coordinate 173,410,748 downwards.
TTGACTGAATTCCTGTATGAGTTCTAGCAGTTTTGGGGTGGAGTCTTTTGGGTTTTCCACATAAAGTATCATATCATCTGCAAAGAGTGAGAGTTTGACTTCTTCCTTGCCAATTTGGATGCCTTTGATTTCTTTTTGTTGTCTGATTGCTGTGGCTAGGACTTCCAATACTATGTTGAATAGCAGTGGTGATAGTGGACATCCCTGCCGCGTTCCTGACCTTAGGGGGAAAGCTCTCAGTTTTTCCCCATTGAGAATGATATTCGCTGTAGGTTTTTCATAGATGGCTTTTATGATATTGAGGTATGTACCCTCTATGCCTATACTCTGAAGAGTTTTGATCAAGAAAGGATGCTGTACTTTGTCAAATGCTTTTTCTGCATCTATTGAGAGGATCATATGATTCTTGTTCTTTCTTTTGTTAATGTATTGTATCACATTGATTGATTTGCGGGTGTTGAACCAACCTTGCAGCCCAGGGATAAATCCCACTTGGTCATGGTGAATAATCCTTTTAATGTACTGTTGGATCCTATTGGCTAGTATTTTGGTGAGAATTTTTGCATCCGTGTTCATCAGGGATATTGGTCTGTAATTCTCCTTTTTGATGGGGTCTTTGTCTGGTTTTGGGATCAAGGTAATGCTGGCCTCATAAAACGAGTTTGGAAGTTTTCCTTCCATGTCTATTTTTTGGAACAGTTTCAGAAGAATAGGTATTAATTCTTCTTGAAATGTTTGGTAGAATTCCCCTGGGAAGGCATCTGGCCCTGGGCTTTTGTTTGTTGGGAGATTTTTGATGACTGCTTCAATTTCCTTAGTGGTTATAGGTCTGTTCAGGTTTTCTATTTCATCCTGGTTCAGTTTTGGTAGTTGGTACATCTCTAGGAATGCATCCATTTCTTCCAGGTTATCTAATTTGCTGGCATAGAGTTGCTCATAATATGTTCTTATAATTGTTTGTATTTTTTTGGTGTTGGTTGTGATCTCTCCTCTTTCATTCATGATTTTATTGATTTGGGTCCTTTCTCTTCTCTTTTTGATAAGTCTGGCCAGGGGTTTATCAATCTTGTTAATTCTTTCAAAGAACCAGCTCCTAGTTTCGTTGATCCGTTCTACTATTCTTTTAGTTTCTATTTCATTGATTTCTGCTCTGATCTTTATTATTTCTCTTCTCCTGCTGGGTTTAGGCTTTATTTGCTGTTCTTTCTCCAGCTCCTTTAGGTGTAGGGTTAGGTTGTGTACTTGAGACCTTTCTTGCTTCTTGAGAAAGGCTTGTATTGCTATATACTTTCCTCTCAGGACTGCCTTTGCTGCATCCCAAAGATTTTGAAGAGTTGTGTTTTCATTTTCATTGGTTTCCATGTATTTTTTTAATTCTTCTTTAATTTCCTGGTTGACCCATTCATTTTCAGTAGGATGCTCTTTAGCCTCCATGTATTTGAGTTCTTTCTGACTTTTGTCTTGTGATTGAGCTCTAGTTTCAAAGCATTGTGGTCTGAAAATAGGCAGGGAATGATTCCAATCTTTTGGTACTAGTTGAGACCTGATTTATGACCTAGGATGTGATCTATTCTGGAGAATGTTCCATGGGCACTAGAGAAGAATGTGTATTCCGTTGCTTTGGGGTGGAATGTTCTGAATATGTCTGTGAAGTCCATTTGGTCCAGTGTGTCATTTAAAGTCTTTATTTCCTTGTTGATCTTTTGCTTAGATGATCTGTCCATTTCAGTGAGGGGGGTCTTAAAGTCCCCCACTATTATTGTATTGTTGTCGATGTGTTTCTTTGCTTTTGTTATTAATTGGCTTATATAATTGGCTGCTCCCATGTTAGGGGCATAGATATTTACAATTGTTAGATCTTCTTGTTGGATAGATCCTTTAAGTATGATATAGTGTCCTTCCTCATCTCTTATTACAGTCTTTGGTTTAAAATCTAATTTGTCTGATATAAGGATTGCCACCCCAGCTTTCTTTTGGTGTCCATTAGCATGGTAAATGGTTTTCCACCCCCTCACTTTCAATCTGGGGGTGTCTTTGGGTCTAAAATGAGTCTCTTGCAGACAGCATATCGATGGGTCTTGTTTTTTAATCCAGTCTGATAGCCTGTGTCTTTTGATTGGGGCATTGAGCCCATTTACATTCAGAGTAACTATTGAAAGATAGGAATTTAGTGCCATTGTATTGCCTGTAAGGTGACTGTTACTGTATATTGTCTGTGTTCCTTTCTGGTCTATGTTGCTTTTAGGCTCTCTATTTGCTTAGAGGACCCCTTTCAAGATTTCCTGTAGGGCTGGTTTTGTGTGTGCAAATTCCTTTAGTTTTTGTTTGTCCTGAAAGCTTTTTATCTCTCCTTCAATTTTCAATGACAGCCTAGCTGGATATAGGATTCTTGGCTGCATATTTTTCTCATTTAGTGCTCTGAATATATCCTGCCAGTCCTTTCTGGCCTGCCAGGTCTCTGTGGATAGGTCTGTTGCCAATCTAATGTTTCTACCCTTGTAGGTTACATATCTCTTCTCCCGAGCTGCTTTCAGGATTTTCTCTTTGTCTCTGAGACTCGTAAGTTTTACTATTAGATGTCGGGGTGTTGACCTATTTTTATTGATTTTGAGAGGGGTTCTCTGTGCTTCCTGGATTTTGATGCCTGTTTCCTTCCCCAAATTAGGGAAGTTCTCTGCTATAATTTGCTCCATTATACCTTCTGCCCCTCTCTCTCTTTCTTCTTCTTCTGGGATCCCAATTATTCTAATGTTGTTTCGTCTTATGGTATCGCTTATCTCTCGAATTCTGCCCTCGTGATCCAGTAGTTGTTTATCTCTCTTTTTCTCAGCTTCTTTATTTTCCATCATTTCATCTTCTATATTACTGATTCTCTCTTCTGCCTCATTTATTCTAGCAGTTAGCGCCCCCATTTTTGATTGCACCTCATTAATAGCCTTTTTGATTTCTACTTGGTTGGATTTTAGTTCTTTTACTTCTCCAGAAAGGGTTTCTCTAATAACTTCCATATTTTTTTCAAGCCCAGCTAGTATCTTTAAAGTGATGATTCTGAACTCTAGATCTGACATCGTACTAATGTCCGTATTGAGTAGGTCCCTGGCAGTCGGTACTACCTCTTGTTCTTTTTGTTGAGGTGATTTTTTCCGTCTTGTCATTTTGTGCAGAGGAGAATAGATTAATGAGAGAACAAATGCTAGCAGAGTAACAACGTCCACAGAAAATATACTCTAAACAAATCAGAAAAAACCTGAAGCAGTGGGAAAAGAAAGGGAAAGAGAGAAAAAAGAAAAAGAAAAAAAAGAAAAAGATAAAGATAAAAACAAAAACAAACAAAACAAAACAACAACAACAAAAAAACCAGAATGTGATCAAATATGATCAGGCTGGTATATAGATCAGTGCCACACACTAGATTTGGGGTGTATTTTGGTCTTTTAGAAGAAAGTGCCTCCCAAAATTTTAAAGAAAGAAAAACTTATATATGTACAAAAATAAGGGTTGATATGATGAAGGGATGGAATATGACTGTAAAGATGGAAATTATAAAAAATTTTATAAAAGGAATTGATAAGAAGTTGTTTGAAAAAAGAAAGAAGAGGATTTAAAAAAAGAAAAAAAAAGGGAGAGGATGTGATCAGGCAGGGGAATAGAAAACACCATATACTAGAGATTTAGGGTATATTTTGATCTGTTAGAAGAAACTATCTCAAAATTTTAAAGAGAGAACAACTTATATATATAAGCCAAAAATATGGGTAACTACTATGAAGGGATAGAATATGACTCTAAAAATGAAAAATAAAAATGTTTTTTTTAAAAAAAAAGGGATTGATAAGATGTTGGTTGAAAAAGGGAAAAAGAAAAATTCAAAAAGAAAAAAAGACAGTTAAAAAAAATTAACTTTGAAAGACTACAGAATCATGGTAAAAAAGCCATGAATTCTATGTGCAGTAGTCCCCTACAGCTGGAGTTCTGCCGTTCTCATTGATGGGTAAACTTGGTCTTGGCTGGCTGTTCTCGCTGATCTTCTGGGGAGGGGCCTGTTGCCGTGGTTTCCAAATGTCTTTGCCGGAGGCAGAATTTTCCTGCCCTTGCCCCCTCCCAGCTAAGTAATCTGCTCAGGTTTGCTCTCCGGGGCTTTTGTTCCCTGCGAGCTTTCCGTACAGCTTTGGAGGCGGAGAGTGAAAATGGCGGCCTCCCAATCTCTGCCCCAGAGGAGCCGAGAACTCGGGGCCCGCTTCTCAGTGAGCCCCCAGAGAAAAGCCGTCAGTCACTCCCGTCTCCCCGGTCTCCAGCCGCACTCCGTGCTCACCCGGCCTGTGACCGCGCATTTCTATCTCTGGCACCCGACCCCGGGTGGAGTCTCCAAACCCAGCAGATCCCTGCGGTGCGCTCCTGCGCGGCTCCTCCCGGGGAGGAAGGTGAGTCTCCCCGGATCTGCCGCTTGTTGGGTCCCTGCTGGAGGAGCAGGGGCCCGACTGTGCCGCGGGTCACGGTTTATGGCAACCCCGAGCTGAGAGCCCGCGCCTGGGCTCCGCCTCTGCAGCCGGCTTCCCTGCTCCGATACCTGGGAGCTCTGCCACACTCAGGCACCCCCAGTCTTTCTGTGACCCGTGGGTCCTGAGACCACACTGTCCCGGAGGGTTCCACCCCCCGCTTAGCCACCAGAGTGACGTCCCTCAGCGGAGCAGACTTTTAAAAGTTCCGATTTTGTGCTCCGCGGCTCTATCACTTGCCAGAAGCGGCCGCCGGAGGCCCCTCCCCCGCCATCTATCCTCCCGAATATCGCCTCGGATTCACTTCTCTGCACGTCCTACCTTCCAGAAAGTGGTCGCTTTTCTGATGAGAGAGTTGTTGCTCTTCTTTTCTTCGATCTCCTGTTGAGTTTGTAGGTGTTCAGAATGGTTTGATCCCTATCCAGCTGAATTCCTGAGAGGAGACGGAATCCAGGTCTCCTACTCCTCCGCCATCTTGCTCCGCCCCCCTCTTCACAGAATTCTGACTCCTATTCTGTGCTGCTTTTTCTCTCACCCAATTTCCAAGTTTTCTTCTCTCTCAAGTTTTTCTCCTGCACCTACTAGAATCACTATCCCAATGTGACTCAGCAAACTCCCACTTGATGTTCATTATAATTCCTGAACTTAACTGACACCTGGCTGATCTCTAAGAATGCTGCCTTCCCTACCCTCTTTTCAAAGAAAGGCTTCTCATTCCCTCTCACACCATGTGGCAGGCAGCCCCTAATATGGTCCCCAATGATGCTTACCTCCTGGAATGCACAACCTTGTGTAATTTCCCCTTTTTGGGTTTAGGCTGGCCTCATGACTTGCTTCTAACTAATAGAATATGGCAAAGGTGATGGGATGTTACTTTTGTGATTAGGTTACAAGATTATGAGTTCCATTTTGTTAGCCGACTCTCCCTTTCTGGCTTTGCTGAAGCAAACTGCCATGTAGGAGAGACACACATAGAAGAAATTTGGGGTATCCTCCAGTTATAGCCAGCTAAGAACTGAGGCCCTCAATCCAACAGACATTGAGGAACTAATATTCTATCAATAACCATATGAATTTGAAAGTAAATCCTTCCCCAGTTGAGCCTTCAGATGAGACCCCAGCCCAGGCTGACATCTTGACTGCAGCCTTGTGAGAGATCCTAAACCTGAGAACCTAGCTAAGCCATGCCCAGATTCTTGATCCTCAAAAACTGTGAGATAATAAATGTGTGCTAAGTGTGGGGTAATTTATGCTGCAGTCACACATTATACCTCACAAATCTCAGGGTCATAAATCAGAACTGACATCTTTCTTGTCCAAAGATAAGGGTTCTTAGACAGTTACTCTTCCAGTCTTAAGAGAAAATCCTGTGACTAACATAACATAATAAAAAACAAAACAAAACAGAACTTATTATTTTCAGATTAAAAAAATCCTATTTTTGCAAAATAAAAGACAAAAACTAAAAAAAAAAATCCTTAATTCATCAACTGTTGTCTCATTCAGCCCTCTCTGCTCTATTCCTTCTCTTTACTCTTATCTACCTCGACTTCTCCTTTAATAAAGACTTTGGAAACAGACTAACCATACCCTCTACAACTCAATGGCAGCCATTATTCTGGTAACTTGAGCCTCAAAATGGATGACATAGCCAACACCCTTACTTCCCACTTCTTTTTTCTCCTCTACAAAAAGTTTCATTATTCAACCCACATTTTTGTAAAGATTTTATTTACTTATTTGAGAGATAGTGAGGGAGAGGAAGAGGGAGTAGCAAACTCACCACTGAGCAGAGAGCCTGATGTAGGTCTTGATCCCAGGACCCTGAGATCATTACCTGAGCAGAAGGCAGATGCTTAACAGACTGAGCCACCCAGGCACCCCGATTCAACCCACTTTAATCACAGAACTGGTTTCTCTTTTTTATTTAAAATGGGAAAAAAAAATAAAAAATAAAATAAATAAAATGGGACCACTTCTGAAATCCTAAATTCAAGCCTCCAATTTCTATTCAGAGCATCCCATTCATGTGTGTGTGTGTGTGTGTGTGTGTGTGTAACTAATGTACTCCTACAATCCTGTTGTTCAACCACACTGAGATCTCTTCTCCACAGACTCCTTCACTTTATCCTGTCTACTCCCTCCTACCTTTATATAGTGAAGCAGTCTATGTGTGAGGTTAACATCAAGACAGACTGGAGTTGGAATATCAGCCATTACTTGCTGTTGTGAGACGACAAGCAAGTTATTTAACCTTGCTGAAACTCAACTTCCTTATCCGTAAAATATGGATAATAATAATTATTACATCCTAGAATAATTTTGAGTATTAGAACATGACAGTGTATGTAAAGCACTTAGCACAATGCTTGGCACATCATAGATATCTAATAAATATCACCAATTAATATGTTCTTTTATAGAGCTTAGACTGATTAAATGGACCATTTAAAAAATTAAAGCTGTCAAAATCTGAGAATCTCTTGCCCTATTATACTCCTGTCATTCTTGCTTAGTGAAGCTTCAAATCTGAAGCAATTCAATTTCCTTAATTTTCTGTGCATGGACTTGAGCAGCATAGAAGTATTGCAGGAAACATCACATGACCCTGAAGGTTGGTGTCCCAGTAAATGTTTTGTCTCTAGGCTTCAATCGAGCCGTAAAGCATGCCTAAAAATACTTCTATCTTTTCCTGGTAAAATCTTATTCTTATTTCCAGTAGTGATGATTTCAAGTTGTAATGGCAGGAAAAATCTTTTAAAAGATAGATTTCAGAGATTTTTTGCTTGTTTATTTTCAATTGTTTTATTTACATTTTATATAAATATAAATGTGTTGTGTGATTTTCAGTGGAAATCTCCCATTATTTTCTTAGTATTTTTGGGGGTGGTAGTGGGAGTGGAAGCCCATGAGAAGCTGACATTGTAACCAAAAAGTTCTAAAGTTTTACATAGAATTTATGGATTATTTGTGTACAGCTCATCTATTATTTTATATTTATTTTCTGCCCTTGAGTGTTCATAATATCAAAGAGGAAAGTGATGGAGACACAGATGAAAGCTCAGAGGTCATATGAACATGAACCCTGGCACTTCAGTGTTATATTTCAGAAATATAGCATTTGAGTTTTAAACAATGCTATCAGAATCTCAAACAAAATGAGATGAGAGTTACTTTCCATTCAGTTGCCCAGACCAATCTGAAAGAACCTGGCTCAGTTTTTACTTGCTATTAGCCAAGCATAATATAAATGTTGGGCAAGCATAATATAAACAAATGCAAATTATTTAGGCCTTCTTAAAGATAATGTAATTTAAAAGAACTTTGAAGAACCCACAGAAACGTGTGATTTGTGTTCAAAGGAAAAGTTAAGAGGATATTGTATCGGTGAGGCTAGATCATGTAATCATGAAATGTGGCCAGAATGAAATACAAGGGGATTCTAGGAAAGAGGTTGAAAATTCCATACCTAGGAGTGGACACGTTCTTCAGTGGACTCACTCCCACAGGAACTTGAGGACATCTCAGTTAGCAAGCTTTGCAATTTGGCTGCCGGGGTATTGGAACACTGGACAGCAGCCTAGGCCTACCTTGTAATGCCAAGTGATATTTCAGTGTTTCAGATAAAGATATAAATTGCTATTGCCAGATGGAGCCTTCACTGGGCCTTCCCATTCCTTGAGGAAATGTCTAGGAGCCCTCAAGTTAGGCTTTTTGTGCTTCCACTACACTTGGGATGAAATAAAGATGTCCTCTTGTGTAGACCAAGTAGGATCTTGGGCCAAGTAGTAATGCATGAAGGAAGTATCATACTTGGAAGAAGAGAAAGAGGGGTTACAGAAAGAGAAACCAGTAGACATTTAGAGAAAACTTCCTACATAGGCCATTGCAAGGTAACAAAGGTCAGAAAGTGTTTGTCGGCAAATCTTTGCAATTAGGAGAGGCTGGGACCTTATGTAAAAAGTCTTTGTGTAGGTTTCTGTAAGGCTCTTATTTTTTTCTGTGCTCTGTAATGTAATGTAAAATAATACATTTTGTTGAAGTGTAATCTTGGCCCTTTGGAAAATGGACTGAAAAAGATGGGAATTACATGTGAGTCCCAAGTAAACCTGTTAGAAAATGTAGCTGCCACTTTTCAATTCTTCTCCTGATTGTTCTGATTTTGTTAATTCCTTTGAAATAGTGTGTTTGTTGGGTACTCTCACTAACCAAAAAACATCCTCCATAAATGATGGTTGTAAATAAGTAGATTCACTATGATTCATTGTGTCCCATGTACTTCAGTTTATAGTCCGTGTGAATTGTATAGAACCAAAAAGCTTTTCTTAACAATACTAGCAGGAGGCCCTTCTTTGTAGAAAGGGGCAGAATTTAAAATGCATGCATCTTGAAAACTACCTTGAACTTGAACATATGAGTCAGTATGATATGGTTGGTTATATACTTTATTCCTAATACGTTTTGGAAAACAAATGGCTTCCTTATTTTATTTTCTATTTGTGTACTGAGCTTTTTGTCTCCATTTGGAAGGGAGAGGGGCTGGGCTTCTGAAACACAAGCCCTTGTTTAGAGAAAAAAAAACCAGTAATCACTGCTCCTTGTCTTTCTGGAAGCTCATATTTGGAATTCATTTTAATGACAATTTTGTCTCAATGAGTTCACTTTTAAAAATCACTCTTTAAAGGTAGGGGCAGGAGACAGGAGAGGAAAAAAGAAAGTTCACCCTGGGGGGTGGGGGGATGGGTTAGCCTGGTGATGGGTATTGAGGAGGGCACGTACTGCATGGAGCACTGGGTGTTGTACGCAAACAATGAATCATGAAACACTACATCAAAAACTAATGATGTATTGTATGGTGACTACCATAATAATAATAATAATAAAAAAAGAAAGTTCACCCTAAGTTCACAGTTAAAAAAATTAAACAAAAAAAGTTGAATAAATATATGTTATGTTATTCAAACAAAGAGATGTGTGTTAGGGATTACTACATAATCAATTTTGGTAATTATCCCATTTGCACTTAAAATAATAATGTACATTTTGTCATTGCTAAAGGATCTTAGACACATCAGTTTGATAGAATTTGTTAAACATGCTGTTCAAATAGTCAATGTTTTTATTGATTTTTTTAAAAAACAGCTTTATTGAAATATAACTGATATACAAAACCTGCCCTTTCTAATGTATACATTGTGAGTTTGGACATAAGCACACACCTGTGAAACCATCACCACAATCAAAGTAATAAACATACTTCTCACTTGTGCTTTACCGCATTGCAGACAATGTAAGTTCACAATAACACTTGGGCTCCACTTAACCTCAGTTATGGGCTGAATGTTTGTGTCCTCCAAAGTTCATATGCTGAAGTTTAAACCCACAATGTGATGATATTAGGAGGTGGGGCCTTCTGGAGGTAATTAGGTTTAAATGAGATCGTGAGGGTAGGGCTCCCATGCATGGGGATAGGGCTTTTAGACAAGCGCCCAGAGAGCCTGTTCTCTCTTTTTCTCTCTTTCTGCCACATGAGGACACATTAAGAAGGGAGCCTTCTCCAAGCCAGGAAGCGATTTCTCGCCAACAATGCAATCTTACTGACACCATGATCTGTGAGAAATAAATGTCTATTGTTTATACCACCCCATCCAGTCTGTTATAGTGGCCCGAGCCGACTAAGACAAACCTTTGTCCATCTTTTTTGCTCTTGTTTTTTATGAAGTTTAATTTTAAATATACACCTCACAAGACAGTGCTGTGTTTTATAGAGTCACTCTTCTTTTAGATTTATCCACATGTTTACTCTTTTAAGTGATCATATTTCTTCCCAAATTTCTGTTTCTCTCTGGAATAATTTTCCTTCTGCCTGAAAAAGACACTTCATGCTTCTTTTAACCCCGACTTGTGTTCTTATAGATTTTTTTAATCTGAAAACATTTTTATTTTCCCTTTATTTTAATTGCCCCCTTCATTTTTAAAGGATATCTTCACTAGGCATAGAATGCTTGATTTACAGTCCTTTAAAGACTTGAAGGATCTGATATCAGACTTTTATTCCTTTTGAAAGTAGGATTTTTTTCCTTTTTTTTCTCTGAATGCATTAATGATGTTTTGTCTTTGATTTTTAAGAATTTTACTGTGAAGTGATCATACTTGGAGTTTCATTGAGTCTGTGGCTTGAGGGAATTTGTGAGTTTTGGAATATTCTTGGCCTGTATCCTTTTGAGTATTATTGTTTCCATGCATTCTCTATGTTATCTCTTTATGGGACTCCAATTATCCACATTTTAGATCTTTCAACTATGTCCCATATGTCCCTTATTCTCTTTTCTCTGCTATCCTTTTTAATTTCCGCCCTGCAATTCAGTCTAGATCAGGGTTTCTCAGTCTTGGCATTACAGAGATTTTGGACCAGACCATTTTATTCTGTGGGGAACTATCCTGTGCATTGTAGAATGTGAATCAACACCTCTGGCCTTTATCTAGATAGCAGTAGTATCCTCCTAATCATAGCAAAAATGTCTCCAGACATTGCTCAGTATGTGGGGGTTCAGCTCACTCCAGAGAACCAAGTGGTAGGAACCATTTAGCCTTTCATAGGTAAATTTCAGAGTTAACATTTCACTTATAATTCCAGGTTAAACTGCCTTCTCCTGAGAGTCAGGAGGATGCAGATGAACTCTAGCCACCAGCTTCTCTGGGGGCTCTGTAGAAGGAATGCTCTTCTGGAGAGATGAGACTTTCTGGGAAGAAGATGTTAAGTGGGAGACATCGGAGGATGAGCACTGGATGTCAGGTCATGGAACTCAACTCCAGGCTCAGCTCTGGCACCAGCCAGTGATGAGATTTTGATGCAATAACTTGACCTCCCTGGGTGGGCCTGCCTCATCTGCAGGAGAACCAGGGTACTGGTCTAAATATTTTGTACTAACCGACCTTGCCGTTCTGTAATTTTTTCTTCTTCTGTGTTTATTCTGCATTCTCATCTATTAAATTCTGAATTTTTAATTGTTTTCTTCAGTGCTACAATTTCTATTTGATTCATTTCTCCGGTGAGGGTACCTACCTTGTATTCTGGTTTTTTTGAACATATCTGTCACATGATTTTAATCTCCTTGTTTGATAACTCCAATATTTGTACACCTGAAGGTTTTCTGTTGTTCATTTCTTCTTTCTATCATGTCTGGTGATTTTTTATTGTATTCTGGAGTTGTGTGTAAAAAATTGGAAAGATGTGAATGATATTCTTTTTCTCCAGAGGATGTTTATGTTTTGCTCTGACAGTGAGAGAGAAGGGACAGATCAACTAGATGTAAACATGTATTACGATGATTTAAGATGGAATGTCAGCCTTTGTGATGGTTGGTCTATTTACAGCTTTTCCACAGTCCTAGGACAGCACCCACAGTGTCTCAGCTAAAAGTTACATGAATTGATTAAAGTATTTCTAAAAGTTAGTAACTTTTAGGTTTTCTACACCTTTTTGTTCAGCACTGTCTACATCCCAATTTAAACAATGTTAAAATGTGGAAAGAACAAAAAGTACATCTTAAAAATGAAGGAATGCCATATGAAAAGCACTTATAACAATTCCTGGTGAAGCATAAATGTGAATTATTCTTATTTTGAGAATAACAGTAACATGATCTAACATACATTTTATTTATTTATTTATTATCTAACATACATTTTAAAGGGCTCTGAAATTCACTAATAAGCAAATGAACAATCTGATTAAAAATGATTTGAACAGAAATCTCATTCAAGAAAATATACAGATGGCAAATAAGCATATGAAAAGATGCTCAACGTCATATGCCATTAGAGAGTTGAAAATTAATGAGAGGGGCGCCTGGGTGGCTCAGTTGGTTAAGCGACTGCCTTCGGCTCAGGTCATGATCCTGGAGTCCCAGGATCGAGTCCCGCATCGGGCTCGCTGCTCGACAGGGAGTCTGCTTCTCCCTCTGACCTTCCTCCCTCTCATGCTGTCTCTCATTCTCTCTGTCTCAAATAAATAAATAAAAAATCTTAAAAAAAAAAAAAGAAAGAAAATTAATGAGATATCGCTACACACTTATAAGAATGGCAAAAATCCAAAACATTAATAACATCCAATACGGAAGTTATGGAGCAATAGGAATTCTCATTCACTGCTGGTGGAAATGAAAAATGGTACAGCCACTTTGGAAAACAATTTGTCACTTTTTACAAAACCAAACATACTCTTGACAATATGATCACCAATCACACTCCTCGGTATTTACCCAAATGAGTTGAAAAAAAAAAAAACCTGCACGCAGATATTTATACGAGCTTTATTCATAGTTGCCAAAACTTGGAAGCAACCAAGATGCTCTTCAGTAGGTGAATGGTTAAATAAACTGTGGTACATCCAGACAATGGAATATTACTCAGTGCTAAAAAGAAATTAGCTACCACCCCTTGAAAAGACACGCAGGAAACTTACATGCATATTGCTAAGAAAAAAGCCAGCCTAGAAAGGCTTCATACTATATGATTCCAAATCTATTACATTCTGGAAAAGGCAAAACTATGGAGAGAGTAAAAATATCAGTGGTTGCCAGGAATCCAAGGAAGGCAGGGATGAATATGCAGAATAGAGAGGATTTTTAGGGCAGTGAAATTATTCTTTACGATGTTATAATTGTGGATACATATTGTTATACATTTGTCAAAACCCATGGAAAATACAGTACCAAGAATGAACCCTAGTGCAAACTATAGACTTGGGGTGATTATATGTCAGTGTAGGTTCATCAATGGTAGCAAATGCACCTTTCTAGTTGGGGAACATTGATAGTGGGAAAGGCTGTGCTTGTATGGGGCATGGGATATATGGGAACTTCCTATACTTTTTGCTCCATTTTCCTATGCACCTAAAATTGTTCTACAAAATAAAGTTATTAAGAGATGTTAAACAAAAAATGAAAACAACAACAATGAACAAACCTCTAGCTGTGATGTAGAGAATAGGTTGAAGGGGTAAGTTTAAGGAGATTAGTGAGGAGGCTTTACAGTAATCCAAATAAGAAATCATTAAGTCCTGAACAAGTGATAGTTGTGGGGTGGTACAAAGCTATCCAATTCTTGATGTTTGAAGACATATTAAACAGGATTTCTGATAGATTGGATGAGTTACTAGAGAAAGTGGAATTATAGGTGAATCCAGGGTTTAGGTCTGAGCAATGAAGAATGGAATTGATATTTAATGAAATAAAGAAAGCAGGAGAAGAAGGCTCATTAGGGTGTTGGGTGGTTAGAAGAAGGAAGATCAAGATTTTGACTTAGGTTATACTGTTTATTAAACATTAAAATGTAAACATGGAATAGACAATTACATACATGTGTCTAGAGTTCAGGGGACAAGTCCAAGGTAGAGATGTAAATTAAGAAATCATCAGTGATCAGATGGTATTTCATGTTATGAGAATGGTTGAGTTTACCAGGAGTAAGTTTAGATAGAGGAGAGGTCGGAGGACATAACCTTAGTGAACTTCAGTGCTAAAGATTTAGAAAATGGGGAGTAAGCAGAAAAGAAGACTGAGAAGGAATAACTCTTTAGTTTAGGAGGAGAATCAAGAGCAAATAGTGTCCTTTGAGCCAAAAGAAAAAAAAGAAAAGAAAAAGAGAAAGATGGAGAGATGGAGGGATCAGTGGTATTATATACTGCTGCTAAGTTGCATTATGAAACACAGTCTTTTTAAATAATCTTTTTGAAATAATTATTGAATTTCACCACCTGGTGTGTAAGATTTTCATGTTATGGTCATTCGTAAGTGGAGAGGCATCATTTTCTCTCTTTGCTCAGTCATTCTTTGAAGATTAACGTTGAGAGGCTCTTGAAGTCAGCCGGTCAAAATTATCTAGGTGAGTGGTGTAGGGGGTAAAGGTTAAAAAAGTTTTCCATGAGTTGAGAATTAGTAAAGCAAGGTTATGGATATAAGGTAATTTCACATACTATTCTTTATTTTTGTCCATGTTTGAACTATTCTACAATGAAAAGTTAAAAATAATATAGCTCTCTCCCACTCTGTTCCCTGACAGTGGGATTGGCATTTGCCTACCCCACACTGACAGTTTCCACCCACATTAAATCATGAATCCTTTTTTGTCCCCCAATGTATTTTCACAATTTGTTTGTTTGTTTTGTGATTATGGGTGTCAGGTCCTCAGATCCACGCTTCCCTCTAGTTTCATAGATCATCCAGTGTGATGTCTGGAGGAAGGACTCAGTGGCCAGTGCTAGTGAAATCTAAAAAAAAAAATTTTTTTTTGGAGAAAATTGAAATCTTTACGATGTTAAGGCAAACCCTTCATGGATGTAGTAATCTCTCCATTTTTTTAAGGTATATTTTATGACTTTTAATGGGGTGTTAAAATTTTCTCTTGTCAAAGGTTCAAAATAGCCAAATTTAAAATCAGTGAATCACTGAAGTAGTAATTAATAAAAATTTATTGTGCACATACCAAAAAGACAGTTTGCAAACCAGAGCACTCAAAGGGGAACATGGAATGAAGCTCTAGGGTATATTGTTATAAAGCAGCTTATATAATGAGAAATCAGGGACTGTTTATTCTTCCTAGTGATTCGTTACAATATTACAATTTTCAGGGCGCCTGGGTGGCTCAGTTGGTTAAGCGACTGCTTTCGGCTCAGGTCATGATCCTGGAGTCCCTGGATCGAGTCCCGCATCGGGCTCCCTGCTCGGCAGGGAGTCTGCTTCTCCCTCTGACCCTCCCTCCTCTCATGTGCTCTCTCTCTCTCATTCTCTCTGTCTCACATAAATAAATAAAATCTTTAAAAAAAAAAAAAATTACAATTTTCAGTGGTTACCTTATGTCAACCTTGGGAAACGGTTCAAGTTTTGCTTATCATTTCCAAAGGCACAGGCACGAAATGATACAGGTCAGGTTAACCTTGCAAAATAAGCTAACTGATGCTTTGCTTGTATGACTCGACTGGTTTTGTCTGATCGGGGAAGTTTTCAGGTTGATCTCCTTTTGTTTCCGATTTCAACAATTCCTCCCTTTTGGTCATTTTTTCAGCAGGCTGAGAGTAAGACCAGCCATGATAGCATATTCTCTGTTACCACCGATGATGTAGTCAGGCTGAAGAATCACCCATTTGCTGTTTCCGCTAATTGAGTCATCAGGCTTAGGGGTCACCTAGTCACCCACTTCATCATTCATGTGGTTAGTGTTGATTTCATCCGGTTGTCAGATCCTAATGGATACTCTGTGGCATGTGAGCGGCTGCCGACAGGCATCTAAAACCTTCCAGGGTATAAATGCACTCGCGAGGTCAGTATGAGGACTACGAGAACAATAGGCAAGGATTGAAAACTTGCCCTGGATTCCCAGGAGCCAGCATTTAATCAATCAAATCAATCAAATGGGTTATAATCAGATTCAGGTTTTACATTTCTCAGTCAATTGACAATTGTCAGTTATTGACATAGACACAACATGTTGTATTAGCAAATGCATATCTTCGTGATCACTTCCGACTGGGTGAATCTGAGGATGTTGTATTTCGGGAGGCAGCCTTGCAGGGGGCTTTCACCTCCATTAAGCCTCTATGTGATGTGAGCATTCAGGTAAGTTACTAAGAGGCATTTCTATGGAAACAGAAGAAAAACAAAGATTAATAGTTTGAGCAAATTATAAATTGAGTTTTCTGAGTTTGGAGAGCAGCCAGTTGAGAAGATTTCTAGATGTTGGGTTCTGAGTATCTTCAGATGGAGGAGAGTAAGCAGTGGCAACCAGACGATTTTCCTGGTTTGCAGTGTGAATGTCTCTGGTGATCTTTCTGAGTGGCCACGTAGCAGCAGGAATGAAGACTGTCCACACACGAGCTGTTGTGGTGATTTCTCTGAAGTTTATATCAAATTGTGAGCTTTAGCGGCACCTGGGTGGCTCAGTCAGTTAAGTGTCAGACTCTTGATTTCTGCTCAGGTCACGATTTCATGAGATTGAGCCCCACGACAGGCTCTGTGCTGAGTGTGGAGCCTGCTTAAGATTCTCTCCTTCTCCTTCTGTCCCTCCCTGCTCAAGCTCTCTCTCTCTCTTTCTCTCTTTAAAAACAAAACAACTGTCTAGCTTTAGCTTGCATGGCTTCAGGAAAAGAGAAGTTTTAGTTTTATAGTGATTCCATCTCAATAGAGTGGGAGAAAAATAGAAATGTCAGTTTGGAGAGTTATAGCCAAATATTGGAGGAAGCTAGAAAAATTCAGGACTCTGTTCAGTCTATAGGTAGAAAAAAAAAAAAAAAACCTCAAAGGTAATCAACAGCAGTAGAATCTGAGATCCACAAGTGTATTATTGAAACATAATTTTCTCTCCACAATCATTTCCATTTCCATGGCAGGCAACCATAGCAAGGCTAATTTGTTTGCAAATTAAGCCTAGTGTAAATAAGCTTGACCTGATTATTTATAGAAGGGCAGTAAGAATAGGGACTGACCATATAGGTTCTTTTGAATCTGCTTTGCTGGAACTTTTCATAAGGAACCTCAGATTGGACTTTGAAAGTCTCTTTAAAGACTTGTCCAACCCAAGCTAAGGACTTGTCTAATTGTATCCTGTTACAAGAACAGATTCTTGGGGCACCTGGGTGGCTCAGTCGTTAAGCGTCTGCCTTCGGCTCAGGTCACGATCCCAGCATCCTGGGATCGAGCCCCACATCGGGCTCCCTGCTCCGCGGGAAGCCTGCTTCTCCCTCTCCCACTCCCCCTGCTTTTGTTCCCTCTCTCACTGTCAAATAAATAAAATCTTTAAAAAAAAAAAAGAACAGATTCTTAGTGGATATATGTAAACACATGTATGGTTAACCTTTGTTGTAAAGACACACTTTCCTAATTCACTGTTAAGTTATAGACAGCTTAAAAGAAAGAGGCATCCCTTAAATCTAGCAAGCAAAATATTAAAGAACCATCAATGTTTTAAAAATGAAGTCATAAAAATTATCATCTTCGTTAGTTCATTTAACCTCCTGCAATTAATTCTTGTTGATTTTGATTTTTTTGTTACCAATTTTCTGAATTTGCCAATTTTCCATCAAAGTTTTAGAAATTCTTACCCGGTTCAGTGTGATGATCTTAAAGTTATCAGAA
Organism: Neomonachus schauinslandi; assembly: GCF_002201575.2. Taxonomy (NCBI): domain Eukaryota; kingdom Metazoa; phylum Chordata; class Mammalia; order Carnivora; family Phocidae; genus Neomonachus; species Neomonachus schauinslandi. The sequence goes on along the minus strand of NC_058406.1, from coordinate 173,393,119 downwards.
ATCTGCATTCCAGAGTGCTCTTTTCCATGAATCTCCTTGAAGGTGAGGCATTTTTTCAGGAACATTTTTGCACAAACATTAGACTAAAATAATAACTCTATAAATGACAAAAGACTTAAAGATTAGCAATGGTTAAATATCAGATGAGAGCTCATTATAATGCAGTTGACAAGGAAATTTGGTTATTTCTATTATACACAATACTTTAAGACAACTGAAGGAATCATGACTGACATTGTATCAGGGTACATCATATTCCCAGGAACTTCATTTATTTCTGGAGCACTTATATTAATAACTTACATATAAATATTTCCTAAAGAAAGTTTAACATCACTTCTTATTTAACAGTGCTTCCCATGAAATTTAACATATACAAAATGCGACATAGTTGTACAAAAAAGACACTTAGCTTTAGTAATAGAGAAGACTCAGTTTTCTTAAGTAATCAAAGACCTGATAAAGACAAAACATAGAATCTTTGTTTTCTTGGCAGATTACATTAAAGGTAAAGAAAATCCTTTGTATTCCTATTAAATGCAGTCCAATAGTCTAAGAAAACCTTTTCCTTTTAACAGAGAGAAAACCAAATTCTAGTTTTGCACCAGTGTACTTTTGATATTAAAATTCTTCCTTTTTTTTTTCTTTTTAACTTAAATAAATCCATTCTAATCTTAGTCAGCTTGATCACACATAAAATTCCTTCTCAAGATTTCTTTTCCATAAACCTTCCATAACTTTCCATATCCATTTTCATTTTGTACTATCTTTCCCCTTTCTTATTTAGGAACAATCATTTTACTTTAGGACAAAATTACTTTCTTTTTTCTCCCTTACCAAAAATGCATCTTCATTTCTCATCCCTTCTTTTACCAAAAACATACATCCTACTTTTTATATATAGTAATTCTCTTTCATCTTTGTCATATCTCATAGTTTGTTTAAAAAAAAAAGCCCTCTTTTTTTTGGTTAACAATTTCAATTTTATTAGTTCAAATGCTATTTTCTCGATTTCAAAGCTTACAAAGCTTCTCTAGAAAAGACATGAGGTAAGGCACTTGTTACAGAATAATTACAGTTTTACTCTGAGAGGATAACATAATTGCCTGTGCACTGCATTAAATGAATATGAACTCCTTCTACATAATATTGTTAAAATAAACCATGTGCTGTATCATATGATCTCACTGATATGAGGAATTCTTAATTGCAGGAAACAAACTGAGGGTTGCTGGAGTGGGGGGTGGG
>NC_058406.1:173141765-173391471 GCF_002201575.2 Neomonachus schauinslandi | reverse complement strand
ACCACCAGGCTAACCCATCCTCCCACCCCCCTCCCCTCTAGAACCCTGTTTGTTTTTCAGAGTCCATCGTCTCTCATGGTTCGTCTCCCCCTCCGATTCCCCCCCCTCATTCTTCCCCTCCCGCTATCTTCTTCTTTTTCTTTTTCTTAACATATATTGCATTATTTGTTTCAGAGGTACAGGTCTGTGATTCAACAGTCTTCCACAACTCACAGCGCTCACCATAGCACATACCCTCCCCAGTGTCCATCACCTGGTCACCCCATCCCTCCCACCCCACCCTCCACTCCAGCAACACAAAGATTGCTGGCTGGTTGCAATCCTGAAAAGCCAAGGTAACAAAGTGTGAGCCTATCAGAGAGTGATCACAGCCTGGATTTGAGGAGTTACCACTGCCTGTGAACAGGAGGACAGCAAGGGTGGTTGTTCTTGAATTAGCCTCATCAGCTGTCCCACAGACCCTGTTGTTGCTCACTTTCCTCTGCCATAAGCACAGTGGCTTTCAAATATGTTGGATCATTCCACAGCAAGAAGTATAGTGTATATTATGGCCAGAACATACTTATGCATAGTAAACAATCTAAGTAACTGAAATCAAAGTTGAATTAACTGACACATTTCCTGTTTTCGGCATATGCCGCGTTTGCACTCTATTTTGTACTTTAGGAAATGATTCTCTTTATTGGTATATAGATAATAAATCCACCTATAAATTACAGATAAAATTGAAGATATAGATTATCCATTTATCTACATACATAGATATACATAGATATAGATACTATGCATATTTTCTATTTAAATAAATGTTCATCAGAACCCCCCTGTGGTTTGTGACCACAGTCTGAAAAACAAGAAGTTACAGTAAATCCTTCCAGAGGAGGAGAAAGCTCTCAGGGAGTTCCTCTGCTTCTCACCTTTTAAAAGGACACCTGCTGCTTCAGTACCTGGATTCTCTGCCGCATTCTCTGGGTACTGACTCACAGCTTCTGCTGAGTTAATTGACACTTATTACTCCAAGTGTTCTGACATTTTCTCTTTGCTTCATTTTGCATTCTCAGCTCTTCTTCCCACTTTTTAACCTATTTGTAATCTTTGCTTTCCAGCAAAAACTAGGAAACAGGCGATTGTGAGCTATCATATATTAGCACCCCGTAGTAGACTAGCAAACTTATAAATACGTCTCAAAAGTTTCGGGAGTATATTCTTCCTCATCATAATTTTGTTTCAGTATGGTAGAAAACACATTCATTAAGAGGCCTAGATTTTTTATGTCTCTCTGTAAAAATTGAAAAGCCAAAAGCAGATAAATTTATGTTTAGCATTTAATGTTTATCTTATTTGGAAATGATTTAGATATTCAATGAATCTCCATCATTTAGTTTAGCTTAGTACACATTTGATCTTATTTTTATTTACTTAAATTACTTGTTTTTAACAATTATGCTTGGGTTGAACATTAAATAGTTGATCATCATTTTAAATTACTTTATTTGTTGACAAATTTTGAAGACATGCCTGCTTTTACTAAACTAACAAATTTAAATTAGTTTTTGTCAGATTATCTCAGATTGTGAACTTTGAAAACATTTGGGTTAATGTGTATATTTCTGAGAATATACTTGATTTATATAAATACTTAATTTTTAAGCCAATAAATAGAGCTCTTTACAAATTAATTTTGGCAATCCCATCCAGAGTTGGAAAAATAGCGCATTCCTATAACATACATATACAGACATACATAGCATATAGACAAACACAAACAGAGATCTTACAGCTTTTGTTTTTAAAATGTTAACCATATCTCAGGTAAAAAAACTCAAAAGAACAGTTGGATCTAAATTGTATTTTTGGCACATGGACTAAGTTAATGTTACCCACTCAGATGAACAAAGTTTTTGCTAAAGGCTTTTTATTTACATGCTGTAAAGATCCTTGTAAATCTGTTTTTGGAAGTCATTTTGTGTTTTAGAAGCTTCTGCATACCAATCAAAGAATGGATCCCCTTGTCTCAGACGTTTTGGATCCTCTCTTTTAAGGGTGCCTCTTAAGGCTGGCTTATCTGAAAGAGTTTCTGGAAAATGAGACCAAAGTGTGGGGTGGGGCATGGTGGGGCTTGGTGTAAGCAAGTTAGGTAGTGAGTGTCCATGCTGTGCTGGTTCCCCCAGATGACCCTGTGTTTATGCTGGGGCAGGGGAGGGAAATGCTGCATGCCAAGTGTCTTTGTCTCCAGAAGTTTAAACTGTCCCTTCTAGCAGATGCTGTTAGATTAGCAAATGAATCTCTTTCTCATATAGACTAGGTGCTTTTCAAACTGATGTTTTCTCACGGGGTCTCAGGTAGAGTGAGACCAGCCCTTTGGGTCCCTTGAATGTTAGCCCTGTTGGTTTGCTAAGTTAGACATTTTGGGGGCTTGTCTCTCCTCTGCAGATCCCAAGGGTTGGGGTGCCTGATGTGGGCACCAACCCCTCACTTCTGCAAGAGAAGTGTGGATTGGTGACATACCTCTTTGTCCTGTGTTACTGTGCCCCAGGGGTGGGGTTTCTGGTAATAGGTGTGGTCTCTGCCTCTCCTACCTGTCTTTGTGTGATCTTTTTATCCTTTGTTGTGGAGAACAGGTCATCTAGTTTTTAGAGCTTTTTCAAAGGGAAATGACCCATATAATCCCTGAGCTGTAGATTTGGTGTGCCCTTAGTAGGAGGTGAATTCAGGATCTTCCTACACCACCGTCTTTTCAAAGTCCTCATCATATTATTCTTGGTGTAAACCTTACATCATCATTGTGTAGTTGTTTAAATAATACTAGGTTTGTTTATCTAATATTTGCATTAAGATTTTGGCAATTATATTTATAAGTGAAGTAGGTGTGGGGTTGTGTTTTTTTTTTAACTTTTTTTTTTTTTTTGGAGAAGTCTTAAGTTTCAGAAAAAATTGAGCAGAAGATACAGAGTTCCTATGTACCCCCACCCCCTTTTACCACCTTGAATTTGTGTGATACATTTATTTCAATTGAAATATTCCTTTAATAATAATATATATATATATATATTTTCAAGTCTGTTTATAGTTTTTTAAAATCTTTTTTTACATTCTGTATTTACTTTTTTTTCTCACCTTATTTACCTAGCCTTTGTATAGGAGGGGTAGGGAGAGACTGAAAAGAGCAGACCACTTCAGGTTGTTAGGTGGCAGGTTTAATAAGGAACTCACATACAAGGTTTGTCTTGGGCAACCACAAGACAAGTAGATCTCCATACCAGCCTGCCAGAATTTAAGAGTTTAAGAATTTAGGTAGTAGCCTTACTTGGGTTCAGTCATGTACACTGTCCAAATGGTCTCAGCAACAGCTTACTCTCTCAAGGCTACACCCTTGGAACAGCTCCTACTGTGGGGATGGTGAGCAGAACTTGCATTCCAGGGACAAAGGGAGGGTGTGAGGACCCTCTGATCACCTGGGTCCAGCTCACTTGGGTCAACCAGCAGTGACATCCTCTTGGTGACCTCCTCCAACAATCGCGGAGGTTGCTAGTGATCACCAAAGCAATGCATGTGTTCTCCTACATTCTCAGCCTCATTATCTTTTGGGGTGAGGACATGTGACTAGTGGTTGGTCCAAACCCAAGAAAGATAAGCAGAGTGTGACTTCCAGATCAAGGAAGCTAAGAGCCAGTGTTTCTCATCCTTCTCCTTCTTCTTCTGCCACAGCTTCCATGGGCCCCTGATCACTGCTTGAGAAGAGTTGCCCTGTGGATTTCACTGACCAACAATTGTGATGTAAGCAAGAAATAAACATTTATTATGTTAATGTCAATGAGATTTAGGATTTGTTTTGTCAGCTATCCCTAATTATCCTGAAAAAGCAATGCTTCTCTCTCTCTCTCCCTCCCTTTCTCTCTCTTACTCTCTCTCTCTCTCAATCTCTCTTTCTCTCCTTGATGAGTCTTCCTGGAGGTTTATCTACGTTAAGAGTCTTTTCAAGAGAAAAATCAGCTTTTGGGATAGTATAGCACAGTTGATAAAAGCACCGATTATAAATCAGTCTCTGTTCCTTATTAGCTTTGTGATCTTGGGAAAGTTATGTAATCTCTCTGTGCACTGCTTTACTCATCAGTAAAATGAGAATGAATAATTTTACCTTCTCTAAGTGTTGCTGTGAGGATTGAGTGAGTCAATATATGTAAAGCACTTAGAACATCCCTTTGCATACAGTATGTGCTGTTATTGTTATCTGTAATTTCTTCTCTACTTTATTAATTTCTGTCCCTATGTTGATTACAGCCTCCTTCTTTGAATTTATTCCCTTTTTTTCCCTAGTGTTTGGGGAATACTTAACTCATTTATTTATAACCTTTATTGCCTTCTGATAAATATTTTTTGGTATATATACACCCCCTATAGTACTGCTTTTGCTGGTTCCTAGAAATTTTGACAGGGCACGCTTTTATGCTCACTTAGCTGCAAATTTATTATTTTCACATATGAATTTCTCTTTAACTCGAGTGCTGTATAGTTGTATGGTGTTTGGTTTACAGATATTTGGGGTTTCCATAAACTTTACATTTGGTTTTGATATTTTATTTTACTTGAATAGTAGTTGGGAAACGCTGTAAGATATTGCTTCTTTGCAATTTATTGAGGCTTTTATTGGGACTCACTACTTGATTGCATTGTATGAATGTTTCATGTGTGCTTGGAAAAGAAAAAGCATGTTCACTGGGTGTAAAGGGCTTATGTATCTTTTGGTTCATAGTTATTAATTATCATGCATATGAATTTTTAATTTGTTTCCTTAAGCTGTTTCTGATATGCAGGCTTTAAAATCTCTAACTTCAACAAGTGATTTAGCTGTTTCTCCTCATTGTTCACAGGTCGCTGTCAGGGATTATGTATATATTTTTATGTGCTAATATCCTTATGATTATCATATCTTTTGGATCTTTTGTTCCTTTTATCAGCGCACATACAAGGTAAACTTTTATCTATAATTCTTTTTTTTTTGCTTTAAATCCTATTTAGTCTGAAATTAATGTGGCTACACCATGTTTCTTTTGGCCACATTTGCCTGGTATGTTATTTTTTCACTTTTTCATTTTAAGTGTGTTCAGTGTGGCACACCGGGCTGCGTGCGAATTGATGAGAAGAGAACACATATTTACCTGCCATAAATGTGTGATTTATAAATTTATAAATTATTTATTTATTTAGTAAGTGCATCAGAGCTTAGTGGAATGAAGGTGGTAAAGCAACCAAGGACAGAAACCTATCTTTGCATGACTGCTTCATTGCTTTGTTTCTATGTGGTGCCGGCTGCAAGGGACACTTTCCAGAAAGCCTGTGACCTGCCAGGGTTGAGTGAAATACTAAATTTTTATCGCACTTCTGTCTTTTTAGTTCAGGGCTCACTATGCAATTCCAGAACAGCTTACTCTACAAATCATTTTGCCTTCATCAGTGAGGAGGCATATAATAGTATTCTTGATTCTTGAACTAAATTCAGCACCAAAGAGGCCAGATCCTTACCAATGCAGGGCTGAGGATGGTGTCCTTGAATAATATCTTTACTTACACATTTCCAGGGTTTTGAAGGATCCTGCCTTATTCAGACTGTTCCTTGGAAATAATTGTGGCTAGAGCTCTTCCTCGTATTTGTCAGGATGAATCTATCCTCATATGTGGTTAGAAATGAAAACACAAAAGAATGCAACAGCGATTCATTATTGTCACTCACATGTGGGAAACATGGCTGTTCTGCATGGTTCTACTCTAAAAACGATTCAGGGGTCTGGCTGGAACAAGAGCTATAACACATATGCTCCTGGGTTGATCATCAGGGAAAGGAGAATTAGAGCATCATATTTTTAAGGACCAGGCTTGAGAGTGACTTACAGCCCTTCCGGCCCATCAACAGTCCAGAACTCAGTCATATGTCTCCAAATTAGCTCTCAGGCAGATTAGGATATGCCTTCTTTCTGTCTGCCCAAGAAGAGGAAATGTAGGTGAACAGTTAGCATTGTCCCTATCAAATTATCCAGTTGAAATCTTTTTGTCCTTTGATGGGTATATTTATTTATTTATTTATTTATTTTTAAAGATTTTATTTATTTATTCATGAGAGACAGAGAGAGAGAGAGAGAGGCAGAGGGAGAAGCAGGCTCCCAAGGAGCAGGGAGCCCGATGCGGGACTCGATCCCAGGACCCTGGGATCATGACCTGAGCCGAAGGCAGACGCTTAACCATCTGAGCCACCCAGGCGCCCTGATGGGTATATTTAACCTAGTTAAATTTGTTATACATTTTAGTTATTTCTGAATCTCATTTCATGTTTTCTATTTATAACACTTTCTTACTGTTTTTATCTTCCCTTTTTACTAACTGCCATAGATCAATTTTATTCTGGTTGTCTGAAGGCTTTATGCTCTACTTGAATTTTGTCAGTTATCCTGAACTTATTGAGGCTTATAGTTATTATTTTCCCCCAACCAGCCTCTTAAGTTTGTCAATTTTTGTCTTCTCTTAAAGTTTCCTCATACAATCTCTGGTCTTTCTTTTGGGTCCTTCTACATCATCACATCTAGTTTTCACTTAGAAATGCACTCTGGATACACTCTGGGGGAGAGTATGTTATTGGTTATTGTTTATGTATACAGCAACATTTTTATTAAGTTATTTCTCACACGTTATTGCTCTCTGTCTTACTGCTGGAGTATTTACTCTAAGACCTTCTTTCAGAGAGGCTCTAACTCTCTGAAATTTAGTGGTAAAATTTCTGAGGCATTCATTATTAAGAATATTTCTATTCTTAATATGGGCGGCTCAGTCAGTTAAGCATCTGACTTTGGCTCAAGTCACGATCCCAGGGTCCTGGGATCCAGCCCCACATCGGGCTCCTTGCTCAACGGGGAGTCTGCTTCTCCCTCTTCCTCTGCTGCTCCCCCTGCTTGTGCTCCCTCCCTCTCTCTTTCTCTCTGTCAAATAAATGAATAAAATCCTTAAGAAAAAGAATATTTCTATTTCAGTCTCCTATGTAAGTGATCATTTAGCTAGTTACAGTATCCTATACTTGGAATTCTTTTCCTTCTTTACTTTGTTGTTATTACTCCATTATTTTTCATCTCAGGTATACATGACCCTTGCCATTTCCTTTCAGGTGATCTGCCTTTTTCATGGAGATCTTTCCTTTTCATTTGGATATACTTTAATTTGTCAACTAGTTACAGCTTTTACTTTTCTAATCTCTACGAACTTATTTAACCTGATTCTTACATTTCTTTAATTTTGTGATATTCCAAATAATTTCTTTATATATTTCCTCCCCTTTAGTTACTTTTTTTTTCTCTGATTTTATAATACTTGTTAGGGGACTATGAACACATCTTTTCCTATCCCTTATCTTGCTTAACTTTTTAAATTATTCTTTTTCACTTAATGCTGTATTTCTGCCTTCTGTGAAAGTCTTAGGCATGATATTTCCGCTCAGTTTTTCACTTTTAATGGGATCTAGTCTATTATTTAGCCTATCTATTCAGCTTTTTATTTCAACAATTCTATCTTTATACCACTTATTTCCAATTAATTCTTTTCTATAATTGCTTATTTCTCCTTGGCATTTCCAATACCTTGACTTCTCTCTTTGAACAGTTAGTGTGAATACGTAGTGAATACATAAAACTCTTGTTTCTCTCATGTGCGTTTATTCTACTTCAACTAGAAAAATTGCTCAATATGTGGCTTTTAGGTTTTTTTTTTTTTAATGGTTGTGATTCACATCTCTGTTTCCCCCCCCTGTTGTTTCATATTTCATTGCTAATATCTGTTATTGTGGTTGGTGTGAACTGGGGGGATGTGGTCAAATCACAGGCCCTACTTCCAGGTGTACTGAGGAAGTGGGAATGGTGGGGATAGTGGTTATGAGCAGAGAGCCTTTGAAGTTTAGCATCTTGGCTCAGTTACTCTCCATTTTACCACACTAGTCCCAGCCCTTGCTCTGAAGAAAATTTCTTGTTTCTTTTTTAATACTGTTTTATCCACTTCAAGAGTCGACTCTCTAGGCTGCCAAAGCAGGGGATGTTTTGTGGTGATAAAGGACAGAAAAAAAAAAAAAAAAGAAAGAAAGACGCAGATATTGAGTCAAATTCAAAACATATTGACTGAAAACAAGTGATTTTTTTTCTTTTTTTTAGTTCATGAATCTGCAGGTCAACAATCTAGTCTGCACAGCTCTTCTGGTCTAAACTGAAAGTGTTCGCTTGTCTGGGTTGTGTCTTTCAGAGGGTAACTGTTGCATCTGTGGGTTGCCTGGCAGCTGGCTGGAGAGACTTGACTTTGTTTCACGTAACTCCTGTCCCTCTAGCAGGCTAGCCTAGGCATGTTCTCATGGGAAAGGAAGAGGTACAAGAGCTAAGGCCGTCCCTATATCCAAACACTCAAAACCTCCCTGTATGTCACATTCGTTAATGTCCTTTTGCTGATGGCAAGTCACATGGTCACGTGTACCAACAGAGAGTAAGGGCACTGCAGAGTTATGTATGTGGATATAAAGAAAGGTGAGAGTATGGATTGTGTTTGTTTGCAGTAAAATTATTATAAACTGAAGTAAAAGCCTTTGGTGAGAAAAGATAGATATTGATGGGCCTTGGGATATATATGTTAAGCATTTTCTAGTATAAAAGCGGTATTATCCTTTACCTTTACCATACTTCCCAAACATTCTCACCTCTAGGAACTCCTGTATTTGTAAGCATTCAGGCATTTTTCAACCTTACTTGAATCACAAAAGTTTTTATGCACTTTAGAATTCTCTAGTTCTGGATTGGACATACTCATGATTTCTAAATTTTGTCTACAATTTTGGGAATTTAAAATGCTTAACTATATTTCAATTAAATTTTACTAACAAACACTATAATCCAATACTTGCTATGTTCCAAACTGAGAAATTCTTCAATGTTGCAGTTTTTATGAAATAAATTCATCTTTTTTTCTATTGAATAGTCCAAATTTAAGTTTCATAAAGGAAGTTTACTTAGCTTGGGTATTATAGTAGATAAGCTTTGATGCTAGGATAGATCCTGACTTGTGATCATACTCAAGACGGAGAAAAACAAATGATGCATGGAGGGATTCCTTTGTCTAGAGGAAAGAGGAGTGTTACTGAGTTATGAAAAAGGAATTATTGTGCTCTCTTTATCTAATTAAATCAGATTAATTTACTATCAGATTAGCATATACCAGATAGGGAATAATATTGATATTAAAAATGTTGAAGATTAGTGAGTCTTCCATCACTGGAGATATTCAAGCAAAAACTTTAATTCTTGTCCAGGATCTTGGAGAAGGGATATAAGAATTAGGCTAGAGTAGAAGATTTTAATTTTTTCCCCAACTCTGAGGCTACAATTAATTAAAGTTAGATTCTTCTCTTTGGGTATGACATGATTATGTCCTATTAATGTCCCAGATGCCATACAGTTAAGCTCTGTAGTGGCTCACCTGTGTGTTCACACAACACTGTAATCCTAGCAGAATTAAGGCACTTGTACTTGTTAGGAGCCAAAAACCAAATTCAAAGATTATGTGTTCTCACTTCAGTGACCTGCATATGACTTTGAAAAATAAGCACTTTTGTCTCGGTAAATAAAACTTCTCAATAGAGTAGAAAATTTGCCTTCCATTCCACTAAGTTTAATGTGGCATATTGGCATTATTTGTAGAGTGCAATGAATATCATTTACATGGAAGAGGAGAATTGGGCAAGCTTCTGAAAAAATTAGCCTCATTCAGTTGCTTAGTTCAATAATTATTTACTGAGAGCCTATATGGCAGATAGAGTGGTGGGAACAAGAAAAACAAAGATAAATAACATCTGCTCTTTGTCCTTGAGGATCTTAAAAAACTTATAGGACAGGTAAATAAGGGATCAGATACTACAATATTGAACAAAGCTGTGTTTAATTATACATGGTGTGCAATGAGAGCTCATAAGGGGACACTTAGCCCAGTGGTCAGGAAGGCTTCTTGGAGGAAATGAACATCTGAGCTGACTGAGGAATCGTGAGGATTACAGGTTGTAAGCTATAGAGAAAACCGAACCCAATTATCAATTACCTGTTCTGTAAAATCTATTTGATGTTATGTGAGAATTGGTTACATACTGGCCCATAGAGTCTCAACCAATTTTAAAGAACGAATATCCTATAGATCATATAATGCAATTAGGTTAGGAGCAATACCAAAAGAGAACTAGAAAACTTTCATGTGTTTGGAAATGAAGAAACCCACTTGCAAATTACTCATGGTTCAAAGGAGAAATCAAAAAGGGAATTTAAATTCATTAGAATTAGATAATAGTGAAAATTCTATGTCAAAATTTGTGGATACACCTAAAACAGTATTTTGAGGAAAACATTTAGCTTTCAATTCTAATATTAGAAATGGGAAAATGCTGAATATAATGATTTAGTATCCTACTAAAGAAGTGAAAAAGTGAATAAGGAATCAAAACAATATGAAAGAAGGCAATGATAAAAATTAAAATAGAAAGTATCAAGAGACTTGAAAGGTACTTCTTTAATGTAGTAGGATGAATAATGCCCATCCCCCATATATATTCTCATCCTAATCCCTGGAATCTGTGACTATTATGTTAAGTGGGAAAACAACAACAGCAAAACCATAAAACGTTTGCAGATGTGATTAAGAATCTTGAGATCTTGAGATTGGGAGATCATCCTGAATTACCTGGTTGTGCCCTAAACATAATCACAGGGTCCTATAGGAAGACAAGAAAGTCAAAGGAAAAAGACAACGTGACAACAGCAGCAAACTGGTGTGATGTAGCCACAAACCAAGGGTGATGGTTAATTTTATGTGTCAACTTGGCTTGGCCACAAAGTGTGCAGACATTTAGCCAAACATTATTCTGGATGTATCTATGATGTTGTTTCTGGATGAGATTAATGTTTGAATCTGTAGACTTAGTGAAGCCCATTTCCCTATCTAATGTGGGTGGGCCACATCAAATCAGTTGAAGACCTGGCTAGAACAAAAAGGCTGAATAAGAGGGTATTTTTCTTGCCAACAACTTGAGCTGAGACATTGTCTTTTCTGGCCTTTGGACTTGAACTGAAACTGAAAGACGGTCAGCTTTCAGATTGGAACTTACACTCTTGGCTCTCCTGGTGCTTAGGTCTCCAGACTGAAACTCAGACTGAGACTCAGAATGGAACTATACCATGTATCTTCTGGTTGGCTCTTCAGCTTGCCAACCACAGATCTTGGAGTGCTATAGCCTGCATGATTGCATGATGACTACTAATGTATCAGGGATTGTCACAACATCCCTGGAAGCTAGAAGGGGCAGGGAGAAGATTTCCCTCTGGAGACCCCAGAAGCAATGCAGCCTTGCTGACATCTTGATTTCAGCACAGTGAGATGCATTTCATACTCCTGATTTCCAGAACTGCAAAAGAATACATTTGTGTTCCTTGAAGCTACCAAATTTGTGGTAATTTGTTACAGCAGCAATAGGAAACTAATACAACTAATAAACAAACTTCTGTCAAGATTGGTCAAAATCAAAAGGGAGAAGGAACAAATACACAGCAATATGAATGACAAAAAATAGGAAATAACTGAAATTCCAGAGACATTAAAATATAATAAGAGGACATTGTGAACAACTTTGTGAAAATAAATTTAAAATATTTGGTGGGGGTCCCTGGGTGGCTTAGTCATTAAGCGTCTGCCTTCGGCTCAGGTCATGATCTGGGATCAAGCCCCACATCAGGCTCCCTCCTTCACGGGAAGCCTGTTTCTCCCTCTCCCACTGCCCCTGCCTGTGTTCCCTCTCTCACTGTGTCTACCTTTCTGTCAAATAAATAAATAAAATCTTTAAAATAAAATAAAATACTTGGTGAAATGAAAAAAATTCCTGGAAAAATATTATTACTAAAACTGATTCATGGGGCACCTGGATGGTTCAGTCAGTTAAGCATCTGACTCTTGATTTTGGCTCAGGTCGTGATCTTGTGGTTTTGATATTGAGCCTTGCATTGGGCTCCACACTGAACGTGGAGCCTGCTTGAAATTCTCTCCCTCCCTCTCCCTCTGCCCCTCCCCTTGCTCAGGCACACACACTCTCTCTCTCTAAAAAAAAAAAAGAAAAAAAGAATAAAGCTGATTCATAAAGAAATCAAACACTTAAATAGTGACATAACCCTCAAAGTAATTGAACAAATAATGAAGATTTTCCAACAAAGATCTACTGGATGTTCAAGAAAAAAATTTAATCTTATACAAACTGTTCCTGAGCATAGAAAAGAAAACAAAAGAGAAAAGAAAAACGAAAAGAAATGAAATAATAGTCAATGCATTTAGTGATATTATCATAACTTTGATACCAAAACCTTACTATGAAAAAGGAAAATTATAGGCCAGCTTAACTCTTGAACATAAATGCAAATTATAAATAAAATATTAGTAACTAAATCTAAAAATCCAATAAAAAGGAAATACATCATGATCAAAATGGGTTAGTTCCAAGGAATAAAAGTTGGATGAACATTAGAAAATCAACATAAAGGAGTTTCCTCAGAAGGAAAATAATAAATCATAAAAGCAGTTTCTACAGTTAGCTGTAGAAAAAGCATTAGATATAATTCAATACTTATCCATTAAAGGCCTTTCGAGAAGCTGATATAGGGTAGTCAAAAGAAACAAAGAAAATATCATATATAATGGTGAAAAAAGAATTTCCTTTAAATTAGGAATAAGAAAGTTATAGCGATAATCACTCCTTCTATTCAACATTTTCCTGGAAACCCTGACCAATATAGGAAGATCAGAATAATTTATAATTTATGAAGATTGAAAATGAAGAAATAAACCTTTCATTATTCTCTAAGATTGGCTCTATAGAAGATGCAAAAGAATATATAGACGAATTACTACAATTATAAGAGAACTTAGCAAGCTTGCTAGATAGATCAATTACAATTCCATACAAAAGTACTAGAGAGAAAGTAAGTTTTTAAAAAATAATGTTTACAATAGTATCAAAAAATACAAATAGGAATAAATTTAACAAAAGATATAAAACACATTTAAGGAGAAAATTATGAAACTTTGTTAACAATATTAAAGAAAACCTGAATAAATAAACTAACATATTCCATCTATGGATTAGAAGACTAAATGTCATAAAGTTGAGAACTCTTTCCAAATCCTTCAATCAATTGAAAGCAATTTTTCCCCTTCTTTTAATTTTTTAATTTTTATTTTTTAAAGATTTTATTTATTTGAGAGAGAGAAAGTGAGCAAGTGAGACAGAGCATGAGCAGGGGGAGAGGGAGAAGCAGGCTCCCCACTGAGCAGGGAGCCCGATGTGGGGCTTGATCCCAGGACCCTGGGATCATGACCTGAGTGGAAGGCAGACATTTAACCAACTGAGCCACCCAGGTGCCCCTCCCCCTTCTTTTTAAGTAGGCTCCATGCACAGTGCAGAGCCCAACATGGGGCCTGAACTCACAACCCTGAGTTCAAGACCTGAGCTGAGACCAAGAATCTGATGCTCAACCGACTGAGTCACCAAGGTGCCCTGGGAACAATTCTAATCACTAATGTGTGGGATTTTTTTTTTTTTAAGTATTTGTAGTACTTAAAGGGTCTATCCAACAAGAAGATGAACAATTTTAAATATCTATGCCCCTAACATGGGAGCAGCCAATTATATAAGCCAGTTAATAACAAAATCAAAGAAACACATCGACAATACAATAATAGTAGGGGACTTTAACACATCCCTCACTCAAATGGACAGATCATCTAAGCAAAAGATCAACAAGGAAATAAAGGCTTTAAATGACACACTGGACCAGATGGACTTCACAGATATATTTAGAACATTCCATCCCAAAGCAACAGAATACACATTCTCCTCTAGTGCACATGGAACATTCTCCAGAATAGATCACATCCTGGGTCACAAATCAGGTCTCAACTGGTACCAAAAGACTGGGATCATTCCCTGAATATTTTCGGACCACAATGCTTTGAAACTAGAACTCAATCACAAGAGGAAAGTTGGAAAGAACTCAAATACATGGAGGTTAAAGAGCATCCTACTAAAGAATGAATGGGTCAACCAGGAAATTAAAGAAGAATTAAAAAAATTCATGGAAACAAATGAAAATGAAAACACAACTGTTCAAAATCTTTGGGATGCAGCAAAGGCAGTCCTAAGAGGAAAGTATACAGCAATACAAGCCTTTCTCAAGAAACAAGAAAAGTCTCAAATACACAACCTAACCCTACACCTAAAAGAGCTGGAGAAAGAACAGCAAATAAAGCCTAAACCCAGCAGGAGAAGAGAAATAATAAAGATCAGAGCAGAAATCAATGAAATAGAAACCAAAAGAACAGTAGAACAGATCAACGAAACTAGGAGCTGGTTCGTTGAAAGAATTAACAAGATTGATAAATCCCTGGCCAGACTTATCAAAAAGAAAAGAGAAAGGACCCAAATAAATAAAATCATGAATGAGAGAGGAGAGATCACAACCAACACCAAAGAAATACAAACAATTATAAGAACATATGAGCAACTCTATGCCAGCAAATTAGATAATCTGGAAGAAATAGATACATTGCTAGAGATGTATAAACTACGAAAACTGAACCAGGAAGAAATAGAAAACCTGAACAGACCGATAACCAGTAAGGAAATTGAAGCAGTAATCAAAAATCTCCCAACAAACAAGAGCCCAGGGCCAGATGGTTTCCCAGGGGAATTCTACCAAACATTTAAAGAAGAATTAATACCTATTCTTCTGAAACTGTTCCAAAAAATAGAAATGGAAGGAAAACTTCCAAACTTATTTTATGAGGCCACCATTACCTTGATCCCCAAACCAGACAAAGACCCCATCAAAAAGGAGGACTACAGACCAATATCCCTGATGAACATGGATGCAAAAATTCTCACCAAAACACTAGCCAATAGGATCCAACAGTACATTAAAAGGATTATTCACCAAGACCAAGTGGGATTTATTCCTGGGCTACAAGGTTGGTTCAACATCCACAAATCAATCAATGTGATACATTACATTAATAAAAGAAAGAACAAGAATCATATGATCCTCTCAATAGATGCAGAAAGAGCATTTGACAAAGTACAGCATCCTTTCTTGATTAAAACTCTTCACAGTGTAGGGATAGAGGGTACATACCTCAATATCATCAAAGCCATCGATGAAAAACCCACAGCGAATATCATACTCAATGAGGAAAAACTGAGAGCTTTTCCCCTAAGGTCAGGAACAGGGCAGGGATGTCCACTATCACCACTGCTGTTCAACATAGTACTAGAAGTCCTAGCCTCAGTAGTCAGACAACAAAAAAAATAAAAGGCATCCGAATCAGCAAAGAAGAAGTCCAACTCTCACTCTTTGCAGATGATATGATACTTTATGTGGAAAACCCAAAAGACTCCACCCCAAAACTGCTAGAACTCATACAGGAATTCAGTAAAGTGGCAGGATATAAAATCAATGCACAGGAATCAGTGGCATTTCTGTACGCCAACAACAAGATAGAAGAAAGAGAAATTAAGGAGTCGATCCCATTTACAGTTGCACCCAAAACCCTAAGATACCTAGGAATAAATCTAACCAAAGAGGCAAAGGATCTATACTCAGAAAACTATAGAATACTCATGAAAGAAATTGAGGAAGGCACAAAGAAATGGAAAAATGTTCCATGCTCATGGATTGGAAGAACAAATATTGTGAAAATATCTATGCTACCTAGAGCAATCTACACATTCAATGCAATCCCTATCAAAATACCATCAGCTTTTCTCAAAGAAATGGAACAAATAATCCTAAAATGTGTATGGAACCAGAAAAGACCCCGCATAGCCAGAGGAATGTTGAAAAAGAAAAGCAAAGCTGGTGGCATCACAATTCCAGACTTCCAGCTCTATTACAAAGCTGTCATCATCAAGACAGTATGGTACTGGCACAAAAACAGACACATAGATCATTGGAATAAAAGAGACAGCCCAGAAATGGACCATCAACTCTATGGTCAACTCATCTTTGACAAAGCAGGAAAGAATGTCCCATGGAAAAAAGACAGTCTCTTCAACAAATGGTGTTGGGAAAATTGGACAGCCAAATGCAGAAGAATGAAACTGGACCATTTCCTTACACCACACACAAAAATAGACTCCAAATGGTTGAAAGACATCAATGTGAGACAGGAGTCCATCAAAATCCTAAAGGAGAACACAGGCAGCAACCTCTTCGAACTCAGCCACAGCAACTTCTTCCTAGGAACATCACCAAAGGCAAGGGAGGCAAGGGCAAAAATGAACTATTGGGACTTCATCAAGATAAAAAGCTTTTGCAAAGCAAAGGAAACAGTCAACAAAACCAAAAGGCAACCGACAGAATGGGAGAAGATATTTGCAAATGACATATCAGATAAAGGGCTAGTATCCAAAATCTATAAAGAACTTATCAAACTCAACACCCAAAGAACAAAGAATCCAATCAAGAAATGGGCAGAAGACATGAACAGACATTTTTCCAAAGAAGACTTCCAAATGGCCAACAGACACATGAAAAAGTCCTCAACATCACTCAGCATCAGGGAAATCCAAATCAAAACCTCAATGAGATACCACCTCACATCAGTCAGAATGGCTAAAATTAACAAGTTAGGAAACGACAGATGTTGGCGGGGATGTGGAGAAAGGGGAACCCTCCTACACTGTTGGTGGGAATGCAAGCTGGTGCAGCCACTCTGGAAAACAGTATGGAGGCTCCTCAAAAAGGAGCCTACAACCCAGCAATTGCACTACTGGGTATTTACCCCAAAGATACAAATGTAGGGATCCAAAGGGGTACGTGCACCCCAATGTTTATAGCAGCAATGTCCACAATAGCCAAACTATAGAAATAGCCAAGATGTCCATCAACAGATGAATAGATAAAGAAGATATGGTGTATATATATATATATATATATACAAGTCTTCATATATATACACACATACACACAAACACACACACACACATACACAAAGGAATATTATGTGGCCATCAAAAAAAATGAACTCTTGCCATTTGCAATGACATGGATGGAACTAGAGGGTATTATGTTAAGCTAAATAAGTCAGTCAGAGAAAGACAAGTATCATATGATCTCACTGATACCAAGAATTTGAGAAACAAGACAGAGGATCATAGGGGAAGGGAAGGAAAAATGAAACAAGATGAAACCAGAGAGGGAGACAAACCATAAGAGACTCGTAATCTCAGGAAACAAACTGAGAGCTGCTGGAGTGGAGGGGGGTGGGAGGGATGGTGTGGCTGGGTGTTGGACATTGGAGAGGGTAGGTACTATGGTAAGTGCTGTGAATTGTGTAAGACTGATGAATCACAGACCTGTACCCCTGAAACAGATAATACATTATATGTTAATAAAAAAAAATTTTTTAAGTATTTGTAGGGACACCTGGTGTTTTATTTATTACATTTGTCAATTTGTTTATTAAATAAATGAGGTCTTTAAAAAATAAATAAATAAATAAATAGTGTGTGTCTGAAACCCTGCCCCTTCCCCAAGAGTCAACTGCCTGATTAGCATGTTGAAGGGAATAAATGTAAGTTTTATACCCTGTGAGTGTGTGTGTGTGTTTCTAGTAATTTCTTTTGGTATCACCTATCCTTTGACATTCTAAAATTTGAGTTAATATTCAGAACAAGACAAATTTAAAAAAATTAAAACCCTAAATATGATTAGTTTATTCTAAAATTTGGGAAGCTCAAAGGGCAAAGAATAGTTAGAATACTCTTTTTTAAAGAAGAAGAATTTGCCTCATCAGACAAAAATAATTATAAAAGTATAAAATTGTAATAAATAATGCAGTGCAGTGATAGACAATTTGGCAAATGAAACAGAATCAAAAAGCCAGAAAGTGAAACATGTAATTGTCAACCTTATTTATAAAACAATCGGCCTTGTGGCTCCACATAGAAATGATGGACAAGGTAATTCATACATTGATAATGCTCTAATAACCAATTAACCATAGGGAAATGATGGAATTTTAATTTTTACCTTACATGGAAATAAGATTATATCCCATAAGACTAAAAATTTGAATAGGAAAGTCAAAATTTTATAACTTTTAGAAGACAATAGAGGAGAATAGCTTTCTGACCTTACATAGGGAAGAATTTCTTAAAGAAGACATAAAAAGCAGGTCATAATTTGAAAGAAAAATCAGATGAATGATATTTTAAAAGAGCATCTGTTTATCAAAATGCATCATAAAAATGATGAAAGACAAACCACAAAATGTAATAATCAGGGCTCAAAATATGTAAAGAACTCCTCCTAATTA
The DNA here is from genome assembly GCF_002201575.2 of Neomonachus schauinslandi. Lineage (NCBI taxonomy): Eukaryota > Metazoa > Chordata > Mammalia > Carnivora > Phocidae > Neomonachus > Neomonachus schauinslandi. Next base: position 173,373,057 of record NC_058406.1, on the reverse strand, counting down.
AAAAGATCACCATTAGGAAAATGGGCGAAAGACTTGCCTATCACTTTCCAGAAGAAGCAACCTGAATGGTGAACAAACATAAAAAGATTTTCCACTCATCAGGGTTTATGTCACTAATCAGATCCACTAGACTGGCAAAAATTGAAAAGTCTGGTGATAGGAAGTGATGATAAGCATATAGAGCAGCAGGAACATTCATCCACTGCCAGAGGAAATGTATATTGGCAGAAACATGTTGGAAAACTCTAATGGTATCTAATAAACCCGAGCATCCCATATCAAGGGGACCATCAAATTCATTCTTAGGTATATCCCCCGGAGAAACATTTTCACGTGGACACCATGGACATAGACAATAATTTATAGCAGGAATGTCATCGATAGCAGAAATTCTGGAAGTATTCCAAATCTATCAGTAATAGAGTAAATAAATAAACTGAAATGTATTTTTAAAAACTGGTTACTGTACAGTGGTGGAAAGGGATGTATTTTAACTATCAGGAACAAAATGGATGACACTCTGGAGCATACTAGGGCATGACTCCATGCAACGTGCACAACTAAGTCACTTTGTTATTTAGGGATTTACAACTTTGGATAAGAGCACGGGAATTATAAACACAGCATTTAGGGTTTTGATTACTTTTGTGACGGAGTGAAAGGAGCGGGACACGGAATGAGCACAAGGAAACTTCAAAGTTCCAGGCACTTTTCTCTGCCTAAGCCAATTGGTGGGTCATGGATATTTTATTGCTGCTCTTTGTACTTTACACTTTATTTATTTTTTTTTTAAGATTTTATTTATTTATTTGACAGAGAGAGACATAGCGAGAGAGGGAACACAAGCAGGGGGAGTGGGGGAGGGGGAAGCAGGCTTCCCGCAGAGCAGGGAGCCCAATGCGGGGCTCGATCCCGGGACCCTGGGATCACGACCTGAGCCAAAGGCAGACGCTTAACGACTGAGCCACCCAGGAGCCCCTGTACTTTACACTTTAATAAACATCTTTATAAACATTGCATAAGCATTGCCTTGAATATGGCCAAAAATTACTACATTTTTAAAAAGCGTAGATGTGTGCCAGGAGTTGCTTGGGCCTGTGGGCAGAGAGAACAGCATCTGCCAAGGCACAGAGTTGGCAAACAGCCTGATGCTTGGGGGAGGGATATAAGCCGTGAGGTATTAAAGGAGCATATGTAATGAGTGAGGTGTGGATGGGTGCAGACAAATTCGAGGAGGTGGATGTGAGTCAGAGAGGGACTCACAAGCAAGTACAGCGCTTCTACCCTCTGCTGCCCATGATCAAAAATGTGTGACAGGATTTTCAATAGAGAATGACAGTCACAGTGCATTGTACATAAATTACCATTGTAGTGGCGGGGTGCAAAGCCGTGGCTCCCAAGGGCTGGCTGCATAAGAAGATCACAAAGGGAGGCCTTTAAAAGGACAGGGCCTGAGCTGCACCACCAGATATTCTGGCATAATTAGTTAAAATGGGTCTGGGCTCAAATGTGACCAGGTGAAGAAGATGGAAGAAGGCAGGCTTCCAAAGTGGCTTCCAACGATTTTTGCCATCAGTATTCGGGCTCATGTGAAAAACCCTGGACCCAGTGATTTGCTTCTAATGAATAAAATATAGCAAAGGGGATAGAATGTCACTTCTGAGGTTTTATTCCAAAAGACTGTAATTCTGTCCTGTTAGCGTGCTCTCTTTCTCCCTCCCATTTTGATTGCTCACTCTGGTGAAGCCAGCCGCTGTGGCGAGCAGCCGTCTATGGAGATGTGCACGTGGCTAGGTGCTAAGGGAAGCTTCTGGCCAATGGCCCATGAAGAACTGGATTTTGCCAACCACCAGGTGAGTGAGCTTGGATTCGACCCTCCCCCAGGCAACCCCTGTGATGACTACAGCCTCCATGGACACCCTGGTTGCAACCTATGGCAGACCCTGAATCAGAGGTCCCAGTTAAGCCACACTCTAATTCCTGACCCAGAGAGACTGTGAGACAAATGTTGTTACTTTGAGCCATTGCCTTTTGGGGTAATGTGTTATGCAGCCGTACATAATTGATAGAGTGAAGACGATTGTGGTAGGCAGAATAATGGCCCCTAAGGATGCCCAAGTCTTCCTTTCTGGAACTTCTGAATATGCTATGCCACATGGCAAGGCGGCATCTAGTTTGCTAATGATCTGACCTTGGGATGGGGAGATTATCCCACTGGGCCCAGTGTAATCACAAGGGTCCTTAAAGGGGAAAGATGAAGGCAGGGGAGGCAATGTCAGAGTGATGCAGTGATGCATTGCTAGCTTTGAAGATGGAAGGGGGCCACAAGCCAAGGAATGTGGGTGGCTTCTAGAAGATGGAGAAGGTAAGGAAACAATCTCCCCTAGGGCTTTCAGAAGAAACCCAGTCCTGCTGACACCTTTATTTTAACCCAGTGAAACCCATTTGGTCTTCCGACTTCCAGAGCTGTAAGATGGTACATTCGTGTTGTTTCAAGCTACCAAGTTTATAGTAATTTGTTACAATAAGAAATTAATGTAGTAATGCTAATTCTAATGCTAATCATAAGAATGGTAACATCAACATTTAGTCAATACTTACTAAGTGCCTGGAATTGGGTTATAGAGCTTGACACATGTTGGTATATAATGGAATGCCCAAATGACTCTGAGGTCGGCGCTTTTTCATCCTTATTTTAGAGGTGAGATCAGGGTTCAGAAAGATCAATTGGCTTGCCCAAGTTACATACTCAGTAAGTGAAATTCATGTTTAAAAGAAGCCAACACTTCCACCCCACCCCCCAACATTTTGCCATAGACTTTTGAATGGATTGGACCTGGGAAGGAAGAGGGATGGAATGCAGGAAACAGAAAACAAGTTTCTATCCAGTTTTTACCCATGCAGAGGGATATGGTAGTAATTATACCAGAACTGCTTTTTGCAAATGAGTCTAACTGCTTTCATAATAGGCACGTGGGAGGTCATGCGCTTAAGTTGATAATGCTGCCATCACCAAAAGAACTTTTTTAAATGCCTCACTCGGTAATCATCATGCAGCACATCACTGGGAGCCTCTTCATGTGAGAAATCATTCATCCTGTAAAAGTCATTTTAATTCTCAGAAATAGCCGAGATTCTTTCTGAGCTAAATCAAGGAAGGTGGTTATTTGTCATGAATGCCTGGGAAAGAAATAATAGCTAAAATGTGTTGATTGCTGATAATGGTAAGGGCTTTACCTTTTTTTTTTTTTTTTTTTGGGGGGGGGGGGGACCGGGGTGGGGTGGGGGTGGGGGGGTGGGTTGCAGAGGGAGAAGGAGAGAGAGAATCCCAAGCAGGGTCCATACTCAGCACGGAGCCTGACGTGGGGCTTGATCTCACGACCATGAGATGGTGGCCTGAGCTGAAATCAAAGAGTCAGAGGCTCAACTGACAGAGCCACTCAGACACCCCTACAATTTTTTTTTTAAATCTAAGCCTCAGAGTAAGTCTACATGGAAGGTGCGTCCTTATTATCCCCACTGCAAAGATGAGGCTACTGGCCCTTAAGGGGAATAAGCAACTTGCCCACAGTCCGAGCTAAGAAGTGGTCAAACACACATGCAACATTGAGGCCAGCAGGCTCCAGGTCCTGCGCTTACAACTTCTGTGTGCACCGCCTTCCAGGGAATCCCTTCTGAGCTTCCTATGTTCAATGCTGCTATGATATAGGTAGTGTGGTTCTATACTTATTTTATAGAAGATTGGCTATCATTAGCTTCAATCCAACTTTGATCAAACAGGCTAGATCAGCTTTCTCAAAGGCTCCCCAAAAACCCTAGCTCCATGGGATCCACAAACAGGGAGCCTGGTGGGTATATGATGTTTTGCAGTGATTCCATAACAAACTTTCTTTTCTTTCAAATTTTAACATCTCTAAGATTAAAATGCACCTTACTATCACTGTCATCTAGGTGGCAGTTTTGATGTGCTTGTTTTTCTTACACAAATATATCAACACTTGCACAATAGGTGTCTGTGGCTGGATAAAAATAATGAAGCATGCTTAGAACAACAGCATATTCTTGGCAGCACAGATAACGATTTAGTGTGGAAACCATGCGTATCAATTATTCTGAGATAAAAAGTGACTCAGAAGAGTTGGGATCTGTTTTAGAAGTTTTAGAAGTTCCTTGAATGATTTGTTTCATAAATAGAGATATATCCAAGAATAATATATAATAAAATAATTGTCAAAATAATGCTAAAAGAGTTATTTCAGTAAGTATAAAATAAGGATTCCTCTAAGTGTTAAGAAAGTATCCATTCCCAGCTTAATTGGAAAATTGTTTTCTACATAACTTTTACCTAAATTAATGGTGCATCTTAAAATAGATGGTGTCTTAGATTTGATGAAATTAACTTAGAGAAGCACTGGTCTACAAGTTAAATAAGTTTATTACAGGGCTTTTCAGAGATTTGGATCTGCTAATGCTCATTAAGTAAGGGGTGAACATAGGTAGATTTTTCTTAAATTTATTTGACCATGAGGGGATGTCTCCTGGGGCATCTATACAGACAACTAAGCAAGGAAATACATTTTGGAAAGAACCGAGCTAGTTAGTACAATTTGATAGAAATGAAAAACAATCAAATTTTTTGTATAACTTGCAAATATTCTCTGAGATAACTCCGAGAGGAAAGTCTAAAATAGTTTGTGACTAGAACATAAGTGAGACATGTATTCTTTTTTTCATCGTGATTATTTGAAGAACAATGTTCATTTGAATGGGTAAGTTCTATGATTCCAGTCCAAGTTAGTGACACTCCTTCCTTCCCCTTTCTGCCCCCTCCCCCACCCCGAGTTGAGCACCCATCATTTTACAGGAGCAAATGTTTGTTGTGGGCATTTTCCCACTAGGCTGCAGCTCCTCTAAGAGGGGAATTGTCATCTTTCATCCTAAACACCAAGTGCATGATGAGATGCACCAAGCTGAAGAAGCATGAGTCTGTATCAATCCTTTCTTGAAGGAAGAAGGAAGAGGGAAATCCATGATATCATGATATAGACAATGTGTTTTAATTATTTGTCCTGTAACAATCACTGTAACATTAACTTGTTTGTGATATAATGATCTCTTCCTGTTTCTGAAAGATGGAATAGGGAATTGGGCATTAAATATTTCTCTTCATTCCTAACAGGAACTTAAATGCCTTCACACTACGAATTTCTCTTAATTGTCCCCAAACCTGAGGCTTATGTGTCAGGCTTATTAAGTGTCCTCAGACAGATTGTAACAAATTGAATTTCATACTAACTGACCCATACAGTTAGCATGCAGTATTTGGGAATCCCAGTGATCGGGGAGAGATGAGAAAGCTCCCGAAGCATCTGAGCCAGGGGAGGGCTAGAGTGGCTCAGTTCATGTTTTCTGGGGCATTTCCAGTTACACATATTATCCCCACTGAATTCTTTTAAATGTCATATAACCTACTGCCCTTGCTGGAATAAAAAGGAACACATCAGTCTTATTAAATAGATATAGCTCCCAATTAAAACTCTGATACATTGATTCATTCACTCATTCATTCATTTACTGATCTATCATTTACTGATCTTCTGAGGTCCTCTGTCATGCTTGTTCACAGCCCTTGCAGAGAACTCACCACCTGTTCTCCAAGGTCAACACTCACCTATATATGCTCTCTGCACCTCTGTTTTGCTTACAACCTTAATATTATTTCGACTTCTTTATCATCCTCTCCTGGTTGCCTAGGTTAGAAACACGGGCACTTTTAAAAAAAATCTTCCCTCTTTTTCACACCATAATCCAGCACATTGAAGTGCATGAATATGCATCTATGCACCCACGTCCACAATCTGTCAGGAAATCCTGTTAAATCCTAAACTTTTCAAATATATCTTTATCTTTAGTCCCCATGCCATGCTGTGTTTGGGGTTTGCTCATCTTTTGCCTAGACTACTCCAACAACCTCCTAACTTGCCTCTGGACTCCAACCCATTCTGTATCATGCAGCCAGAGTAATCCCCCCCCCCCCCCCAAAATGGATCTGAATTTTTCACTCCCCAGCTTAAAAATCTTTAATGGCTATTTTTTTTTCTGTTTTTCAAAATAAAATAGAAAATTTCCAGGTTCCCTTTAGAATGTGGAAAGTGAGAAAGAGCATAGATCTCACTGTTACAACGAAAAAAAAATCTGAATAATTTGCAAAATCACAACTTTTGCAATGTACCAAAAAGATGAGTTTCAGGACAACCAACTAGTAATTTGAAATCTCAGGAAAGATAAATCTCTCCAAGGAGAAATGTAATATAAGTCCTCGCCACCGATGCCATCTGCCATGCAAGCCGGAAATAATTCAGTTACAAATTTTAACAAATTGCTGAAGGCTGAGTGTGGACCACCATAAAGTATAGAGTGGCCCCAGGAGCCACTGAAACAAAGAGAATCTGTATCCACTTGCAGGCTCTTCTCCATAGATCTCTATCAGGTCCTCACAAGGAAGTCTAAGGTCCGGATGAGAGTGTAGATGAAGCAACCTTTGTGATACAGCCTTGGAAGAGGGGATCAGCAGCTGTTGAGGGAAAGGCACAGAGTCCTTCCTGGATTATTCTCCTCTCCTTCCTCTATGGAAAAACCTTCAAGCATTGAGGCAAGGAGATCAATGCCTGTTACCCTGAGGACACAGGTCAAGACCCATTGCAGTTAAGGGAAGGGGAGAGAAGAACACAAAACCAAACAAAACCAAAATAAAACTCCTTTGGAAGAGGCAGGAGTATACCTGAGGCTAGACCATTAAAGACCCCCTACCTCTCGGGGAGGGGTAGATTCTCTACCTATTCCTCCCCAAGTGATAGATAAGGATACAAAGAGACCCCTGAGACCCAGGATCAGAACACCTGCCTAAGAATGAGGCTGAACCACAGTGAGCCACACTTACAACCCATACCCTCCCCTCCAAACACACACATACTGGGCTAGTATTAGAGAAGGTCAAGAGCCCCAGAAGAGGTGTCTTGAGGTGTAGAAGGAAAGAAACACATAAAGCTAAAGGTGAAGCAATCACTGAGAAAAATCCTCTGATAAACCAGCCCCCATCCTAAGCACAAAGTATTACTAGAGGAATGTGAAGCTGATACTGGATATAACCAGAGCAAGATTAAAATCCAAATCCAGCTCACATTTTGGCTAGATTGACTCAATATTCCACACTAAAGCCTAGCAAACAGTTTACCTATTTCCAGGCATAAAACTATTTGTCTCCCGGGCGCCTGAGTGGCTCAGTTGGTTAAGCGACTGCCTTCAGCTCAGGTCATGAGCCTGGAGTCCCTGGATCGAGTCCCGCATCGGGCTCCCTGCTCGGCAGGGAGTCTGCTTCTCCCTCTGACCCTCCCGACCCTCCCCCCTCTCATGCTCTCTCTGTCTCTCTCTCTCAAATAAATAAAATCTTTAAAAAAAAAAAAACAAAACTATTTGTCTCCCTTGCTACTGTACTACATAAAATGTTCTGTTTCCAACCACAAATTGCAACACACAAAGAAACAAAAGAAGAAATAAACATCTTTTTTAAAGAAACGAATGAATCCACAGATGTATATAGAATTAGATATATACACAGATGTTGAAAATGTTGGAGGAAAATCTGTAACCTTTGGTTTGTTAATGAGTTTTTAGATGAGATGGCAAATGTGCAAGTCATAAATAAAAAACGAAAAAGGATAAATTAGTCTGTAAAAATTTAAAACTTATGCTCTATGGAAGACACTGTTAAGAGAATGAAAAGACAAATCACAGACTGGATGAAAATATTTTCAAATCACACAGCTGATAAAGGACATGGATCTAGAATATATAAAGAACTCTTAATACTTAACAACAAGAAGACAGTCAACTCAGTTACAAAATGGACAAAGATACACTTCTCCAAAGAAGATACTGGATAGCAAAAAAGCAAATGAAGAAACACTCAGTATCATTAGTCATTAGAGAATGGAAATCAAAAGCACAATGAGATACCACCACCAATACATACCTATGAGAATGGCTAATTCTCATTTGTCGATGTTGGTGAGATGGAAGAGTAACAGATAAAATGGTACAGCCATTTGAGAAAACAATTTGTCATACATTTATGATCCAATAATCTCACTTTTAGGTATTTACCCGAGTGAATTGAAAACTTAATGTCCATGCAGTATCTCGTAAACAAATGTTCATAGCAGCTCTATTTATTATCAATAGGAAATAGAAACAACCAAAGTGTTCTTCAACAGGTGAATGGATAGAATATGGATAAAAATTCTGGTACCTCCATACAATGGAAGATATTTGGCAATAAAAAGGAAAGAACTGTCGATTCACATTATCCTACCAGGGACCCTGTAACAACCATTCACACACTTCTATTTGTCTATTTTATTTTTTATATGTTAACTATACTAAATGTATTTTGAATATAAGCTTGAACACATTCCCTTCAATGTGACACATCTGTAGATAGTGTTTAAGTGTAATTCTAATATATATTTTTTCATTTTCAAGGTGCCAGTGGTGTCCATATATAGCCAGAATTACAATGTCTAGGTCCTCCTTGGGTCTCAAGTCTGTCATGGCTATCAGATTACTGGGGCATATATGCATAGTGGTAAGAGCTCCATTAGCTATAACATAGTTTTATATATGTTATAGTTAACTATAGTTAAGTATATATATTTATTTTGTTATATAGTTAACTGTAATATAGTTATTTTAAAGTCAGATAGCACCGGGGTCAAATTGTGGCTTTGTCATTTACTGGCTATGTAACTTTAGGCAAATTATTTAACATTTTGTAGTCTCTCTACCTTTTGTAACACGTCTGTCACAAAATCAACCGCATAATAGTTGGTTCTCAAACTGGCCCCATTAGGTGAGGGGGCAAGGGGAGACAGAAGAAAGAGGGAAGCCACTCCAGACTGGTAGGTGGCAGATTTGATAAGCGAGGAACATTTACGTATAAGGCTAGTCTTGGGCAGCTGCAAGATTAGGAATTCTCTGCATCTGCCTGGACAGAATCTGAGCAGTTATATAGGGGCCTGAACAGGTTCAGCCACATATACTGGCAGGATGATCTCAACAACACATTGCTCTCTCAGGCTTGCATCCTTGAAAATGATTCTCACTGTGGGAACAGTGGGCAGAACGTACATTCCAAGGACAAGGGACGGGGGTGAGGACTCTCCAGTTGCCCAGGTCCAGCCTGGGGGTCAATTGGCAGTCACATCCTCTTGATGACCTCCTTCAACAATAATATATTGTAAGAGTTAAATGAAATAACATATGAAAAGTGAGTAGCTCCGAGAGCCATATGTGGTGAGTGTACAGTAATTGGAAATTATAATATCTACGCAGACTAGCAGGTGCTTGGGCTCCAAATCCCTAAGGGGACCCCTCATTCTGGAGAATCAGGGAAGATCCCCCATGACTGCAATGATACACTTTGCCTAGATGAGAAACAAGATGAACTTGCTTCCACTATACCTCATTCTCCCTGAGACATACCTTCATTGTTATTTGCTTTTATAATACATGGAGTGGGGAGGTCTTGATTAGAGCACACAGAGCAAAGATCAAAACAAAAACAGGGTAAGCACCTACTTCAAACCACAGCAGACACAATATTCAAAGTGAATAATCAAATCACAGAATCAAATATTACCACTGCCACAACTTATAAAGTATTAACTTCCTTATTCAATATAATTTTCAAGTAAAATATATAGTGCCCCAAAGCCCAGTAAATTACAATCTAGGGTCACATTAGAATTACTAGTTATAAACTGTGGCAAAAAATAATGTTTTCTGAGGACTGTGGTAGTGCAAGGGTCGACAAACCTTTCTGTGAAGGGCCAGATAGTAACAGCTTCGGTTTTACAATTCAGATTGTAACATGAAAACAGCCATAGATAATGCGTAAATAAATGCATGTGCCTGTGTTCCAATAAATCTTTATTTACAAAAACAGGTGGTGGATGGGATTTTGGCTCATGGGCTATAGTGTACTGGCTCCTGGTGTAGAGATCAGGAAAAGAAGAAAATCCCCTGGATTTAACTTCACTACAGCTATTGTTAACCCTAGCCAATTGCCTTGCAAATTTAAAGCTCAATCAGGAGAATTTTCCCCTTGAGACATTAATTATGACACCCTGCATTTCATAGGTTAGGTACAGAATACCCTCTCTCTTGGAAAGTGCCATCTAAAACACTAATTCACTATTTAAAATGGGAAAATTTATGGGTTTGCAGAGCGACACATAAATTCTCCGGGTCTTTTCCTAAAATTCTTTTCTTCCACATAGTTTCCATTCCTAATTCAAAATGCAGTATGCTAATTTCTCTTTTCAGTTTCCTTTGACCTCTGCATTTCAGGCACCCCAATGCCAAATTGAGGACAGCTTCTGTCTTGGGATGCAGCCTGCACTCCCTTGTTCTGTCAGTTAGTCAACCGATCTTGGTCATGCAACGTGTGTCCTGCTTTACGCAGTGTGGGGTGGCTGTGGCACTGAGCTGGTATCTACTTTGATATGAGGCGACTTAGTTCACATCATCAGCTCGATGGGTACAGCAAGAAAGAATCTGAAGCCCCCTGGAGAAGTCAGATCATGTCACTTAGGAACATTCTTCTATTTGAATGTGCTATTCCCGTGGAGTAATAAAGAGCTGGGTTGGAAACAAAGGTACCTGGATCACACAAGTCAAAGTAAAACAGAAGACAAGAAACACAAGATGGTGAATGGCAGGGTGGGAAATATCCGAAAATGACCCCAAGCAATTCCTCCTGTTCCTTGTTCAAGTGTATCAAAAGGTGGAGTCTGATTCCCCTCCCCTTACATCTGGATTGGTCTTCACGACCTGCTGAGCAATAGAACTCGGCACAAGTGATGTATTCGTCCTTTTGAGGCTAGATTATAAGCAACTTTGCAGCTTCTGCCTGAATCTCTCAGAGCATTAGCTCTTGGGACCCTCTCTCTTGGGTACCTGACACCTTACATAGGAAGACTTGACCAGTCTACTGGGAGAGAGGCCTCATGGAAGACACGGAGGGACCAGTCTTGTGAGTGAGCCCTCTCGCACATCCAGCCCACTTTTGTGTACACAGGTAATGGAAGTGTCTGATAATTAGCTTTTTAAAAAAATTATAATGTAAGCACCTGACATTAAGCTTTTGCTTGCTGAGGCATCCATTTCAAAGACATGCATCTCCAATAAACATATTACCAGCTACACAACTTGATAAGAGCCAGGCTGCCCCACCCATGAAGTTCCCCACATTAGAAAGCCCTGCATGACCTAGACAACTGACCGCTTGAGTGACCCTATTTCCCCTCCCATGCTTTAATTCCTGCTCTTCTGTTTTAAACTCACCAATGAAGAGTGAACCTGTAAAACCCTAGTCACCCCACCCGCAACCCCAATAAAGGCAGAATTCAGGTCTGTGCTCTTTCTGTCTCTGCCTTCCACCTTGCTGTGTGGCCCAGGCATGCTGTGTACCCTTCAGGACTTGTGAGTAATAAACCTTATTATATTATTATTATTATTTTTCAAAATCCCCTGACAGTTGTTGCTGAGGTGTGTCCTGCAATCATAATAAAAACCACACGGGCTGGTCCAGCCGCAACGTTGGCTCTGGTCAGGGAAACGTCTGTGAGGCTCACCACAAGTAGTTGGGCCCAGGTGAGTCCCTAGGCATTCCTAGCCAATAGCATCACTATCCAGAGGCTGAGAGACAACAAGCGCATGGCTCTATTCTCAGCCACTGTCTGCTGCAGTCACAGGAGACATCCGAGTAGGGACCACCGGCTGAGCCCCAGTCAACCCCCAGGACCACGAAAGATAATAATAAATGTTGGAAGCCACTAAATTTGGAGATGGCTTATTCTGTAGCATATGGCTCGTTATGATAACTGAGGTAGCCAGGAAAAGTAATTAAATCCCCCTTTCTGGGAAACATAGGCAACTGATACGTATGCCTCACATGGAGAGGAGACTAGACTCCAAACTTACCAGGGGGTTTGTGGCTTTTTAAAAGATGAACAGTGAACTTTTGATATGACAAATAACCAGAAATGGGAAACCAAGCTAGTCGGATACTGCCAGGGGGGAGCGAAGATGACAGTTTGAGGTGAAAGTTTTAGCTGGCTTCTTTCTTGAATCAGCTCCTGCAGGGATGTCCTGGGAATCTGGGAGGCTGTGCTTGGAAGCAAGTGTACCCCAAGGTCACCATGCCTAGGGAAGTTCCCTTCTTTCCTGTGTGTCCTAAACTAAACGTCTTGAGTTCAACAATAGACTTTTAGGTATAAGAGGAAGTTCTCTCAGAACAAAAACTACTATAAAACAGCTAATAATGACTCCCGTGGGTGCTGCAGCTCTAGGTTGCAGATCACACAGGACTATTATGCAGTGGGGGTATGGAAGGTGGAAACAGACTATGAAAAGTCATTTAGTAGGAGTCAATGTTTGTGGAGAAAGCATAGCCTCTAGCGAGTTGGATGTGGGAAGTCAAGTACCTTCTTTATTCATTCCCTTTCTACTTCCTGTGTTCAGATTCTTGGTCCTTTTTTCTATTGTTCTCTTAATGGGTTTTGTTGTTGTTTGCATGCTTTTCAAAATTTGTGTAAGCCATGTATGTACTTAAGATGGGTTTCCCTCACTGTCATATTTAACTATAAATCCTATTTACTATTTCTTTGATTGGCTTTATTTTTTGGACACATTGAAGTATACCATTCAAAAAATTAATCTCTCTGTTCTTATGCATTCTTCCTTTGCTTTTAAATTTTTTTAAAGTTCCCCGCCCTGCTGCATTCTATAGGTTAGAATAGTCATTGAAGTATTTTTTCCCTTTTTTTTTTGAGATTATAAAATATTTAATTAAGTAAAAATCACTTTATCATATTAATATTGCCATTTTTGGCAAAGCTAAAGCAAATTTTTCATTAATAAAGAAATGATCAATTGGGCATTTCCAATTGTCTTAAGCCTGATTGAATATGTTACTTAAAACAACTAAAAGAATACATTTGATGAGAGACGTGTTGATTTTATGACTGCATGTAAGTCCATATAAAATGAGAAAATGTTCTAATGATCTATTTATTCCTCATTCTTACTGGTTTGGAAGTTCTTCCCAAGTTACTAAATTCTGCAGTATTGTGTTTTGCAAAGCTTGTAGCAGAATGCTAATTCTGCAGAATGTTAATATTGCATGATAAAAGGGTTTTGTGGTAAAACACATTTGGGAAATACTGTTTTGAACAAAATTGGATTGGTTTTTTACTCAAGGACTTCTCAGAGTATCTAATGTATACTGTGAGTTTCTAGGAGTGTGCTGTAATATAGCATTAACTAAGCTTACTTACCCTTGTTGCTGGAGCATCTTGCAGGACACCTGTGAACTGGAACATACTTTGGGTAATGCTGATGTGTTGAAAAAACTCCTGAACTGAACGTTAGGAAATCTTGAACAAGGCTCTCAGCCAATGCAAAGCAGTTCCCTCATCTGTGTAATAAGCCCTGGACTCTCATGATAATTAGAAATCTGTAAAGTGTCTCCAGCAGTTCTGTCCAGCTGTGGGTTCTTTGTGTCAGAGTTGCCCAAGGAAATCACAGGCACTCTATCAGCACCTGCTCTCAGTGTGGTCCCCTCTACAACTGAAAATGCTGAAGGAATTTTAGGTGACCTCTAACATCTTGTCTACCTTTGGCATTCTTGGTCAAAAGCTCAACACTTGGAATTTTATTACAGAAATAAGTTATAATATCTGATCTACATAATGCTATTTGATTATGGAATTTTGTCTATGACACATTTGGGAAGTTTGAATTGAACAAGGGAAAACTTAGAGCAGGGTCTCCTATATGTCGGGTCACCATACCTTGTGGTTTGTCCCAAATATTTCTCCTTTATTCTCAGTGCCCTGGCATAATCATTAATAGCATCCCCTTTCATTTCAAAGGTAAATGACTTAAATGATAATTTATATGCTCATTCTGTCTCTACTCCAAGTCCAACCATTCCCTGGCTCCTGACGATTTTTTTTTTTTAAATAGAATCTGTTTAACTTTTTTTTTTTTTTAAGATTTTATTTATTTATTTGACAGAGAGAGAGAGAGAGACAGTGAGAGAGGGAACACAAGCAGGGGGGAGTGGGAGAGGGAGAAGCAGACTCGCCGCTGAGCAGGGAGCCCGATGCGGGGCTCGATCCCAGGACTCTGGGATCATGACCTGAGCTGAGAGCAGACGCTTAACCACTGAGCCACCCAGGCGCCCCACTCCTGACGATTTTTAAAAAAGGCAAGAGTTGTTGTTTTAATGTCAACTAAGTAGAGGTACTATTATAATAAAGGAGGTTTTATGTACTATCTTAGGTAATTCTCACAGAACTCTATGAAGTTGGCACTAATACTGTCTCCATTTACGGATAGAGAAATCGTCATATAACTCATTTAGTAAGTGATGGAGATTTAAACTCCAAAAATCTGATTTCAGAGCTCCCTCTTAAATATACACTATAGTATTCTTTCCAGCCTCTAATACCAATGATTATAGCTCTAAAACATATGGTCTACTATTTTGCTCAAACTATTTCTTTGTTCAAACTATTTCTTCGTTGAAATATCCCACCCCTTTCCTTTCCTCCTTTATCTGTAAGTCCTATTCATTTAAGTCTTTGCTTATAAGGGTCTTCACCATATAACCTTCTGCTTCTACTCTAGCTCATAATGACATGTAATCAGTTAGAATTTCACTGGCAGTTAATGTCTCTGTCCACATTTCAATGTATAGTCAGATATCCCCTTTGAGGGTCATAAAGGATTCCACAGTTGTATACCTATTCCCAACGCAGCTGAAAGTTTTTGCAGGCCTGGGATCTATACTTTCCTAAGTGTCTGCTAAGGTGTAATGCTATCACACCCCAAACCATCTTAACCCTCCTTTCCCACAGAGAAGGAAAATGCAAAAAAGTAATGAAAAAAATCCACAGCTTCAAAATGTCTGTGTATTTTTGGCTATCAATTCAATATCAATGGTATTTAGGGGGTCAGAATTATCTAGCTTTGACTTTGTTCCTTGGTGACATTAGATAATCATTTTCTTCAAGCCCTGGTTTCCTCATCTGTGGATGATTATCTCTGTGATAACATATGCCCCACCTGGTTTGAAGGATTTTATGTGGATCTAAAGCGATAACTTGTGGAGAAGTGCTTTGTAAATTGTAATGTGCTATACAAATATATGGAGTTGATTATTGACAATGATAAACTATCTTGGATCTGTAGGCATTTCTGTCTGATTTGGGAGGAGAGAAATTTGTAAGCAACAATTTTTTGAAGTCTTCATCCAGTTTGAAATCTGCTATTGCCCAGTCTGTTCTAATGAATTTACTGGAAAGGCAGGATCTAGGAAAGGCATAATCAACAAGCAGCTTTCAGGACAGCCTCCAGGAGGTTGGAGGAGGTACTTGGTGCCAGGGGCCGATGCCCGCCTCTCCCATTAAAATGCAAATAAGCTTTCTAGAGAAGCTGATTTGTTTGAGGAGGCTTGTCAGCAGGCAACAAAATCTTCTGCATTGAAGAAACAGGCGAGCAAGGCTTCCCAGGGTTACTAAGATGTTCAGACATCTTTCTATGATTCATCCTTTGCTATTTCCATCCACTCGGCTCCCCTATTTCCCATGATGAGCTCCTAAACTGTCCCAGGCGGATTGCTGAGCTACCATCCAATAACACTTGGAGGCAGGAAATTAATTTTCTGATGTTCCGACTTCAACCTTCTTTTATTGCACCTTATGTTTGTCTGATATTTTCCCTCACCAACCCCGATTCCAAATATATATTTCCTTCAATAGCTTCCCATCCTGGGGAAGGCTGTCGGGCAAAAGAGGTCGTCTATCAGTGCTTGAAACATGGTGTCAGGGCCAGTTGGCAAAAGAAAGAACCTAGAAGAAATGGTTGTGAAGTGGGAGGTGTTTCTTCACCCCCAGTGCCTCCCTAGTGGCTTGTGATAAGAACAACAAATAAACTTGATGTGGTAAACACGTAATAGGTCAAATTGGCCATTGTTGTCTCTCTTTCATGTTCCCCTGCTTAGTGGGAACGTTCCCCCATAGAGACCATTTCTGAGTCTCTTTGAACTCTGTTGGGAAGATTATTTTTCATACTGGCAACTCATCTTAATTTTTTTTTTTTCCTGCAAGCAATTCGTACTGCAGACATAGCCTGCCATTTCTCTCCTTCTTGTATCTGGTTTTATGTACAAAATAAAGTAAGAGTTCCCATTACTCAGAATGGGAAAGAGATAGGAACTCACATTTGTTGAGCCCTCATAATTTACTAGGCAATGTAATCTGTGCTTGCATTTTTTTTTAAAGAAAGTCATTTATTCTGACAATCACCACTACTGAAATATCCATTTCTATACCTATATGACAGTGATATTATATTATTAATCACACAGAGACACAGATACACAGTTATATAAAAATGCACATAGCTTCATGAGCTACAGTAGGATTCTTTGTGTGTGTGTAAGCACTTTGAAATTAACAAGTTTATTACAATAGCGTGCAGGTGTGTGCTTGCGTATTTTATCACATGCAGTTCTTATAGCAACTCAGTGAAATAGATATTATTATCCCTACTTTAAGATATCCAATTCTCAGAGGTCCAAAATAGACGTAGGGCCTGAACCTAGGTGTGCCTTGACGCAAATGTCCCCTTTTTTTTTTATGTCAGCTGAGAGTAATGGAGGATTCTGGCTCTTTAAACTTTCTGATTGAAAGAGCCAGAAAAATATTTTGATTATAAACCATTCTTTTTTTCTTTTTAAGAAAGAGAGAGAGAGCACAGGCATGTGGAAGGGAAGGGCAGAGGGAGACAGAGAATTTTTTTTTTAAAAGATTTTATTTATTTATTTGACAGAGAGAGAGAGCAAGAGAGGGAACACAAGCAGGGGGAGTGGGAAAGGGAGAAGCAGGCTTCCCGCTGAGCGGGAAGCCCAATGCGGGACTCCATGCGGGGCTCGATCCCAGGACCCTGGGATCAGGACCTGAGCCACACACGTGCCCCATGGGAGAGAGAGAATCTTAAGCAGGGTTCCCCCTATCCTCAGCATGGAGTCCATTGTGCAGCTCGATCTCACGGCCCTGAGATCATGACCTGAGCCAAAATCAAGAGCTGGACACTTAACCTACTGAGCCACCCAGGCACACCTATTATAAACCATTCTTGATAATACTATTTCTAAAAAGACACAGTTATTTGGTAGGTAATGAATGCTTTTTGGTTTAAAAATAATTAAACTCTACTTTGAGATAATTTTAGATTCATATGCAATTGTAAGAAATAATACAGAGATATGATTTACTCTTTACCCATTTTCCCTTAATGGTAACAGCTTTCCAAACTACAGTTGACCCTTGACCAGCACAGGGGTTAGGGGTGCTGACCCCCATCCCAGTCGAAAATCCACCTATAACTTTTGATTCCCCCAAAACTAAACTACTAATAGCCTACTGTTGACCAGAAACCTTATGATAGGGGCGCCTGGGTGGCTCAGTCGTTAAGCGTCTGCCTTCGGCTCAGGTCATGATCCCAGGGTCCTGGGATCGAGCCCCGCGTCGGGCTGCCCCCTCAGCAGGAGCCTGCTTCTCCCTCTCCCACTCCCCCTGCTTGTGTTCCCTCTCTTGCTGTGTCTCTGTCAAATAAATAAATAAATCTTTAAAAAAAAAATCTTATGATAACATAATCGATTAACACACATTTGTATGTTACATGTATTATATGCTGTGTTCTTACAATAAAGTAAGCTAAAGAAAAGGAAATGTGATTTTTAAAAATCATAAGGAAGAGAAAATACATTGACAGTACTGGATTGTGTGAATAGAAAAAAATTCGCATATAAGTGGACCTGAGCAGCTCAAACACATGTGTTGTGTAGTTCAAGGGGTCAACTGTACAATAAAATATCAAACCAGGATATTGACACTGATGCAGCCAAGATACAGAATATTTTCGTCATCATAAGCATTCCTAACATTTCCCTTTTATAGTCACATTCACTCCTCTCCAGCCACCACCCCCAACTTAACAACTAGCAACCACTAATCTGTTCTCTATTTCTATAATTTTGTCATTTCAAGAGTGTTGTATAAATGGAATCACACGGTATGTAAACTTAGTGGATTGGCTTTTTTACACTCAGCATAATTCTCTGGAGATTCACCCAGGTTTTTGCATATATCAATAGTTTGTGGCTTTTTATTGCTGAGTGGTATTCCATGGTATGGATATACTACAGATGGTCCAACCATTCATACACTGATGGATTGTTTCTAATTTTTGGCTGTTTTGAATAAAGCTGCTATGAACATTTTTGTACAGGTTTTTCAGGTTTTTGTTTTTGTTTTTGTATGTGTGTGCTTTTCTTTGGGATAAATGGAATTGCTGGATCACATGGTAGGTGCATATTTAGTTTTTAACTGTCAAACTGTTTTCCAGAATGGCTATACCATTCTATATTCCCACTTGCAATGTATGAGTGGTTCAGTTTTCCTGTATCCTTGCCAGCATTTAGGGCTGTCACTATTTTTTTTTTTAATTTCGTCATTTTGGTAGATATGTAGTAAAAGCTCATTGTGGTTTTAATTTAAATTTTCCTAATGACTAATGACATTGAACATGTTTTCATGTGCTTATTTTCCATCTGTACTGTATATCTTATTCATTAAAATGTCTCTTTATGTCTTTGCCCATATTTGAATTGGATGATTGCTTTTTTCTATTGAGTTTTGATATATTATTGATATTAGTCCTTTGTCAGATAATCTGGTTTGCAAATATTTTCTCCCACTCCAGAGCTTACCTTTTTAGCCTCTTAACAAGATCTTTTGCAGAGCAAAAGTTTTAATTTTCATGAAATCTGATTTATTAATTTTTTTCATCTTATGCATTATGTTTTTGTTGTTGACTCTAAGAACCTTTGCCTAGCCTTAAATTCTGTAGCTTTTCCCACATTGAATTTCTTTTGCACCTTTACCAAAAATCAGTTAGATTTGTCTGTGTGGGTCTATTTCCAGTTCTGTCTGGGTCTATTCTTCTCTGTTGATCTATATGTCTGTCTCTCCACCAATACCACAGTCTTGATGGTAGACAGGTAGACAGACTCCTCCCATATTTTTCTCCAAAATTGTTTTAGCTATTCTAGCTTCTTTGCCTTTTCGTATATATTTTCCCCATGACATTTCTGTGATCATATTTTTCTGATTCTCTTTTCTTTTCAAAAAATATTAATTTTTTTCTTTTCTAAGAATATTATAAAAGCCACCATATTCCCCTTAGATTTTTCACTAATAACCTGTTAACCGAGACATATTTGTTTTTTCTATTTCTTCTCAGCCAATTCTATTTTTTTCAACTCTGTTTTATAGGTACTTCCATCAATCTTTATTTCTGGCAATAAAATATCCTAAACTGAACTCATTAGTTCTCCACTTAGGATGTTGTATATTCAGGATCTAGGGAGGATATTGTATTTTATAACTTGAACCATGTCAATAAATAGATTCAAGGGGGAGGAGTTAAGATGGCGGAGAAGTAGGGGGACCCTGGGCTTTCCTGATCCCCAGAACACAGCTGCATTGAGGTCAGATCACTTGGAGCACCCAGGAAATTGACCGGAGGATGGGAAGAAAGATTTCCAGAGTTGGAGAGAGAGTGCAGGTGCGAGGTGCATGGAAGTGAATTGGGGGAGAGAAAAGTTGCTCTGCTCTGGAGGGGAGGGAACTCTTGCCATGGGGCGAGAACCCTTGCCATGGGGAGAGAAAAGGGAGAGAGGAAGAGAGGAGTTGAGAACATCTCTTGGACCACAGACTGGAGAGCTAGGGAACTGAGTGGTGCAGGCTTTTGCAAACAGTGAGTGGAGCTTAAGCTCAGAGATTTTGGAAGTACTCAACTTTCACTGGAGAGGAGCTGTAACATACGCTCCTGGAGAGAAGGAGGCTGCGGGGCGGGGGAACACGCACAGAGTGGTGTAGGGATCTCTGGGATTGCACTGGGAAAGATCGTTCCCCTTCTTGCAGTACATTTGGAAGGGGGTATATTGCTTCTCCAAGTACAAAAGACCCTGCAGGCACCAGCAAATAGCCTTTAGTTGGCAGTGAACAAAAGTGCTGGATCACGGGGTCGCTGCTTTTTGTGATGCCACAGCACAGAATCTGCACCCTGGGCAGGCAGGGGACTGTTCTTCTGGGACAAAGGGCACTAATCGGAGCGCAGCGAGTCTCTAATCTGGTGGCGAGGGAGAGGCTCTGAACAGTGTCGGCTCCTTTAAGTTTTAGAGTTTTGAACCCCAGCCTCTACCAAAGATAAAACACAGGAGAGCTGGGCGCTGGGCACGCTGATGGCCCTCGCTTTTCTGTGAGGGCTTCTTGAACAACGGGCAGCGTGAGATCCCCTGTCCTAGGACAAAAGAGCAGCCTGTCGCCATTTTATCTCCGCTACCAACATGGTGGGACATCAGAGAGCAACACAACGGGCCCCCAGGGGAGGTGGGAGCTGCTGACATCAAACTCCGCCCCCTGGAGTTTGGCAAGTGCTGGTTTTCCTGGGGCAGGAGTGAATGAGCCAGTGCCGCGGGCCTCTCCCCCAGAAGAGCGACACAGGAGGCCTGCCACATGCACCAAGTCTACTGATCACACGGTGCTTCACAGCATCCCCTTCAGTTCTGGTGGAAATAGGACCAGGCTGTATTTTTCTTTTAATTTTTTTTTTTCTTTTTCCTTTGCAATCAGGCTTATGGTTTGTGTTTGTGTGTTTCTTTAGTTTGCTTTTTCATTTCCTTTTCTCTCACATTTTGGGGGATCAGACTTCTTTTTTTTTTTTTTTTTTTTTTTTTTTCCTTTCTTTTTCATTGGAATCAGGCTTATAGTTTCTTTTTTTTTTTTTAAGATTTATTTATTTATTTTAGAGAAAGAGAGAGTGAGCATGAGTGGGAGGGGCGGAGGGAGGGGGAGAGATAATCTCAAGCCGACTTCAGTCTGCTCTGAGTGCAGAGCTTGACCCTGAGATCACAACCTGAGCCAAAACTAAGAGTTGCACACTTAACCGACTGCTTCACTCAGGCACCCCCCCGCCCCCTTTTTAAAGATTTTTTTATTTATTTGGGGGGGGGGAGAGAGAGTTTTTTGTTCTTACTTTTTTTTTTTTCTTTTCTTTTTGGAGCAGCTTCTTCTTCTTCTTTTTTCCTTTTTCTTTCTTTCTTTTTTTTCCAGGCTTTTTTCAATAAACAAATCAAAGCACACCTGGATAAAGGTCCAAAACTCCCTACTGCAAGCAAGGAGGAACTCTGCTGAGGACTGACCTGTGGGAAAGATCAGCCAAAATGCAACAGCAGAGTGCACACAGCTTACACCAGAAACACTTCCTGAAGTGCCAGGTGCTGGACAGTGTATGACTCTTTTTAATATAGCATTATTCTGAGGTACAGGAAATATAACAAGCTTTCATAGTGTACAAAAGATAGAAACTTAGCCAAAATGATGAGACGGAGGAATTCTCCCTGAAAAAAGGTCACGAAGACATCATAGGCAGGGACTTGTTGAAAACAGATATAAGCAATATATCTGAACAAGAATTTAGATCAACAGTCATAAGACTATTAGCTGGACTTGCAAAAAGCATAGAAGACAGCAGAGAAACCCTTATTACAGAGGTAAAAGACATAAAAACTAGTCAGGCTGAAATAAAAAATGCTATAACTGAGATGCAAAACAGACCGGACATAGTCATTATGAGGACTGAAGAAGCAGAGGAGAGGATAGGTGATATATGGAAAATAATGAAGCCAAAAAGAAGAGGGAAAGAAAACTATTAGATCACAAAGGTAGACTTGGGGAACTCAGAGATTCCATAAATTGAAATAATATCCGTATCAGAGGAGTCTCAGAAAAAGAAGAGTGGGCAAATAGGGGCTGAAGGTTTATTTGAACAAATTATAGCTGAGAACTTCCCTAGTCTAGGGAAGGAAATAGGCATTCAATTCCAAGAGGCACAGAGAACTCCCCTCAAAATCAACAAAAATAGGTCAACACCACAACATATCATAGTGAAACTTGCAAAATACAAAGATAAAGAGAGAATTCTGAAAGAAGCTAGGGAAAGAAAGTCCTTGACCTGCAAGGGTAGACACATAAGGCTAGCAGCAGACCTGTTCACAGAGATCTGGCAGGCCAGAAGAGTGGCGTGATATATTCATCTCGCTAAATGGGAAAAATATGCAACCAAGAATACGTTATCCAGCAAGGCTGTCATTCAGAATAGAAGAGATAAAGAGTTTCTAAGACAAATAAAAACTAAAGGAGTTCATGAACACTAAACCAGCTGTGCAAGAAATATTAAAGGGGACCCTTTGAGTAGGAAAGAGAGACCAAAAGTAACAAAGACTAGAAAGGAACAGAGATAATCTACAGGAACAGCAACTTTACAGGTAATACAATGGCACTAAATTCATATCCCTCAATAATTACTCTGGATGTAAAAGACATAGGGTATTAGGATGGATAAAAAAAACAAGACCCATTGACATGAGGCTTCCAAGAGACTCGTTTTAGACCCAAAGACACGTCCAGATTGAAAGCAAGGGGGTGGAGAACCATTTATCATGCTAATGGACACCAAAGGAACCTGGAGTAGCCATATTTATATCAGACAAACTAGATTTTAAACCAAAGACTGTAATAAGAAATGAAGAGGGACACTATATCCTAATAAAGGGGTCTATCCAACAAGAAGATCTAACTATTGTGAATATTTATGCCCCTAAATTGGGAGCAGAGAAATATATAAGTCAATTAATAACAAACTCAAAGAAACACACTG
Organism: Neomonachus schauinslandi; assembly: GCF_002201575.2. Lineage (NCBI taxonomy): Eukaryota > Metazoa > Chordata > Mammalia > Carnivora > Phocidae > Neomonachus > Neomonachus schauinslandi. The sequence continues at coordinate 173,350,143 of NC_058406.1, read as the reverse complement.
ATAATAATACAGTAATAGTAGGGGACTTTAATGTCCCACTCACAGCAATGGACAGATCATCTAAGCAGAAGATCAACAATGAAACAAGGGCTTTAAATGACTCACTGGACCACATGGACTTAACAGATATATACAGAGCATTTCATCCTAAAACAGCAGAATACACATTCTTTTTGAGTGGACATGAAACATTCTCCAGAATAGATCACATACTGGGTCACAAATTAGGCCTCAACTGGTACAAAAAGAATGAGATCATTCCCTGCATATTTTCAGACCACAATGCTATGAAACTTGAAGTCAACCATAAGAAAAAATTTGGAAGGACCACAAATACATGGAGGCTAAAGAACATCCTACTAAAGAATGAATGGGTCAACCAAGAAATTAAAGAAGAATTGAAAAAACACATGAAAAGCAATTGAAAATGAAACCCGACTGTCTAAAACCTTTGGGGTTCAGCAAAGGCAGTGCTAAGAGGGAATTAGTAGCAATACAGACCTTCCTCAAGAAGCAAGAAAAGTCTCAAATCCACAACCTAACCCTACACCTAAAGAAGCTGGAAAAAGAACAGCAAATAAAGCCTAAAGCCAGCAGGAAAAGGTATATTATAAAGATCAGAGCAGAAATCAATGACACAGAAATAAAAAACAATTAGCACAGATCAACAAAATGAGGAGCTGGTTCTTCGAAAGAATTAACAAGATTGATAAACCCCTAGCTAGACTAATAAGAAAGGAAAGAGAAAGGACCCTTGAGGCACCTGGGTGGCACACTCAGTTAAGCATCTGACTCTTGGTTTTGACTCAGGTTGTGATCTTAAGGTACTGGGATCGAGCCCCTTGCCGGGTCCACACTCAGCACAGAGTCTGCTTGAGATTCTCTCCCTCTCCCTCTGCCCCTCCCATTCATGCTCTCTTGCTCTCTCTCTAAAATAAATAAATAAATAAATAAATAAATAAATAAATCTTTTTAAAAATTAAAAAAAAAATTTAAAGACCCAAATAAATAAAATCATGAATGAAAGAGGAGAGATCACAACCAACACCACAGAAATGCAAACAATTGTAAGAGAATATAAGAGCAATTGCATGCCACCAAATTAGGCAATCTGGAATAAATGGATAAATTTCTAGAAACATAAACTACCAAACTGAAGCAGGAAGAAATAGAAAATCCGAACAGACCCATTACCAGCAAAGAAGTTGAATCAGTAGTAAGAAACCTCCCAAAACACAAGAGTCCAAGGGCAGATGGCTTCCCAGGGGAATTCTACCAAACATTTCAAGAAGAATTAATACCTATTCCTCTGAAACTGTTCAAAAAAAATAGAAATGGAAGGAAAACTTCCAAACTCATTCTATGAGGCCAGCACTACCTTGATCCCAAAACCAGACAAAGACCCCACTAAAAAAGAATTACAGATCAATATCCCTGATAAACATGGATGCAAAAATTCTCACCAAGGTACTTGCTAATAGGGTCCAACAGTACATTAAAAGGATTATTCACCACAACTAAGCGGGATTTATTCCTGGGCTGCCGAGGTGGTTCAACATCTACAAATCAATCAGTGTGATACTCCACATTAATAAAAGAAAGGATAAGAACCATATGATCCTCTCAATAGATGCAGAAAAAGCATTTGACAAAATTCAGTATCCTTTCTTGATAAAAACACTCAACAAAGTAGGGATAGAGGAAACATACTTCAACATCATGAAGGCCATATACATAAGATCCACAGCTAATATTGTCCTCAATAGGGAAAAACAGAGCTTTTCCCCCAAGATCAGGAACACGACAGAGATGTCCACTCTCGCCACTGTTGTTCAACATAGTACTGGAAGTCCTAGCCTCAGCAATCAGACAACAAAAAGAAATAAAAGGCATCCAAATAAGTAAAGAAGTCAAACTTTCACTCTTTGCAGACAACATGATACTCTATAGAAAATCTGAAAGACTCCACCAAAAAATTGCTAGAACTGATACAGGAATTCAGCGAAGTAACAAGATATAAAATCAATGCACAGAAGTCTGTTGCATTTCTATACACCAACAATGAAGAAGCAGAAAGAGAAATCAAAGAATTGATCCTATTTACAATTGCACCCAAAACCATAAGATACCTAGGAATAAACCTAACCAAAGAGGTAAAAGATCTGTACTCTGAAAACTATAAAAATGTGGAAAAACATTCCATGCTCATGGATTGGAAGAACAAATATTGTTAAAATGTCTATACTGCCCAAAGCAATCTACACATTCAATGCAATCCCTGTCAAAATAACACCAGCATTTTTCACAGAGTTGGAACAAACAATTCTAAAATTTGTATGGAACCAGAAAAGGCCCCAAATAGCCAAAGGAAAGTTGAAAAAGAAAACCAAAGCTGGAGACATCACAATTCCAGAATTCAAGCTGTATTACAAAGCTGTGATCATCAAGAAAGTATGGTGCTGGCACAAAAACAGACATATAGATCAATGGAACAGAATAGAGAACCCAGAAATGGACCCTCAACTCTATGGTCAACTAATCTTCAACAAAGCAGGAAAGAATATCCAATAAAAAAAAGCCACATGCAGAAGAATGAAACCGGACCACTTTCTTACACCATACACAAAGATAAATTCAAAATGGGTGAAAGACCTAAATGTGAGATAGAAATCCATCAAAATCCTAGAGAATAACACAGGCAGCAACCTCTTTGACCTCAGCTGCAGCAACTTCTTGCTAGACACATCCCAGAGGCAAGGGAAACAAAAGCAAAAATGAACTATTGGGACTTTATCAGGGTAAAAAGCTTTTGCCCAGCAAAGGAAATAATCAACAAAACTAAAGGCAACCTACAGAATGAGAGAAGATATTTGCAAATGACTTATCAGATAAGGGGCTAGTACCCAAATCTACAAAGAACTCATCAAACTCAGTGCCCAAAAAATAAAAACTCTAGTCAAGAAATGGGCAGGAGACATTAATAGACATTTCTCCAAAGAAGACACACAAATGGCTAAGAGACACATGAAAAAAATGCTCCACATCACTTGGCACCAGGGAAATACAAATCAAAAACACAGAGAGATACCACCTCATACTGGTCAGAATGGTTAAAATTAACAAGTCAGGAAACAACAGATATTTGTGAGGATGCAGAGAAAGTGGAACACTCTCACACTGTTGGTGGGAATGCAAACTGGTGCAGCCACTCTGGAAAACAGTATGGAGGTTCCTCAAAAAGTTAAAAATAGGGGCGCCTGGGTGGCTCAGTTGCTTAAGCGACTGCCTTCGGCTCAGGTCATGATCCTGGAGTCCTGGGATTGAGTCCCGCATCGGGCTCCCTGCTCGGCGGGGAGTCTGCTTCTCCCTCTGACCCTATCCCCTCTCATGCTCTCTCTATCTCATTGTCTCTCTCAAATAAATAAATAAAATCTTTAAAAAAAAAAGTTAAAAATAGATCTACCCTATGACCCAGCATTTGCATTACTAGGTATTTAACCAAATGATACCCAACTAGTGATTTGAAGGGACACATGCACCTGATGTTTATAGCAGCAATCTCCATAATAGCCAAACTATGTAAAGAGCCCAGATGTCCATCCATGGATCAATGAATAAAGAAGATGTGGTATATATATACAATGGAATATCACTTAGCCATCAAAAAGAATGAAATTTTGCATTTGCAATGACATGGATGGAACTAGTGTATTATGCTAAGTGAAATAAGTCAGTCAGAGAAAGACAAATACTATATGATTTCATTTATATATGGAATTTAAGAAATAATACATATGAACATAGGGGAAGGGAAGGAAAAATCAAATAAGATTAAAAACACCAGAGGGAGATAAACCATAACAGACTCTTAACTATAGGGAACAAACTGAGGGTTGCTGTAGGGAAAGGGGTGGGGAGATGGGGTAACTGGGTGATGGGTATTAAGGAGCCTTGGTTGTTATACGCAACTGATGAATCACTAAATTCTACCCTTGAAACTAGTAATACACTATATGTTAACTAAATTGAATTTAAATATAAGAAAAGAAAAAAATAGATTTTAGGCACCATGCTATGAACTGTGGGCTATAAAAGATGTGTAGTATACTATATAAGATATAGTATATACAGTATATATACAAAGGTATAATTTTTAGTTCAATGTGATCAGTATGATTTCATTTTGTTTTTGTCTTTGAATTAGTTTTGGAGTCATTTATTCGGACAGAGACTACACAAAAGAACTTAAGACTCGAGCAGATGAACATTGAAAAACTGTAAGACAAGCAAGTTTAACATTTATGAGAAGGAACTAAAAGGCACTCTGGAACCACAATTTATAGGCTTTATTAAGAAAATAATTTTCTTCAGCTTCTTGATTTACCTTTGGTAGTTCTAAGTTAGAATCATATAAACTGAACCTAGTGAATAGGTAAATATGGCCAAAAATATAGTGAACAAAAAGTACACAGAGCATGATAATCAGTGATTTCAGCTACCTAGGATATTCTTTCCCACTGATTGTTTTATGTCATCAGTTTGATCCAATGAACTTGGGTTTAGCTATTGGACTTCTATGGACCAATTGTTTCTGGGGGTTCTCCAGAGACACTTAAAGTCTCTAATTGTTACAAATTTTGCAATTCTGAGAAGATCCCGTCCATGTTTTCAGAGGCTTGGGGCTGATAATAACAGTGATGTTTCAGAGTAAGGGGCAAAGCCATGTGTAATTCACAAGTAAAGTGTGCACCATACCTGTCCACATAAGTTGTCATGCCACATGTAAGAACACAAAGTTTAAGTTTGTTGTTGTTGTTTGTATGTTTTTTAGCCACAGTGAGTGATATGACTTTTGACAATAGAGTGCTTTATCCCATTCAGAAAATAAACATTGGTATGAAACATATATTCATGATGGTATGAATATAGCAGGAAGCAATTGTATAAAATCTTTTAGATCAGTTCCATTCCACATCTAATCTTTACATTTCTTAGTTACAGGTATAGCATAGATCGGCCACATCTTCTAGTAAATCTTCCCCATCAATGTTTTATATTGTGGACAATTTTCCTCTGTTGTGACATATGTCCTGGTAGATTTTGGCAAGTATATATTTGAGGTTTCATTTAATGTTAGAAAGCAGCCATCTTGGCTTTGCTAGATATAATTCTTATGGATCTTAAAACCCATTTGCTTCCAGTATTTCTTTTAGAATTTGGTTCAAAATTTTTGTCTCTAGTAGAATCCTTTAACTTTAACATGGAATTGTCTTTGTATTATAAGAGGTTCATATGTAAGGACTGTATTTAGGGAAGCATACTAGCATGCTGATATGCTAAAACATTTTATGTAACTTTAATGGTATCTCCTTTAGTATGATCCTCCACCTTTAGGGTAGCAATTTTTCATTTTATGTAATTTTAATGTTCTCTCTTTTACTATGAGCCTCCACTTTAAGAATAGCAATTTTGGCAGGGGTGGGGGGGAAGGAAGTTTCTTAGTTTGAACATCATCCTAAGCTAGTCAAATTATTTCAAAATTATATCAGATAATATATTTACCCTTTTACTTTTAACAATTTGATGTGTTCTAGAAAGAACCATTGTTCAGTTACTTGAAGCAATTTGGTTTCCAGTAAGGGATTAGATTCTACAAGAGACTAGTTGCTGCATATCTAACTTGCTATTATCCCTTTTCATTTTTAAGATAAGATCTAGTAATAAAAATATATTAAGTCAAGACTTAAGGGAATGTCCAAAAGACTTGTTCTGGCCATAGATACTGCTTGAACCATGGAAACACAATCAAGACATTTTCTTTCATTAGGTAAATATAGGAGAGCTTTTAGATTGAGAGACAGTAACAGTATTTCATAATTAGGTAGCTGCCTAGCAAAAAAATGTTGGTGGTTATCATTACGAACAGGGGAGTATGTTGCGTGTGATATCATCAGATTTAAAGGTGATACTGGTGCTAAATCTAAAGATACTTTGAATAGTTCAGCTGTGTCTGCAATTGTTGAGGCAAAGAGAAGCCTTGGTTCCTGGATCAAGACATATCAGTGGGTCTTTGAAATATAACATGTGATTGAGTTAATAGCTCTAGAATATGGCCTACCATATTAATAAATACAACAAAGAATTTTACGATAATCCAACAAAAATTGATTGGGGTTCTTATGTGCTCTGTGCTAATTATTCTATCTCAGTACATGAGGTTTTTCTCCGTAAGAATTCTGGAATTAAAGCTAACTATTTATTTCTTCAGTCACACATAATATAGAAATATTAATCATACCCAGGGTATTTTCCTAAGACTTCTAATGATAATTATTCTGTAATACATTTTATACAGAAGTTCCATTTGTAAGGTAAATTCTACCTATTAAGCTGAAGTTTGTTTAGATTTCTAACTTGTTTACTCTCTAAGAGTCTTTGGAATGTTCGGTTACATGTTGAAGATACTCTGAATTGGGAATTACCCATTTTCTTTTCTTTTTTTCTGATGAAGTCCCCTGATTCAGGTCTGAGCTTATTTATGGAAAACCAAGCTTCTCTTTTCTTAAACTGTTGTGCCTACTCCAAATTCTGTTTGGGAGTTTTAAAGACTATTTTTTTGAAGACTGCTATTCATTTGCTTTTGTTTGGCTTACAGTCTTTATTTTTTATGCAGTCTAATTCTAAGAGAAAGCCTTCTGAAATTGCTTTTATGTAGCATATCTTATTTATTTATTTATGCCTTGTCAGGGCCATTTTAAAAATTAGCATAACAGGGCTATTTAAATTCCCTCCTGGTCTTTCCCTCCTTGGTACTTTTAGCAATCTTCCCTGTCTAAAGAACTAACAATTGAATGAAGAAATGAAGACAGCTATGACCATCCAGGACAATAACTATCTAGTAAAATCCTGAATTCTGTTGCAGATTCTGGTCAAACCTCTAGGCTTAGGAGAAATTTTAATCGTAGCCCTCAGCTTTTCTCTAGACCCGGGTTTAAATACAGCTTTTATATGTTGCCTTCTGATGTAGGAATTACAAGAGATTTTATGCAGTGTGATTGTTCCTTTCCTGAGAACACCACTCCCCCAACAGGGAGCAGAGATAGAAGGTCCGAAGAAGGAACAGAAGGCATTGGAGGGTGAGATATGATAGATAAGGAGAAGTTATAGATTTCAAAAGGTTGAACAGGAGTGAGCAAGGGAGCCTTTGTAAGAGGTTTCCTTAAAATCAGGATTTTGTTTATTTGAAGTCAGCATACAAGCTGAGAAAAGCTGACGACTGATGATTGATTTTCTTGCTTCCTATTTTTTTCTGAAGTGCCTCTACATTTTGACATGTAAAAAGTTCCACATAATAGCTATTGTTATTCGAAGTAAAAATAATTTTGCCATTCACCAAGATAAGCCCCAAAATTAGTGCTGTGAGAATTTATAGGGAAGCAGCTGTTTTGCCCGGAACAGGTCATGGCTTTGAAACAGATCAACTTATGACACACAGGAAAAAGGCCACTGTAGTTGGCCAAGAATGTGTATTTATGAATAATTCTGGGTTCCCTAATCATGCAGAGGCTAGAAATGGACTGTGTGATCAAAACACAAGTGTACCTTGGAAGATGAAATAATCAAAAATAAACAAAATGACCTATTTTCATGAATTGGCAAGATGGATTGGAGACTGATCAAGCCTATGTCTTCATCTGTTACTTACAGAGCACACACTTGTACGTGCAACAGAAAGAAGACAATCTAAAACAAAAGAACCCCAGCCATATGTTCACAAAACACATACATGCACACACAATATATATATATACATGCAACAGAAAGCAGACAATCCAGGACTAAAGAACCCAACCATGTATCCATATGTTCACAAAACACATACATGCACACACACTATATATATACATGCAACAGAAAGCAGACAATCCAGGACTAAAGAACCCCAGCCATGTATCCATATGTTCACAAAACACATACATGCACACACACACTATATATGGTGTACTTTGAAATCAAAAGCCCTCCAAATTAAACTCAAAATGTATTATATAAAACATTCCTGTTTCCTGCAAATCCTATGATAACAAAATGAAGTCATTAGTGAGAGCCCAATGTAACAATGTACATTATTGAGGTGTTAATGGGATTTGCACAAGAAAACTGAAGAATATTCCTATTGATCCAGTGGTTCTGTGGAAAGCTTACAGTAATCTTGATGGTACCTCCAGAATTGCCTAAAGACAATATCACTACTCAATATCTGAAACGAAAACACAGAGCTCAATTTATTGCTTATTTAAGTAAGGGAGAGCTATGCTCATCAAGCATGGTCTGTCCAAGCAAAGCAGACTTCTGGCCTTACATGGTGTTTTGGGGAGAACGATGTTCAGGCACTGGTGGACTTCCAGCAGGATTGAGCAGATTAAAATCAGTTCTAAAAACATGATTACTTAGATAAGATTGCTGTTGAACAATATACGTGGGAAGTTTGTGTGTCCACTTGATTGACTTTCAAAAATAAAAAACTATTCCTAACTAGTTGGTTTTAAGAAGCTTGTTCACTGAAGTGAATCACTGATTGATTAAATGAGTATAAAACCAGTTGTAATGATTTTTTTTACCATGGCGGTAGAACTGTATTTGATTAATTAAGCAAGGATAAAATCTGTTTGATGACTACTTTTTACCATGGCTACCAAACATACAGGCTTTTCCCAAAATTGTTCAAATTATTAATTTTTAAAATTTTCATCATAGTTAATGTTAGGGAATAATTATAAATAACAGGCAGTTAGTATAAGAAGCAGTCAGTCAAGGGACACTCATGATGATCAAAACCTGGAGTCAAAGACTCATCAGAAGCCCTTCCCACCACTGAAGCCTCATCTGTACGAGTTGTGATTCAGGCAGACCAGTGTGGAGCCTGGATAGCTCTGTTATTTTAAGGTTTCCCATGTGATTCTGATGGAAATCCTTGTTCTCTGGATTTATGAGATACTTTTAAGATGATTTAGTCCTATACTGCTGCTTTATAGGTAAGATCAGTGGGATCAAGAAAATTGTCTAATCTAGCTAGTTATTGACACAAATGAGACTAAAACCATAACTCCTTACTTCACGTTTTGTGACCTTAATTTTGATTTCTGAATGCAAGTGTGGATATTCAAACCTAGAGTTAGTGAGAGCCCAGTTAGTGAGAGTCAGAATAGCTCTAAGCCTTTTTGGGTTTGTTCCCTGATTATGCTTCTGGATTGTTTTGGTTAAAGTGTTCTTTGAAGATAAGAACTTTGGTTTGTTTATTTATTTATTTACTTATTTATTGTTCATTTCTTAATACCTAGAACAGGGATTGGCACATAGTGAATATATATTCTGAATGACTAGAAGAGTACACAAATTAATGAATGACTAGTCTTGCAATGTATGACCATGGGTCTAAAGTAGCTTGTAGGTCCTGTCCTCTTCTTTTGCCCCTACTTTCCTCATCTATAAAGCGAAGGTGTAATCGTGGTTGATCCTAAGGATTTTTCCAAATGTGGCATTCTAATGAAGATGGAACCTGTGAAGTTTTTAGTGTGGTGTGTCTGGAAACATTACTCAGAATGAGAAGCTTCTGTAACAGAGGAAAGAATTGTATCAGATACAGGAAGTAGTAATAAATGCATTAAAATATATAAAGTTATAAAATTATAATCCACAGTTGGATAAGGTAAGAGATCTGAGAAATGATATGAGGGCTTGTAAAACTTTTAACTTTATATTGAGATATTGAAAATAAAAAGATACACTACTGGAACTTACAGTGAATGTGGCCTGATTGGCGATAGAGCCCTTGTACATTTGATAGAGAGGAAGGACACTTCACTGTTGCCACGTCTTGTAGCCTTAGGAGCAGGGTGAATCAAGAGCACTTCAAGAGTTCCCTCCAAGTGTAGACAAGTCCCAACAAAGATGAACCAGGACAGACATTATGCCTGGTTGCCTAGGTAACAGATCCCCTTGCTGTTATATTATAACAAGAAAAGTCATGGACAAATGAAGAAAACAATAATCAAGGGGACAAGAAATGTGGTTTGGATAAAATCCACCTGTGAAATAAGTTGGAGGAGGTATTTGGGAGGGTTTGTACTGCAAAAGATGAGATCACAACTGGAGCAAAATTGAGTTTGGTTTACAGGATAACACTGCATCGCATGTTCATGAATATCTAATATGAGATATCTCAAGCTTTTTTCCTGCTGGAGTGGTCATCGACAGCGCCAGTAGATCGAGTTCATTAAGTCAGGTTGTCCCACCTGTTCTGTCTGCTGACAGAATTCTGTATAATTCTCAGAATTTTCTCAATTCTGTTCTCCAAGTGATTGCAGTGAACACGTGGAATAAAACTGATTTGTCAATCTTGTTCTCCCTGCCCAATGGCTGGGGACTGCTTGTTATGGACATTCTCTTAATTTGTAGGAAAATAGATTACAGGGAAGATGGGGCAGCATCTCAGCCATTCTCAAAGCGATGGCCCTGTGAACACTATTTCAGACTCTAGAGAGAATCTACCTTTCAGCTCTGTGTTTTGGCCTTTCTTGGACCAGGAATGGCAGATGGTCAGTTTAAGGAAATGGGCTGTGTACACGACCTCTGGAGAAATGAGAGTCAAAATGGATGCTGTCCAAATGGTGGTTATCTGATTTGCCAAGAAACAAAACAGGTCTTCTAACACCAACATCCTGGATTTTTGATGGAGTGGCTGTGAGCCTATAATAAAGGCAGAGCTGGGTTCAAATTTTGCCTTTGCTGCTTGCTAATTAGCTCACACTAAGGGGGTTTCTTAAACATTTCAAACCGTAATTTCTTCATTGGTAAAGCAAGAGTACTAGTACCCACATTAAAGATTCTTACAAACAATTACATTTGTTATAAACAAATAAGTGAGAGATGAAAAAAAGCACAGTATATAACACATTTTAAGTAGTTATTAAATATCAGCTGTCACTGACATTCTTGGTCCATTTCCATAATAACCTAGATTTAGGTGACAATTTTCCTTTTTTGTTATCTTGCATTACTTATTGAGATGAGCTGAACACCATATTGAAAAATTCCATTAGTAAATGGAATTTCTCTTTAATTATTTTTATCCTCCACTACTCCTGAATCTCTGGTTATCCTTTATACATGTGAGGTTCAGAAACTACCAAAAACACATTGCCACCTCAGAGCCTGTGTCCCTGTGGGTTTTATTCCCATTACGTATTACTCCCCAGGCATTAGGGTGGTTGTGTTTTACTCATGTGCTTCCTTTCCATGTTCAGCCAAATACCTGCTTAAATGTTGTCCTAACAAAGAGGACTGCCAGACTGACCAATACATCTAAAATATGTTCCTCTCCAACCAAGGTGCCTTCTAGGTCCTGACTCTTTTTTATTTGCTTCATAGCACATTCCCTTACTAAAATTATATATTTCTTTCCTAGCTAATTGCTTATTTGCACCAAAATATAAACGAGGACAAGTTCTTTTTCTTAGTCTTGCTCACTGCTATATATCCACAACCTAGAATCTCATCTAGCACATTCTAGACATGCACACACACACACACACACATGCGCACACACATGATGGACGGATGAATGGACAGATGGATAAAACAGTAAGTGAATGGTCATAGGTTTGTTCTAATTTTAAAATCCAATTTCAACCACTATAAACAGTACTGTAATGAAAAGTCCTGTAAATGCTGCTTTGTGTACATATTTTTTCTAGAGAAAGCACTTAGGAATGAATTGCTAGGTAATGGGATATGTACATCTTCAACTCTGTTGGATATTGTCAAATTGTTCTTCAACATAGTCATATCTAGTATCTATTTATACCCCCACTTATGTAACAGCTCCTATATATTCTTATTCTTGTCAACAGGTTGTATTATGGAATTTTAAAATTTGCCAACCTAATGGTGTGTGTGTGTGTACAAATGATATATCATTATTATTTTAAATATGTGCTTCCATGATAACTACTGGAGAAATCACCCTAAATTCTCCAGTACTCTGTGCAATGATTTATAACATTACCACAGTGGTATCTGAGGGACTGAAAATTTTTTTCCTTCTCTACCCAGAGCCAGGATTTTTAATGAAATGCTTACTCTTCACTTTTAGTTGAATTTTTATTTGCAGTCTCCGTCCTTTGCCTACGTTATAATGGGAAAAAATGAAGCACTAGCTACTTTTAAATTCTCGGTCTAGCAGTCCTTGGCTTGGGCAAGGCACTTAACTTCTCTGGAAGTGAGATTAACCAACACTTCTCTCTTCCCTCCCTTGCAAGATTGGTATGAGAATCAACTGAGAATCAATTGAGATAATTGTCAAAAGAATCTTAGTTATTATTATATCTCTTCTGCTGACCACTGAAGCTCCCTCAGGAAAGCCTTCCACCCTGCAGCTAAAAGGCACCCAGAGAGAGCACATGGAATCCTTTTTAAGAGTTCAGGGTGGAATTCAAGCTAATCTTGCCCTATGACTTTTTTTTTTTCCTTAGCCAGTGAATGGTTCAACTACACACAGCCTATTGAGCCAGCAGGAGGCCTATTCAACAGGAATTTACTCCTCCAATAATGAACACTCCTCCAGCACCTTTGGGTCTGCCCCTCCCATATTAAAAGAACGTGTACAGTCTTCGGTTCCCATGTGACAGTGCCTGCCTCCCAGGATTTCCCAAGGCTCTGGAACAAAGAGCCCTCAGTTAGGTCTCCAGGCTCAGTGAAGGGCTAATTTTTTTTTAATTTATTTGACAGAGAGAGACAGAGAGAGAGAGGGAACACAAGCGGGGGGAGCAGGAGAGGGAGAAGCAGGCTTCCTGCCGAGCAGGGAGCCCGATGTGGGGCTCGATCCCAGGACCCTGAGATCATGACCTGAGCCGAAGGCAGACGCTCAACCAACTGAGCCACCCAGGGGCCCCGGTGAAGGGCTAATTTTAAGTGAGATTTTCAAGTGATGGAAGTTTGTCTTTATGTTTTCATCCTCTGGGTCCTTTTTCATATGCAAGGGCACCATTTATTCCTACTGCAGTCACATACAAACACACATACACACACACACACATACACGAACACATGCACACCCCCAGTAGTATTAAATTAAACTTTCTGCACTCCTTCATCCAGCCAGAGCTCCTGGGGATTTTCATTTTTGCAAGGATCAAAGCTTTAATCCCTATAGATTAAGTCCCAGGAATTTCTGAGTCTCAGTTCGTAAACGGAGGATGTGACTGGGGCGCAAGAGGGCCCAGACCAGGGGGGGACCTTGATCAGAGGTGGCAGGTGAAGGTCTGAGTGGAAGCCAGAGTCTATGTAGGGTCTCGGAAGGGAGGCAGTTAGAATGAAATGCTAATTTCATTAGCATGAAACAGGGTGTTTTGGGAGGCTGGAACCAGATTTGTAGTCACACACACTTTGAAGAGGAAAGCAATTTGAATGAATGAGGTGGTTTTTTTTCCCTTCTTCTTCTTTAAAGAAAGATGTTTGAGGGGAAAAAAACCCCAACACTGTACTATTGAGCCCACTTTCTGAAAAGGGGCCATCATGACATCGCATTGTAATGCAACCTGTGTATTTAGGGGGTTTTCCTGATGTGTTCACACTGCCTTTCTCTGACAGAAGAGCCCTGTGAAACAAAGCAAGAAAGTGCCTCACTGTGGTATTTTCTTTCTAGAGCAATGTCTTAAAAGCTTCATGCACAAGCCCATGTTCACACATCCCACAATGTCCATCACCACATAAACTGGCCACTGTGCCTGTGTGGTCCCGAGAGCCTTCTATGCTTGGCTTCATTTCGTCATCTGTATTACTCTGTGAGGAAAGTATGAAAATGCCTGTCATATTACGGAAGAACTGAGGTTCAGAAAAGTTAAGTGGCTGGTGCCAGGCTTCACTGCTGGACTAACAGCATGGTTGATTTTGTGTGTCGACCTGGCTGGACCATGGCGCCTAGATATTTGGTCCAACATTACCCTGGCTGCTTTTGCGAGGGTGTTTTTGGGTGAGATTACCATTTTAATTGGTGGATTTTAAGTAAGGTAAATTAGCCTCTGTCATGTGGGTGGGCCTCATCTGATCAGTTGAAGATTTGAATAGAAAAAAGACCGGCCTCTCCTGAGCAAGAGGGAATTCTGCCAGCAGAAGGCCTTTGGACTTGAACTTCAACATCAGCTCTTCCTTGGGTCTTCAGCCTGTGGGTCCACTGTACACATTTCAGACTCACCAGCCTTCATAATTACATGAGCCAATTCCTTAAAATAAACTCCTCTCATATGTATATATTCTATTAGTTCTATTTCTCTGGAGAATCCTGACAAATGCAACTAGTCTAGGACTACAATACAGCTCTCTCAGTGTCTCTCTCTCTTTCATGTAGACTCTCAAGTCCACAGTTAGGCAGCAACAGTGTACAATCTTCAACTGGTCACCATGGAGAAAGATAACTTTAAAATGAGTTCATTGTGCAATCAAGGTTTTAGGTATTCTCTGAAATCATGCTCACTAGTGAATGGAGTAACGCAGAGAGCACAGGGCTAGAGTAAGGACACTGGGATTTTAACCTAAATCCAGCACTCACTTGCTCTGTGACCTTAAGCAAGCTACTCACCATCTCTGGAGATGATGCTTGTAGCTTGAAGATTGATGTGTATTTTCATGATCTACCACTGGACAACAAACCACTCCAAAACCTAATGCGTTAAAATGACGAAAAAAAAAAATCATTTGTTTGCTCACAATTCTGCAATTTAAGGAGGGATTGGTGCAGATGGCTTTTTTCTGCTTCACACGGAACATCTTAGGCTGAAACCCCCAAGATGGCTTCTTCACTCCCATGCCTGCTGGCTGCTGGGATAGTCACTGAAACACCTGTTTTTCTTCACTTGATCTTTCCACAGGACTAGCTGAGTTCCCTTCACTGCATGGCAGTGTCTTACATTGTATCTGACTCACAGTGAAAGAAGCTTCCAGGTCCTTAAAACCTAGAGCAATTCTTGGCACAGCATCTCTTCTGTCTCCTTATATTGGTCAAGGTCTGTCACACAGATTAGCATAGAACCAATGACAGGGGATGACACAGGAGCTTAAATAGCTTGAGACATGTCCCCCTGGGAGCTGCAAAAGTAACAGTCTGTCACAATGAGAACTAAATAAGAGGATGTTAACATAGAAGTCATTTAAGAATTAAGGGGATCTC
The DNA here is from genome assembly GCF_002201575.2 of Neomonachus schauinslandi. NCBI lineage: Eukaryota > Metazoa > Chordata > Mammalia > Carnivora > Phocidae > Neomonachus > Neomonachus schauinslandi. The sequence continues at coordinate 173,334,917 of NC_058406.1, read as the reverse complement.
ACAATAAACTGACTTACAGGGTGAAGCTCAGGACCAGGTACAAAAAAGGCAGAATGTATTCAAATAAAAAATAAGGCTTAGTTTCATGGTTCTTTGCCCTCCACAAAACATAAGCACAGACATTTGTGGCAGACTCAGGTCGCCTCTGTGGACCAGGAAGAGAAGAGAAGGAATTATTTTTCTTCTATTAAAGTGAGGTTCAGAAACTTACACAATGTCACATGGTTGTGGTAATGCAGGTAGGTGGTCAATGTCAGTTATGTGCTGGCAAACCAACTCACCAAAAAATAAAAAAAGAAAAAAGAAATAAGAGCAGGGAAAGGGTAAGGAGAAGGTGAAAAAGAAGAGGAGGAAGAGGAAGAAGAAGAGGAGGAGGAGGAAGAGGAAGAGGAGGACGGGGAAGAAGAAAAAGTCAAATTGTAACATTTAATAATTTCTGTGGTGTAAATACTCCCAACATAGCTGACTCTAAGCCAAGGTGGGAAGAGATGCACATAATCAGGTCCTGTGAGCCCGTATTTCCGGTCTAGCACACCACTAAGCCGGGGGAAGCAAACAATGGTTGCTCAGAAAGCCAAGGTTCTGAAGTCAAAACTTACAAGAAAAGACATATTTATGAAATTTCAGTGACCCAAAGCAACTAGCCCTGAGACTCCAAATGGTAAACATTTTGCCTCCCCATGTTGCAGAAGATGAGAATCATCTCGTGTTCTGTTTGAAGCAGGATATTTCCCTGTATAAAGTAAAATAGGAAACAAACAAATAAATCGATAAAATGAAATATACAATTTGTCCTTGATTACCTCTCACATTCTTTTGGAGTCTCCACCAAGAAGGAGTACACTCCTGAAATGTCTCCTTCTCCATCTGTGACAGCATGCCTGAGCCTGGAGAGTTCAGGTCTTTCCACTCCTCCCCCAAATGAAATACTTATAAAGGAATTTAATCCTTGGTAATGGCTTAATTTATTAAGATTCCAGAGTATTAGGCAGACCCAAGTTTATTGATGACTCACTCCAAAACGCATTTGTAAGTCATTTATAAGTCAGTTGTTCGGAACTTAGTGCACATTATCCCATATAAATTACGATATAAATGTCCTTACACAAAAGTCTATTTTACTAAGATCAATGAACCCTTACAGATTTCCACTAAAAGACAGGAAATGATAACTATTGTAAAAATCAATACATTGAATAGACAACCAAATTGAATGAGATATTTTGAAATGATTTCTTTTTTGTTGTTGTTTCTACAGGTAAATTAGGTTTAATGAGAGATTAGGAGTGTCACTGGATGTTTTGTGAAGATGAGAGAGTTCTTGACACCAATAGTTTTATGGGTGGATGGTCATAATATTACTTTTCACCAGTTTCAATTAAGTGTATTTTTTTAAGATTTTATTTATTTATTTGATAGAGAGAGATAGCGAGAGCAGGAACACAAGCAGGGGGAGTGGGAGAGGGAGAAGCAGACTTCCCGCAGAGCCGGGAGCCTGATGCGGGGCTCAATACCAGGACCCTGGGATCATGACCTGAGCCGAAGGCAGACACTTAATGACTGAGCCACCCAGGCGCCCCATCAATTAAGTGTATTTTTAATGCTATGCTTCATGCATTCTAATCACTACTAGTGTTGTGTTTGGGGAAATCACAAGTGAAACGAAGAATTTTGAGATAGGGAAATGGAAGGAGACTGAAAGAGGAGATATTATCTTGAAGAACTAGTTCATGAGTATGTTCTCTACATCACTAGTCCCACAGATTGCTCCATGACCAATTAAATTTGGAAACTGAATACTAGGCCCTTATTTGGATAGTCACATTGCATGTTAACATAGAAGTCATTTAAGAATAAAGGGGATCTCACAATAAACTGACTTAACCTGTAATTTCTTAAACTTATTAGACAGCAGGTTACTTTGCTTAAATAATATTTATTAACAGCCAGCAAAACTGGTAAATTCTAGTGCAGTGTTTTTCCAACTGTGGGTCATGATCCAATAGTGGTTCATGAAATCTATTTGAGTGGGCTGTGTAAGCATTAAAAAAGAGAATAGAATAAAAAATTTCAGAATGCATTGCCAAGTATGTGTTATTCCAGACAAAAATGTGAGGTGCACATTGTTTTGGAATGTGTGCATATATGTGTGTATTAGATAACCATGAAAAATGTATTTCTTATTGTGAGTTAAAACTCTTTTTAGCACACTTTTTCTTAACGAAATTGAAAAATTGGAACAAAGGATGTCAGTTTATTCATTGTTACTTTACTGGGATATTAGATCAATAGAACACAATATATTTAACATACATGTATGTTAATAAAAATGAATGTCCACGATTCTAGTATACAATTGAGAACATTACCGGTACCATTTTAACTATCTAAGAGCACCTCTTACTCTTTTATACCATTTTTGGCTTCCCTATAAAAGGTAACCAAAGAAGACATACAAATGGCTAACAGACACATGAAAAAATGTTCATCATCATTAGCCAGCAGGGAAATTCAAATCAAAACCACATTGAGATACCACCTTACACCAGTTAGAATGGCAAAAATTGACAAGGCAAGAAACAATAAATGTTGGAGAGGTTGTGGAGAAAGGGGAACCCTCTTACACTGTTGGTGGGAATGCAAGTTGGTGCAGCCACTTTGGAAAACAGTGTGGAGGTGCCTCAAAAAATTAAAAATAGAGCCACCCTATGACCCAGCAATTGCACTCCTGGGTATTTACCCCAAAGACACAGATTTAGTGAAAAGAAGGGCCATATGCACCCCAATGTTCATAGCAGCAATGTCCACAATAGCCAAATTGTGAAAAGAGCTGAAATGCCCTTCAACAGATGAATGGATAAAGAAGATGTGGGTCATATATACAATGGAATATTACTCAGCCATCAGAAAAGATGCATACCCAACTTTTACATAAACATGGATGGGACTGGAGGAGATTATGCTAAGCGAAATAAGTCAAGCAGAGAAAGTCAATTATCATATGGTTTCACTTGTTTGTGGAACATAAGGAATAGCATGGAGGACATTAGGAGAAGGAAGGGAAAAAGGGGGAAATCAGAGGGAGAGATGAACCATGAAAGAGTATGGATTCTGAGAAACAAATTGAGGGTGTTAGAGGGGAGGGGGGTGGGGGGATGGGTTATCCTGGTGATGGGTATTAAGGAGGGCACATACTGCATGGAGCACTGGGTGTTATACGAAAACAATGAATCGTGTATCACTACATCAAAAACTAATGATGTCTTGTATGGTGACAAACATAACATAATAAAATTTAAAAAAAAAATGAAGAAAAAAAAAAGGTAACCACCATCCTGAAGTTTACATTGAATACCTTTGTCTTTTATCCCCAATAATTTTTTTTTAAGATTTATTTATTTGAAAGATAGAGACACAGCGAGAGAGGGAACACAAGCAGGGGGAGTGGGAGAGGGAGAAGCAGGTTTCCCGCTGAGCAGGGAGCCCGATGAGGGGCTCGATCCCAGGATCCTGGGATCATGACCTGAGCCGAAGGCAGATGCTTAATTTTTTTTCATCAAATATGGGAGTATTCTCATATAGGTGCCCCTATTTAGTTTTGTTTATTTTGCACATTAAAAAAAGTATCATACTAAATATAGTCTTCCGAGATTGTTTTTTTGTTTTTGTTTTTGGGGTTTCTTTACTTAATATTCTGTTTCTCAAATCCATCTATGTTGGTTCATGTAGCTGTGGTGCATTTATCCACTATGGTATCTTCTTTATTGGAAACATTTCTGAAAATGTCTCCTAGTGAACATAGGAAACTTTCTCTGAGCTATTATATAGGGCAGGAATTTCTCTATGCTCTCTCCCTAGAATTGGAATTTTTGGATCATAAAATATAATTTTCAACTTTACAATGTAATGTGACCTTATTTTTCTGAAAGATTTTTGGCAATATACACTCTGACTAATATCTCAATTGTTCAACATCATCAACATTTCATCTTTTTTTTAAAAAGATTTTATTTATTTATTTGACAGAGAGATAGCGAGAGCAGGAACACAAGCAGAGGGAGTGGGAGAGGGAGAAGCAGGCTTCCCGCCGAGCAGGGAGCCCGATGTGGGACTCGATCCCAGGACCCTGGGATCATGACCTGAGCCGAAGGCAGACGCTTAATGACTGAGCCACCCAGGCGCCCTCATCAACATTTCATCTTGTCAGACTTGTTAATTTTTGCTAATCTACTGGACATAAAATGATATTATTGTTAATTATTATTAACTATTACTGTGAATTTCCATTTCTATCACTACTATAATAGAATAAGTATATTTTCACATATTTATTTTCTGTGGACTTGTATTTTCTTTTTCCTTTTTTTTTATTTTAAAGATTTTATTTATTTATTTGACAGAGAGAGACACAGCTAGAGAGGGAACACAAGCAGGGGGAGTGAGAGAGGGAGAAGCAGGCTCCCGCAGAGCAGGGAGCCCGATGCAGGGCTTGATCCCAGGACCCTGGGACCATGACCTGAGCCGAAGGCAGACGCTTAACGACTGAGCCGCCCAGGCGCCCCTGGACTTGTATTTTCTGAATTGCATTTTTATGCCTGCATTTTTCTACTGGGTTGTTTCTTAATGCTTTGAGAATTTTTTAATACATAATGGTTACTAATCATTTGTTGAACCTATGAGATTTAATATTTTATCCTTGTATCTTCACATTCTTTGTAGTGTCCTTTGTTGAACAGAAATTCTTAATTTTAATATAGTCACATTTATCAATATTCTTTGGATGACACCTTTCGTGTCTTTTGTAAAGGAATCGTACACCAATCCTGAAGACATAAAATATCCTTTTATATTTTTTCCTAAAAGTTTTAAAGTTTTGTTTCCAAATTTAATCAATCTGGGATTAGGTTTTGTTTCTAGTATGAGGCAGTGCTCCAATTTTATTTTATTTGCCTAAGAAAAATCTTTTTCCTTGGCACAATTATTAAATTGTCCCTCTTGTGTCCAGGGATTTATAGTTACACTTGTATCATATGTAAACTTTCATATATATATGGGCCTGTGTATCAGTCAGGATTAGGATTATCGTATAAGTCATACTATATTTTGGAAACACTCATACTAAAAAAATACTTGTTGTTTACTTTAAAATTCAACTGGGTGTTCTATATTTTTATTTAATATGCCATTTTTATTAAATATGGCAACCCTAGTCAGAACTCACCCAGGAAACTGAAACCATATCAGTGTTTTCCAACAGCTTTAAAGTGGTAGCTTTTATCTAGGGGTGTACACATTTACTGTGTGAGGAGAATTTTTACAAGATACAGACTCCAAAGGAGCTCTACTTCCGATCTATTGAAACAAAATCTCTGAAGAGAGGCCGTGGGCACCTTAGGTCTTTTAAGGCAGTTCTTTAAGCCGAATCTCATGTGTCCTTCTTGTTAAGAACCACCATCTCAGGGGCATTTCAAGAAATCCTTCAAAATGAGTTTTACTTCAGTTAACTCAAACTAACAAGTTTTGCGTGCGAAATAAATTGATCCCTGGGTCAAATGTTTGAGGTAGGATTTAAGTTCACGAAACAGTCAGTGCAAAATGATAACTTGATACACATTCTAGTGTTAGATTCTATAGCACCAGGTCTAAAAAGAAAAAAACCATATGTGCTTAAATTAGCCAGGAAAGGCTTTCTGGAAAATATATGGTTTGAACTGACCCTTGAGGGACATCTAAGATTAAAGCTTTCATTTTCTAATTAAATGAGACAGAAAAAGGGTAGAATTTAGGCCAAAGAGGGCCCCAATGACAGTAATTTCAAAATTTTAGCCTAACAAAGGGTCACAGAAGTACTGGGAAATCTAGAAAAAATGTTTAGGATTGGCTTCCTAATCCGAGAGTTTTCAGGACCTAGAACTAGAGATTCAAATTTAAGAATATGGATTGGAAGAAGGCCAGGCATAGCAGGTGGGGATTAAATAGTGTGAAGAGTAAGTAGATTAATAAAATCAGTAATTTCTGTGATCATCATTTTATCATCTACCAATAACAAATGCACAATTTTTCCTGTCCTATCAGTTAGAAAGCAAGCAGCACTCAAGGCAAATGTCACATTCCCTGGTGCTATAGAATCTAACTATGAGAAAAGAGATCCTTTGTCTTGGGCACATGTGACTTCTCGTATCTTATAGTTCTAGCCTGAATGTGGACAGAAGAACAAATATCCTGTTCAGAAGGGTCCTTCCCTCCTGAAACCATGGGCTTGGGCTTCATCTTTGTTCCACCCATTTTGACTACTCTGTTCCCAATGTTATCCCTAATAAAAATCTGTTGGACCTGATTGAACAAATATTCCTAAAGCTCTTAAGCATAGTTACATGATGTCATAAGCAGAGTCCCTTATCCTAAAGCAACAAAAGTATAGACTCTCTTTGTCTTCCTTAGACTTTAACCATTGTTATTTCTACCCACCTTTTCTCTAGTTCATGTGTAATATTTGGTTGTAACGGTAGAAGAAAGTTTTAGGCAATTACTGGTGTGTTCTGGTCCATTTGCATTTTTGAAAAAAAAAAAAAAGAAAAGAAAATGTAATTATATTTAAAAGACCACAAATAGAAATTTTGAAAGGACTTGATGAAGGCAGGAGAGAAGAGGGAGCTTAAAAATGAAGGTCCATCTGATTCCATCTTTGCTGTAATTATGACCAATAAAAAGCTTCATGACTGGAAACTATGAGAGAAAAATAATGCATAGATGTTTTAAGATTATTATCCTTATATCCTTAAAAAAGGATTAAATTGCAGTGTAGTTAGCAAAAAGATCAGAGCCTATCTTTGGATATGGGGGTACAAAACTCAAAACAAAAATAAATTGCACGAAAAATACCTATTTGCACATAAAATTGAAATGAATATTCCTCAGGGTTTGTTCCAAATTGCACTCATTTCAACTGTAATTAGAGAGAAGACTAGCCAAAGTGTGGATAATACTAACAATACTGGTGCGATGATTAGCCATTGGGATACCCAGCCAAAGATTGCTCTTCTGATAATTAGCTTCAGGAGAGAAACTCTAATATTTGCCAAGACCAAGTATATGTTGACAAAGATCCCCATATGGGCTGGCAGATATGTGCTTAGGATATAAAAGAAATTAGGAACTAAAGAACTAGGCTGTGAATTGGGAGATCTGGATGACATTTTCAAGAATATTACTCATTCTGATGGCCAGTTCTTGACACTTGCAACATACGCAGGGCATCCACAAAGGTGCATGCTTGGATCTTCATCCAAGAAGACCTTGCCATTTCGTTACAAGAAGTGCAGTTATTTGACAGCCTCTAGCTGTTAGTGCCTTTAACATCTGCCTCAGCTTTCAAGTCAAGACCTGGGTATTCTTGGGCAGTTTCCAGCCAAGGACTGAGTATGACAGGGACATTTGTTCCAGGCCATTTTCACCCAACATGGGGTGCCTCCAATAGGCAGCTTCTGCTCCAAAGCTCCCCAGTGAGATGGCAAAGTCTACTTCAGGCAGAAGTTCTCACTTACTAACCATGGACTTTTTTTAAAGATTTTATTTATTTATTTGACAGAGAGATACACAGTGAGAGAGGGAACACAAGCAGGCGGAGTGGGAGAGGGAGAAGCAGGCTCCCCACAGAGCAGGGAGCCTGATGTGGGGCTCGATCCCAGGACCCTGGGACCCTGGGACCATGACCTGAGCCAAAGGCAGACACTTAACGACTGAGCCACCCAGGCGCCCCTAACCATGGACTTTAATGTATTAAAAGCTCATCATTCAACACAAGGCCGTCCAGGTTTTCCCCTATGCTCTATCTTATAGAAGTTTTATATATTTTTTTGAAGTTTTATATTTTTTAAATTTATCTGTAAGCCTATGATTCATTTTGAGTTAATTTTTTTGAAAAATAGAAGATCGGTGTCTAGATTCTTTTTTTTTTTTTTTTGCATATGGATTTACAATTGTTCCAGCACTATTTGATGAAACGACTATTGTTTCTCCATTGAAATGCCTTTGCTCCTTTGTCAAAGACCAGTTGACTATATTTGTATGGGTATATGTCTGGGTTCTTTATTCTCTTCCATTGATCTATTGGTCTATTCTTTCATCAATATCACACTGTTCTGATTCCTGTAGCTTTATAGGAAGAATTTAAGTTGGCCAGTGTCAGTCCTCCAACCTTGTTCTTCTTCTCCAATATTGTGTTGGTTTTTGAGGTTTATACTTTCCATTTAAGCTTTAGAATTATTTTGTCAATACCCAGAAAGCAACTTGATGAAATTTTGATTGGGATTTCATTGAATGAAGCTGGGAAGAATTGAATTTTCATGATAATGAATCTTCCTATCCACAAACATAGAATATTTCTCCATTTGTTTAGATCTTTTTGATATTTTTCATTACAATTTTGTAGTGTTCTTTGTATAAATATTGTACATATTTTGTTAGTTTTACACCAAAACATTTTATTTTGGGGGGTGCTAGTGTAAATGATGTCATGTTTTTAATTCCAAATTCCAATTGTTCATTGCTAATATGTAGAAAAGAAATTGGCTTTTATGAATTAATCTTGTATCCTGCAACCTTGCTGTCATCACTTATTAGTTCCATCAGATTTTTTGGTCAATTCTTTCAGATTTTCTATATAGATTGTTACAGCAAGTGTGTATATACAAAGACAGTTTTATTTCTTCCTTTCCAATTCATTTACCTTTTATTTCCTTTTCTTGCCTAATTACATTGGTAGGACGTTCAGTGTTGAACACAAGTGGTAAGAGGGACATTCTTGCTTTGTTCCTTATTTTATGGGGAAAGCATCTAGTTTCTCATGATGTTAGCTATAGGCATTTTGTAAATGTTCTTTATCAAGTTGAGGAAATTCCCCTCTATTCCTAGTTTGCTGAAACTTTTTTATTAAATCATTATAGGTGTTAGATTTGGTCAAATGCTTTTTCTCCATCTGTTCATGCGATCATATGCCTTTTCTTCTATAGCCTGTTGATGTGATAGATTACAGTAATTGATTTTCAAATGTTGAATCAGTCTTGCATACCCGGAACAAATCCCATTTGGTCAGGATATATGATTCTTTTTACACATTGTTGCATTTGACTTGCTAATATTTTGTTAGGGATTTTTGCATCTGTATTCATGAAATATATTATCTGTAGTTTTTCTTGCTTTTAATATTTTATCTGAGTTTGGTATGAGTTTGCTGGCATCATAGATGAGTTAGGAAATGTTCCTTTTGACTCTATTATCTGGAAAAGATATAGCGAATTGGTATAATTTCTACCTTAAGTATTTGGTAGAATTCACCAGTGAAACTATGAGCATGATTCTTTCTGTTGGGGAAAGTTATTAATTATTGATTCAATTTTTTAAAAAATTGTTAAGATACGTTTTGTGGTCCTAAATGTGGTCTGTCTTGATGAATGTTACATTTGAGCTTGAGAATGTATCTTCTGCTGCAGAACGACCCCTAAAGTAAAAGCCAGTTTAGAACCACCCTAGCAAAACAGATCTCAAGGGGATCAAATTTATCTCTAAGTTACTTAATAACCAGCCAGAAGAATGCCCAACAATCTTTAGAGCAAGACAACAAAATCAAAACTTCAACAATGTAAATTCACTCCTTTATAGTGCTCCCTATTATGGATTTTCATAATTTGTTGTTTGTCCTATTTTTATGGAATTTTTTTTCTTTTCAGTTTTTGTTTTTTTTTTTTTAATGAATATGGCTACTATGAACATCCTTGTCCTGTCCCAGGTATACATATATAAAAGGATCTCTAGAGTATATGCCTAGAAGTAAAATTACTGGTTCTAGGGGTATATATATTTTGTTTTACTTTTTGAGATAAGGTCAAATTATTGTCCAAACTGGTTTTGCCAATTTACACTTCCATCAACAGTGCATATAATTTTTTGGTTGTTCTTCACCCTTATCAACACTTGTTAGAATAAGACATTTTTACTTTTCAATTAGTGGATCTCTCTTTTTTTGAAATTTCTTCTTTCACTAACTTCTTCTGCCTCCTATTGTTACTATCTTGTTTTGCAGTAATTTTTCTATCTTTATATTTCCTCTAAACTATTACATTTTAAGAATAGGTCCCAGGTTAGACCCAGAAAGAAATTGGTTATATTTTTTCTCCCTTTTATTGAAATTTTATTCTGTACTGAACATTGTTCTAAGCATCATGCATGCATTTATTATTTTATTTAATTATTTATGCAACGCAGCCCTTCAAAATAGATATTATATTTACTATTATGATTCCTACTTCATAGATTTAAAAAACAGTAACTGGATTGGAAGCCAGTTTGTTTGTTTGTTTGTTAAGATTTTATTTGTTTATTTGAGAGAGAGAGAGAGAGCATGAGAGGAGGGAGGGTCAGAGGGAGAAGCAGAGCAGGGAGTCTGATGCAGAACTCGATTCTGGGACTCCAGGACCATGACCTGAGCTGAAGGCAGTCGCTTAACCAAATGAGCCACCCAGGCGCCCTGGAAGCCAGTTTTGATTCATTTCAAAACCTCAGCACTTTATACTAGGCTTCACCGCTGGTCAAAAAATGCTTTAAAAAAAAAAAAAACCTAGATGCCATTTGTTAAATATTTTACTAACACAATTTTTCTAGTGTATGGGTTTCACAGTTCTGATAGTTGGTTTTATTAAGAATTCTAACAACCGCACACACTTATTCACTGAGATCCAAATTCTCACATCACTTTTTTTTTTTTAAAGGGGACATTAATAGTTTTCTAGATTTGGACAAGGCTATTTGGCCATTTACAAAAAAGCCATACTCCATTTGTGGTCCTGTAACTATAGATGCATATATTTTTATTGTCCTGATTTTAAGTTCAGACTTCTTTATATCCTCCTAAGCCCTAGTATAAGTTGCTGTGAAGCTATACATCTATGCGTAAGTTCCCAAAAACGAGGCATTGAAACAGAAGCCATTAAAATTATGGTTCAAATGACCTATCACACAAAATCAGTGTGGATTTGAGGCACATTCATCATTTTTTTATTTATAAAAAGTACAAACTTCCCCAATATGTTTTTGGGAAGTGTGCTAGTTAGAACTCCCAGTGGGTGAAGTATGCCGTCTAATGAAAGCTATTACTAGAATCCTCTTTGTTGTTTTGAAGAAGCTTATTTATGTGCCCAAATTCAATATTCTGTCTTCTCTTATCAGCTGTTGGCATGGGGATTTTAAATGTAAATTACCTTGTAATATAAATGTTTATATTGGTCAAGCTGAGAAGAATAAGTTGTTAAAACAGTATGCTAAGATGCTTGTTCAAAAATGACATCAGCTTTGTATTCACATGCAGCTATCAGCTTGGATTAATGTAGTTACATTTAGGCTCAGTGAAGGCAGATGGATTTTGCAGCACACTTACAGTTTTGATGGAGAACAAAATAATCTTAACAAAAAGACTAGAATAAAAGTTCAGAATTTCATCTGGGGTTTTTAATAGGCATAGGAAACAACACAATGTTGAAACACAACTATATTCCCTTTCAATTTGTTTTTAAAACTAGAGCAGCTAGTGTTTGCTGTAATGATCTTTTTCTCTGGTTTACAAGTAAGTAAAAGATGCTACATTTTGTTTTTAAGCATGAAAATTTTCCCTGTTGATGACAATCTGCTCTATTGGATATCTTCATTAGGTCAGTACATAATAGAGTAACAGATTCATTTGCAAAAGCTGTGGGAATAGAATGTCACTTCCAACTTTCATCATTGCAATAATTTGACAAGTTCAACTCTACAGAGATTATCTCTCTATGTCTTCTAACAATTCTTCAGAGATTGGATTGGAGATTACCAACAGGGTAAAGTATTGTTTTAGATTGCAGTTCCTGCATTGACTGTATTATTCCCAAGTTTATACATAGAAATGGAAAGAAAGGCTGATTTTTTTATTCAATGATTGTCAGTTTATTTAGAAATAAATTATTAGGAGGCCATTGCTGGACACCACATACTAAAATATATCATTACTCATGAACCTCCTTCAATGAATTTAGAGTTCTGGGGAAAATAATGCTACAGTGCCTTCCACATTATGTGTAGCAGTGATTTTCAGATATTACTGTGCATTCTAATCATGCAAGGAGCTTGAATCACAGCCTATTTCCCATCCTGACTTCAGAAATTCTGATTCAGCAGCTCTGAGACAGAGTCCAGGTACCTGCATTTTAAAGAGCACATCACCTTTTGGACCCCACTGTGAGACCCAATCAGTGATCTTTGTTGACAAGGCGATGACAGGCTCTTCTTGGTTCCCAGTCTCTATAAAAGCCCTTTCTCCAGCTGGAGAAAATGACGGTCACTCTCTCTCTTACAACCAAAACAGTATTTCTCAAAAGGTGGTAAAGGGACCACCTACATTGGTTCCTTATGTATAGAAGGTCTCTTATACGTAAGGTCCTTACTAAAGTTGTGTATTCTGGAGCCCCACTACAAGCCACATTGATCCATTTCACACTTCAAGGCAGCCATCCCAGTAAAATTAATCTTGAGAATTTAGATAAGTTTGCTGAAATAATACTAAATTCTCAGTTTTCTTTTTCTTTTTTTGCCTTTGCTCTTCGTTTCTTGATTCCCTTCACAATATGTCTATTTGATTTTTAGCCTCCTTTCTCTTTCTTTTTGGACCCTGTGAGCAATTTTTCATCTTGAGTCTTTGGAGTAGATAAGAGTTTCCCAAGGAAAAAGACAAACAAATGTGGGGGAAAAAAATCTTATTTTAGACATGTTGATTACAGTATTCCTATTGGATTGGGATTCTGATAGCTGTAGAGACCTACCAAGAAAGCAAAAAACATGTACCTACCAAGTAAGTAAAAGATGCTACATTTTGTTTTTAAGCATGAAAATTTTCCCTGTTGATGACAATCTGCTCTATTGGATATCTTCATTAGGTCAGTACATAATAGAGTACTGTGGAGTGGCTACCATACAGAAAAAGTTAAAAGAAATATCAATGCAGAAAATTTTTTTAAACCAACAAATCAAAGTCTCATAATTGAACAGATCTCCAAGGTATGCTAAGCTGCTTTAGGAAACAAAATCTTTTCCCCTTTGCCTCACTACTTGTTGTCTCTTTGGCCCTGAGTCTTAAGAAAAGTCCTTATGGTGGGCATGGTAATGTGGTGCTCAACACCCATTCTTCAGTCTTTCTGGTGTGTTCAGAAATGGATACTGGAAAAGCAAAACCTATATTTTCTATATTCTTTTGTAGCAAGGGTTTGGATGTAATCTAGGTTTAGCCAATCTGGTGGATTTGTGAAAGATTAAGAAAGCAGAAGTGAGGTGGGAATAATACGGCTCCTTCTGAAGTGTCTACCAGCATTATGAACATGGAGATTTGGGGCTCATGTGTAGACTATCCGTGATTGTCCCAGGTCCAGACACTAGCTCTGTGAGGGCGTCCACAAAGTTCAGATTCTTTGGACAAGGTGTGGATTTGGAGCTGGCAGCATTGGCAGCTCCTGGAAAGGTGAGGTGTGGGTTCTGGAGCAGTTCCTGGAGTGGCTGCTTCCCGGTGGCGGACCATGGAAGAGCCGGTGATTAACATAGATATGCCCTGAATCCCTGTTGGTTCCCTTACGTACGAGGCCTAATCTTTGGTATTTTTCTAGAAGTCATTACAGTTCTACCCTAGAACTTGCTCCTCCAGCCTTTCCAATGATTGTATAAATAACTTGCCCCTGTTTAAATGTTTAATTCTTATTGTTACTGGCCTCCAGTTAATGATTCTGGACTTTTTCTTGTAGATATTGAGGGCCAAGTAAAAACATGACATAAGTGTATGTATATATTATAAATACCCATGAAACAATTTCCTAAACCAGGGAGCTCTGGCTGAGCACTTAACTTCATTGTGGTCAACAGTGAGATCTGTTGAGGAGCTAGAAAAATAAGATGATATTTAGGCTGTAAAATTTTTCCAGATGGGAAATCATAAATTTGATTACATTTTTCCAAAATCTGTGCCACGGGTTGTTACTGTTGCTCTTAACATATAACATGAGTATGTAATTTTTAAAAAGTTGAATTTACATTGCAGAATTTCTTATATCCTTTAATAGCTACTATGTATTATGGCTCTCCAAGAAAGAAATTTAATAGACAACTTTTCCAAAGGAATCTTCTTTTTGTTTTTCCTTCCCCCCACCTTTTTGGTCTAGAGACATTAGGGAGACAAGGTCTAGTGATGGGACATTTCTTCTCTCAACATTAGACGTTTTCGATTCATTCTTATTGCTGTAGGTACCTGTAGTTCCTTCATTTTTACTGCTATCTAATGTTCTGTTTTATGAATATCTATAGTTTATTCATATATTTTCCTATAGGTGGACATTTAGATTAACTTTTCTTTTTTCCTGCTAAGAATGTTTGCAGACATGTCTTCTGGTGCATGGGCACACTCCTTAAGTTATACACTTGTAAATGGAGTTGCTGGGTTGTAGAGAGAGAACATCATGACTAGCTCTCCTAAGAAATATGAAGCTATTTTCCAAGTAGTTTTACCAAATTATATTTTCAATAGCAGTGGATGAGAGTGTCCATTTCTTCCATATTTTCATCAATACTTGCTAATACTAGACATTTTTAGCTTTCCTTTCAGGTAAGAGTAGTTTTAATGTTTTAATGTAGCTTTAATGTTCATTTCCCAATTATGAATGCTACAATGAGAAAAATGGCATGTTCTTTCATGCACTCAATAAACATTTACTGAGCTAGAAACTGGGAGGACAGCACTGAACGAGACAGAAAAGACCTCTGTTCTGATGGAGCTGACATTTAAATGAAGTCCGTAGACAAGAAGCAAGCAAGCAAACAGAGAAGTAGTGATACGTGCTGTGATGCCTAGGGAGCGTGATGGGCTAGAGAGAGGAAGGGAGTCTACTTTTGGGTAGGTGGAAAGGAAGGCCTCTCTCACAAAATGACTTCTAATAAAATAGGTAGAAAGATGGGGTTGACATTACTCGGGGTAACTCTAGATTATCATCCAAACCAGGGCACTTTTGAAAAGACTAAATGACAGGACAGTGTGTGTAGACTGGGACTGCCCAGAACAAACCATTTTATATGGTCTCCTAACAATTGTAATTTTATTTGTAGCGACTTTTCCTCTCCTCTAGGGCTTAAGGAATCCCATGAAAACTGACCCTCGGGTTTTTCTCATTACCCATTGCAGCCATTAAAGTGGCAACACATTCCAGATAGGGTGGTGACAAGCTACAAGGTGCTGGAGTCCTCATTATCTCAGACCTTGAGTAGAGGTGTAGAGCCCCCATAAAGCCCTGCTGGAGATGTGGAATGAATGAGAAATAAGCATTTTGTCATTATGTGTTAAGACATTAATAATTGGGATTTTTGGGGGCCACCTAGCCTATCTTATTCTGACTGTTACAGGAACATTCTGAGAGTACGGAAACCTCTGAGTTCCTGTGGGAAGTTGTCTTTAGCTATAAATTTCTGATTTCCTTAGGACTGTCTCAGTTATAAATCACTTATTAATGACTATCATGTATCATGTGGCACAATAATGGCAATAATAATAAAAGTTCACATTTTTAGGGGCGCCTGGGTGGCTCAGTCAGTTGGGCACCTGACTCTCGGTTTCAGCTCAGGTCATGATCTCAGGGTCATGAGATTGAGCCCCGTGTCAGGCTCTGCGCTGAGCGTGGGGTCTGCTTGGGATTCTTTCTCTCTCTTTCTGCCCTCCCCCCTGCTTGCTCTCTCTCTCTAAAAAAAGAAAAAAGTTTCATATTTTTAAATTCATGCTAGTCATATTGTATTTAACATATATTACTTCATTTTATCCTTATGACAACTCTATGAGGCAGCTATTATCATTACTCTAAGATTATAGATTAATATTTGTCAGAAAATACAAGTTGAAATTACAGAGGCACAAAGAGGTAAAAAAAATGTTGCTTTCCCTGTTTTATGTGTAACAAGAAAGAGAACAAAAAAGTGCTTATGAATGTGGGCTTTGAAGATACAGTTAGTCGGGGACAAGCATTGGCTTCTGCCACTTATAAGCCATTTGCTACCAATTAGGTCATGTCTCTTTCCATTTCAACAAAAGTGGAGATATTAAGCATATGCAGCCTACAAAATTACTGTGGGTATCAATGAGATAATTAAGTTCTTTCCATGTTGGGCACATAGGAAGCCGATAATACGTAGTGGTATTTATGATTTTTGTCATCATCAATGTTGTAATCACAAGGAGTCATATCACATCTGGAGCTTTGTGTTCAGTTCTGGACACCACATTTTAATCTGGACATTTGTAAACTAGAGTGCCATTAGGATTAACCCAGTGCAAAATCTGGAGACTGTATCATTTCCATGAGAAACAGGAGAAAGAAGTGAGAAAAGGTGGTGTGTAGAATATAAGTTTCAGATAATTATCTTCTAGTATTTGAGAGGCAATCACAAGAAAAAATAATGGGTGTGTTATGTAACTCCAGAACAATGGCAATGGAAAGGAATTTCAGGGAGAACTTTCTAACAGTCAAAGTTATTAAATATTCAGTGAGCTGCCTTGTGAAGGTGTGAGCTTGCCCAGTACTTGATGGCTCAAAAGCAGGTCACTGTAAAAGTGAATCTTGTGTGAAGTTAGAGGTTACACTAAGTGAACTGTCCAAGTAATATGAGTCTTCAAGGAAAAGACTCTTCAGTGACCAAATGATGCAGACTCCAAGCAATTTGCATAGACAAGCAGTCATCTGTTTGGAAAGACTTCCAGAGTATTGGTGTCTGTGTTCTTTTTATATGCAAATAAGAATTCAGGGCCATTTTGGGGAATTTTTCAGGGAGCAAGGATGCATGAGAGGCTGGGTCAGTTCTAGCCCACGCACTATGGGGTGTGGATTGCACATTACTTTTGTTTATATGTTCTTTTGTTTCATTTTAATTGTATCTCTCAGTAATGTACTCTAAGCTTCATTTGGGCACTGACTGTGTCTGTCTTATTTACTTCTCCACTCATGGCATCCAGCAGGATATATGGCCCAGAGCATGCACGTAATAAATACTTGCTGAATGAATAAATGAATAAATCGCAGTAGAATGGACAGGATTTGGTGACCTTTTAGATGGAAGAGGGATCCAAAGGAGGAAAATCAAAGATGATTCCCAGGTTCTGACCTTAGGTAACTGGTTGCATGATAATACCACCTAAATTGGAAATGTAGGAGGAATAGATATTTTGGGTGGTTTGAGGATAACACTGAGTTAAACTGTTAATACACTATGTGTGAAGTGTTTGTGGGACTGTCGGGTGGAGACCTCTAAGTAGGCAATTTTATGTGTGCATGAGGAACTTTGCTTAAGAACACATCTAGCAGTCACCAGTGCCTATGTGGCAGGGGACCATGCTGATAGATGCCATCTCACAAAGAGCATATAGGGACAGATATGGGGAGAAGGCTGAGGATTTGGGGGAACCAACCATTCATGCAATTGGCAGAGGAAGACAGCCTCTTGAAAGAAATCCAGGGGAAAAAATGTAGCAGAGAGGTAGTAAAAGAACAGACAGACAACACATAAGTGAAATCAGAAACATCACAATATGAGAGATTCTTGTATCTGGACAACGTCTAGGAAATGGAGGCAAGGTCCCAGATATTCTGTCATCACAACGTCAAACCCATTTAAGTGCCAAGACCTTAGAGTCAAGATGCTTATCTTTAGAATACCTGAAACTTGACCTTACACCTTTGTTTAGATAATTCCAGTGATAAGGAACTCTCTATCTTAGAAGGCAAACCATGTGTGACCCTGATAAAATGTGTATACAGAAAATTTAATAAAAGTTGTTATTTCATTCCAGTTTTTATTTAGACTTCTATATGTAAAATCTCAACAGTAATTTATTAAATGATGCCCCAACCAAGCAGAAGAAATATAGGGAATACATCCCTTATTCAAAGCAAATGTTCCACCAGGGAAAACTTCCAAACTGCAGGATTCTGACTTAATAAAGGGCTGAGATCAGACCATCAATAATGAGTTAAACCTACCCCAAGAGAGTTAAAGGAATGAAAATGCATTTATAAGAAAAACAAAGAAGCAGCAGTAGGGGCTGAGTAGACAATCTACTAAATGAAATTAATGATGACTTTAAACTATCTTCTCTCCTGAATTTATTTTAGCATCTGTCTTAAACAAAAGAAAATAAAAGAACAATCTGGATAATTGGAAAATAATAAAGACATATTTTTAAAAGTTGCTAGCAATAATAACCTTATGTGTACTTAAACATACGCAACTTTATAGAGTTTTGTAGTCATATAGTACGGATGAACTGAGGAATAGACAGAGTGGGTACAACTTCTAATAGTTGAGGGGTGCTGGAAAGTTGCCCATTCACATAAATATTTATCCTAAAACCCTCTTAATGTCTGAAATTTTATCATCTAAGACTGTGCTATTCAGTACGGTAGCTCAATCCATATGTGGCTATTTAGATTTAAATTTAAAATAATTAACATTAACATAAAAGTAAGAATTAAGTTTCTCACTTGTACCAGCCACATGTCAAATGCTCAATAGCGACATGTGGCCAGTGGCTAAGTACCAGACATGCAGATAGAGAGCACTTCTGTCATCTTAGAAAGGTCTGTTGGATAACTCTGACTAAAGTGGAGTCCTCTGTGTTGGAGCTTTCTAGAGACTTTCAATTCAAAGGTAAACTGCATTAAGTCATGGAAATAAATTAACACCTGGTGGAGATCAGCATGTGAAATTGCTGTGAAATCACAGGGATGGAGTGGTAGTGAACCAGACATCTATTACCTGATTGACATGAACAACGAGTTAGGCTTATTCCTCAAATGCCGGCACATAGTGGAGCTGGAAATCAAACTATGGGCTACCTAACTCGAAATCCACACTCCATGCTGCCTTCCCATACCTGTGTGAGAAGAACATAGAAGAACTTTGAGTGGAAGAGTTGAGTCTTTCAGTAGGTGGCATAATTTGGGACAGGATAAGGCTATACTGTACAAATGGCTGGAAATACTAAGTTTAATGTCGAGAGAGTAAGGGAGAAAATAAAAAGGTGCACAAGCATACGATGAAAGGGAAAGAAAAAACAAACAAACAAGCAAACAAAAAACCAAAGATCAAATTGACTCACCCCACAATAGCCTCCCAGGCTGTTCTGACAAGTGCTTGGGACCAAGTTTAAGCTCCAGTTTTGCATTCTCCTAGCTTTGAATCTTGGACATATAGTGCTACCCCTTCTTGGTCATGGAGCTGGAGTATCCACGGATGAGCTGACATTACTGCTCCAGTAGCTGCAAAGATGAAAACCAGTTAGGGCTTGTGTCCATTAAGAGAGAGCACTTGTGTGCAAAATGGGGGACAGCATATAGAAGCAGAGCTTGGATTTTGAGCAAGCTCAAGGTCAAAATCAAGTAGGAGCAAAGGACAAGTTAGTCAAGATAATTCTCCTTCTACCACGCTATGAAAAGGTAACAAAATTGTCATTGACATTATAGGAAAACAGTGTCAAATTTATACGCCTTTTCTGAGCATCAGTTTCTTCCTCTCTACATGGGGATTATTCTTTGTAAGCACTTAGCATTCACCAATGAAGTATTCACTTTTCTATATCTCAAAATTCACCAGTAATAGAACAGAATTTTTGTGAAAATGTCCCAGCTTATCCCTGTCTCTATCCATTAAGGGAGAATTCTGGATGAGCTCATAAAATATTTACCCCCTCCTGCTTTCCAAGTTGCCAAGTGCTTGACAACTTCACAGAGTCTCACATTCTCATACATTGAATGCAAAACCCAGACAAAATGGGAGGAGAGAAGGGCCGTGGCAAAAGCACCAGGCTGAGCAGATGTCCAATTAGAGGGGGCCAAAGTACAAGGTGCAGGAGAAACAGTGACATGTGATAGAACTGAATGGAAGAAAAAGAGAAACAAGCAGTTTATATCCTGTTCACAAAATTTAGGGAAAATACTGACTTACTTAATTCGTTGTTGAATATGTTCTTATGAGCCTGGCACTTTCCTGGGATGGTGACAAGGCAGGTAAACCAGCTTTTTCAATGAGCTTTGTCAGCATTACATTAGGTAATGTTGCTGTAGCCAATCATTTGCACCCAACCAAGAACCACTTTCTTAAATAACTCTACTTTCTGTTCACCAGCGTTTTGCTTAAATTTCCTTTTTCCAAAGAAAAAGCCACGATATCATGAGAATGTTAAATGGCTGATTAGGCTTACTGACTTCAGTTAAACAACTGAAAGGCAAGTTTCAAGATCTTGTCTCAGCAAAATTGTGAATAACTTTAAGTTTTGTATTGTCTAAGTCACTGGCACCTTGATAAAACACCTAGTTAAACCAATGACAGTCAGGCTATGTTGTGTTAACAACGACATCGTAGGGCCTTTACAAAGGTTCAATGAGCTACAGTAAGTAAAAGTACGATGCTAGCTGTAAATTGCCTATACAAGGGTAGGTTTTATGGTTAAATAGAACATAATTGCAACTTTACCTTAATGAACAAATCAGCAAATATGTGTTGAGTACCTGAATTAGCATATTTGTCATAAAAATAAATGATGTATTAACTAACTGTGCACAGCTCTATTCTTGTTGTTTAGCAAAAGTTCCTTCTGACTTAGCCTTCCGTATGAATCATAGGCTTGTATAAAATACTTGGTTGTGAGAATAGTGGCCTTTACCTCCAGACTTTTACTCATCTGTGTATCCATTCATCTAGCAAATACTTATTGAGACTCCAGAGTCTCTTTCATTGAACAAATGTTTTTGAGATCCCAGCACAGCAAGGAAGGGGTAATATGAAGAAATAATTGAGCTGAGATATGAAAAGTAGAAATAATTAGAGGCATAAGAGGGATTTTTTTCCATGCAGAGAGAACACCACATGCAAAGGACCTGCAGCAGGATCAAGGATAAAAGAGAGTGAATGTGCTATAGCCCAGAAAGGTGAGATGGGGGTGTGCCAAGGTGGAGAGAGAGACACACAACCCATCCATTCAGTGTCCTGCAGACCACAACAATAGTTGGGAACTCATTGAAATAAGGATGCTACCTGGTCAGATTGGCTACTGCTGCAGTAAGGCAAGAGTGGATGAAAAGTCCATCAGTTCAATGGCAGATGAGGTAGTCCCAGGAAGACAAGAGTGTAGCTGGTTACAGGAAGCTAATGGTGGAGGTAGACATTCCTACCTGTTCCTGGATGTTCCTGGATATGAATTACATCTTGATCTTCCATACCTTAGCAGAGATACCAAGATAGTTATATCTCCAAGGCTTAGTTTCTTCACTTTAAAACTGGAATAATATTGGGGCACCTGGGTGACTCAGTTAGTTAAGCATCTGACTCTTAATTTTGCCTCGGGTCATGATCTCAGGGTCGTGAGATCGAACCTGGCATTGGGCTCTGCACTGAGCGCGGAGCCTGCTTGGGATTCTCTCTCTCCCTGCCTTTGCCCCTTGACCCCTTGCTCATGCACATGCATTCTTTCTCTCTCTCTCTCTAAAAAAAAAAAAGAATAAAAGTGGAATAATATTAACTTGAGGATTTGGGGAATTAAATGAATAAATATATGTAAAAACATATTGTCAACTCCAAAGTGGTATGTAACCTCAATTATGGAGCTCATTAGCCCTGTTTACTTCAGAATTGCATTTTCAGGCTAGTATTGAAAAACAGCAGATTGATAGAAAACTAACCCTAGCTCTGTACACAAGCCAATGGCCTTACAGGATCTGGTTCCCGTTGCCCATCTCTCCTTGTGTTCTACATCTCTTCTTTGAGCTCTCTCCACTCCACCCATACTGACTGCCTTGAACACATAGTGTTCTTTTTTTTTATTCTCTCTGTAAAGCCTAAAGGGCTCCACAGCACCAGCAACCCCAGCCAGTTCCTCACACATGGCTCAACATTGTCTTTTATTTCATAGCACTCATCACTCTTTATGCATACCATGTAATTTATATATGTCCTAGGTTTATTGTCCATCTCCTCCTCTAAGAATTTAAGCTCCATGAAAGGAGGGAAACTTGAGGGTTTGGTTCACTGGTGTTATCAGGTAGAACAGTGGTTGACCCATAGAAGACATTCAATAGATGTTTCTTGAATAGATTTGAGGGGAGTGCACTTCGAAAGCCACGTGTCCTTGAGCCAGTATGTGACCTTCTTCACTCTTCTGCCTTTCAATGACATCCATCAAACTTGTAGATGGCCCATAAATGTTACAATGAGACTTTATAAGAAAGAGAGAACAGATATGATTAAGCAAGGAAATTCTAATTTTCAATGTGTCTATGGAAAAAATAACCTGGGGGGCGCCTGGGTGGCTCAGTTGGTTAGGCGTCTGCCTTCGGCTCAGGTCATGATCCCAGGATTCTGGGATCGAGCCCCGCATCGGGCTCCCAGCTCTGCGGGGAGCCTGCTTCTCCCTCTCCCACTCCCCCTGCTTGTGTTTCCTCTCTCGCTGTGTCTCTCTCCGTCAAATAAATAAATAAAATCTTTAAAAAATAAAAATTTAAAAAATTTTAAAAATTTAAAAAAAGGAAAAATAACCCGGAAGTTACCATAAACCAAATCTCATTTCAGAAATTAGTGAGTAATTGAATAAGTAATAAAAGAAAATGTTCAGAAACTAACGAAATGATTGGTAATGGATGCTGAGGGACTATGAAGAAAAAACTATCCTCCATGAATCTGATCTCCCTTTGAAGGATTTGTTAAATGAGCTGATGGACAGTTTCAATAATTGGTTGGGAAAGTCTTGGTATGGTCTAACTGCACTATCTCCATGTGACTTCTTTCCTTACATTATGTGCATCTCAGATCATAGAGCACCTGCACAGAGATGCCTCCTTGACCACTCTATTGAAAATTATTTCTCACATTGCTACCACATCACTCTAAGACCCTCATCCAACTTTGTCTTCACAGCACTTACCACTTTTGAAATATATTACTTTGTATTTGTTTACTCCTTGTTTGTCTCCTTCAGTGAAGGATAAGCTCTATCAAGTCAAGAATTTTGTCTGTCCTGTTCTCTGCTATATCTCCACCCCCTCAATAGGGACTGGCACGAAGCAGGTGCTGGATAAAGATAAAGTAAATGAATAAATAAGCATTTTTCTCTTTTTTGTTGGGAGAGGGAGGAAGAGCAGGGCCCTGATGGGGACTGCCTCTCTGTTGTCTATTCCAACACAGTCAAGCTCTGGATTAGGGACTCAAAGTCTCTCATCACATCATTCAATAATTCACTAATGTTTTAGAGGGGAGGGGTTGCAGGGATGGGTTAGCCCAGTGATGGGTATTAAGGAGGGCACGTACTGCATGGAGCACTGGGTGTTATATGAAAACAATGAATCGTGGATCACTAATGATGTATTGTATGGTGACTGACATAACATAATAAAATAAAATTTAAAAAAAACAAAAAAATTCACTAATGTGTATGCATGGGTTGAGGATATGAGATGTGGTTTCAGCTTTCAGGAAGCTTGTAATTTAGTGAGGAGGAAAGGCAAAGTTCATAACAACAGCTCTAAATGGGCCACAGAAATGCTAAAGATTGTGGGAGTGACAGAACTGAGCCAAAGTAGGACCATTTCCTAAGGCCAAAGTGGCCAGGGAAGGCTGCGTGGGGAAACTGAGGCATTATGGATCAATTGTTCTTACTTTCTTTAACTTCCACTGCCTCTCCCTGAATCGCATCCTACTTACATGCCCTTCCATGAAAACTGCTCTGTCTCACTCTCAAAGCAGTGGCCTTGGCACTTCCTTTATTAAAGCACTCATATTCCTCACCTTACAAATTTAACATTCACTTCACATTAGCCTTCTTTTGGAAGCCCACCATAATGAATTCCTCCTTACCCCTTACTCTAACTATAATTATTTAATTAAGTGGTATTTACTCTATGTGGTACATACAGGCTCTGCACTCATGCATCTAAGTTGAATTGCTTAGGGAGACAGATACAAAAAATTGTTAACACAAGGCTGAATTAGAAATATAATAAAACACTATGGGAACAGAGGAGAAAGAATGACCTGTTTTCCAAGGAACCAACACTGAGACTAAGATTTGAAGGATGAGTAAGTTTTCACTTGACCAAGAGGGAAGATATGGGCAGAGGAACAATAACGAACAGAGGTATGAAAATGTATTGCCAAGTGTGAGTAGTTCAGTGAAGCTGATCTGTAGTATGCCGTGCTCGGAGATTGGATTAGAACTCTACTTTGGAGTTTGATTAGGAAAACCTTTGGATGTCCTGCTAAGGAGTTTAAACTCTGTGCTATAGGCACATGGGAAACATGTTTAAGAGAGGAAAGTGATATAATCAATTCTGGTTTTGGACAAATAACTGCAGGAGAGGAGCAAGGTAAGGAAAGATTAGAAGCACATTCATC
The DNA here is from genome assembly GCF_002201575.2 of Neomonachus schauinslandi. Taxonomy (NCBI): domain Eukaryota; kingdom Metazoa; phylum Chordata; class Mammalia; order Carnivora; family Phocidae; genus Neomonachus; species Neomonachus schauinslandi. The sequence continues at coordinate 173,310,437 of NC_058406.1, read as the reverse complement.
ACCCCAGGGATGGCAACTTTTACAGCATTTTTAAACGATTGTCCAAAATGCTCTGATGTACAAAATCAAAAAGCTATTTTAAGGAGTGGAATTTTAGATGACTGTAATCTTTACGTTGGTTTCCTTAATCTCTTTTAAGATCAGCATTATTTTACTTTTGCTATCATTTTGAAAGATTGTTTTTAACACTTATAAGTTTGTTAAAATATTTGCCAGTTATGTCCAGCACTGAATTTTATGTTTGCTGGGCTATAAATTCCTGGAATTATTATAGTAATAAGGAAGCAATGGTATAAAAAAAAGAAGGGAAGAACATAATACTGTTTGAAAGTTTCCTACATACCAAGTGTCTAAAAAAAAAACCAAAAAACTCTTTTTTTTTTTTATAAAGACTCTGTAAAGAAGGCATTATTATTTCCACCTTACAGGTATGGAAATTAGAACAAAGAGATTAAGGAAATTGCCCAATATCGCACAGCTCTAAAGTGACAGAGATGGGGTTCTAGTCCATGTTGAGCTGACTCTAAAGCCCATTTATTTCCATTATGTCATTTCTTTTAAATAAGCATGAATTGAAGAACTGCTATATGTCCTTCATGGGTACTAAAACTTTACCCCAAGTAAGCTGGTTATTCTTAATTTTCAATATCCTCGCCCCCAAAAATATATTCGCCACTCTTTTCAACCACACTCTGTGCCTCAAGCAGCTTTCAGGCTCAGATTTTGTTGCTCTCTGGTTACTGAGGGTCCACAGGTAGGAGTTTGGATACAGCAGGAATATCTATTTCCCACAACTACTCCCTCTCTGCTTTGCGGCGGTTCCCTGTTACCATGGGTCCTGCTAGATGGTCCTCTTCTGAGGTTTCATTTTCTTGCCAGGCTCTGATCACACTGTTCCCTCCTCTTGCCTCTTCAGTCTTAGAGGTGGTATCAGCTGCCCACAACTGTAAGTCCTGAGGTGCTTCCCTGTTCCATCCTGTTCCTTTAACTTTGCTCATAACTCAGTAGACCCTTCATTAAACTCTATCCAGTAAACCCTTCGACAGTGTTGTTGCCTTCATCCTGAGGCCCTAAAGGACTTAATTAATAACGTCCCACTAGACTGTAAGATGCATGGGAACAGGGACCATGGCTGCCTTGTTTATTGATTCATTCTCAAGGGCAACTAGTTCTTGAAAGGACTGCAGGTGCACTGAGCCTGACAAGCTGATTAAAATGTGTCCTTTTGTTTAAATGTTCAGATATAAACCATTTGCCTACTCTGCACCCATCTCCAGGGTTTTTTCCAATGCATTTCGTCCAGCTGTATTTATGCCCTGATTTATTCTTGCAACATCGATTCCCAGGCCATTTGATATTCCAGTGTACAGTAAAATTCTACTTACTTGGAGTGGTTGGAAAAAGGGATATTCTGATTAAGTAAATGTAAAGAACCCCATAGTACAGAATACTTGCAAACTAGTTCAGTGCTTGCCACTTTATCCCAGTTTCAACTAGGGCATGTCCTTAAAACTTTGTGAGACTAACTTTGTGTGTTTGTACAGATGGAATAAATATATAATAATTTCCAGTTATTCCTGTGAAAATGGAAAGGTTCTTCTTCCCCTGCAAGGACTTCAGGTAATTTCCCTAGCAGCCTCAGGCTTGCAAATAGACCAGGTTTCTTTGAGCCAACATACCTCCCACACCAAATGCGTGTTCTCAAGTATTTGTCAGTTTCAACTCTCCAAGATGAGAAGCCCCAGCCATATGTTCGGAGCCGTTAGGCCTTGACTGAGCAGTGCGAACAGATGGGGCCACTGGAAAGATGCCAAGACACTGGCAGAACCAGCTCCTGGAACTTGGGTGCTCTCCTTGAGATATGAGAATTTTCTGGGTGATAGTAACAGTGATGGCAGTAAGGATGGTGCTGAGGAGGACCAGTCTTGTTAAAAATTGGCTCTCACCCATGGACAAGCTGTGCAAAAATCTGCATCCTACAAAGAAGTCTTGAAACCTAAATCTTCATGGAGAGGAGTTATGAACATTTGGGATTATAAGCATTTGTGGCAGCTGAAGGAGGCTTGGTCAAATCTAGTCTATTAGTTTTAATACACATCTATTTTCTAAAGCAAGACTTGTTTATAAAAATATATTTTAGGGCGCCTGGGTGGCTCAGTTGGTTAAGCGACTGCCTTCGGCTCAGGTCATGATCCTGGAGTCCCAGGATCGAGTCCCGCATCGGGCTCCCTGCTCGGCAGGGAGTCTGCTTCTCCCTCTGACCCTCCTCCCTCTCATGCTCTCTGTCTCTCTGTCTCAAATAAATAAATAAAATCTAAAATATATATATATATATATATATATATTTTATAGCGAAGTCCAATATAAAATAATCTCTTTATTATGTCCTTGACTTTGGAAAATTGCTATAGGACATTATCATAGAAATTTTTACTATTGGCTACTTGTCAAACAGAAAGAATCTGGAAAGACATGGTGATCAATTAATAATGACAATAATAGTTAATATTTATGAATCATTTACATATGTCCAGGAATGTTCTAAGCTATGGGCCCATAGACACAGCTGCAGGCCAAATCTGGCCCACCATCTGTTTTTATAAATGAAGTTTTATTGGAACACAGCTACACACATTTGTTTACATGTGTCCATGGCTGCCTCCCTCACTGTAAGAACAAAGTTGAGTAGCTATGACGGAGATAGTATGGTCTGCAAAACTGAGAATATTTACTCTCTGGCCCTTTACAGAGAGTCTGCTGACCCCAAAGCACCAACCTAAGCTCCTAACATATTTTATCTTCTTTCTTTCTTTCATCAAGGTAAGAAGTATGTAGTATTTTTATCCTCATCTTATCGATGAGAAAACTGAGAAACAGAAGAGTTCATTAGTCTCTGAGAGTCTGCAGCCAGCATCCATGTAGCCCTGCCCATTCTTCAGGCTTATTTTTCCCTATTATAATAATCCACACTGAGTCAAGGAATTCATGGAGAATTGGAAATGGTTCTCTATTCTATTCTAAACAGACTGCCAGCTCCTAGGAGAGCATGGAGAGCCTTTAGCTTTAACTGGCATGCTAAAGCTTTTAGCTTTAACTGGCTGCTCCCCTCTCTGAGTCCCCCTTCCTTTCAACTCCTCCCTTGCCATGTCCCTGACTCCTAAAACTCTCTTCTATCCTTACCTTCTCCCAGATGCTCTACTATACTACCTGTCCTCTTAGACTCAGGAGTCTTTCCCTGAGAAGGCTTGGGTTGTATAGAGGTGGAGAAGAAAGGTGAAGAGAATATCCCTTTGCAAAGTCAAACCATCCATAAGACAGTCCAGCCTCTTAATTGATTCCAGCTTTCCACCTCCACCCCATGTTCTTTGGTATTATTAAACTAAAACAGTTTCCGTTTCTTTTCTATGCTTTGAATTATAATATAAAAACCCTCCTTCTTTTTTCCTGATTTACTATATGCCTGGCCAACAAAGAAAGTGGGAAGGTTTTAGAACCCAGGTTGGAGGTAGAGGTAGAGAAACTCCTTATCTGTGATGATGTAAAATAAGTAAATGTACAACTGTTCCTTTAAAGTTGCAGGTGGGGGTGGAGCAGGAACCGAGCCTGACATATTCAGCCCCCCTGTCATGACTGAAGCAATTATCCAGAGCACTGGCCTACAAGAATATAGTTTTAAAAGCAGCTGTTCGGAATTCTTATGATATATCATACATAAAGCTCCTAATTCGGGTGACAGGAACATGGAAGTTGTTTGAGATATTACAGTAACTGATAGAAAGATGATGATGATGTTGATGGTGATTATCCTTGGGACTCCCAGGTCATGAAAGTTTCCTTTAGAGCATACCAGAAGTTCCTCAGGGCTGTGTTCTCAGGAATAGAGGTTTCTGGAGGAGGTAGAACCCATTGTTGCAATGGACTCAACGGATCATCTGTCTTTGTGTATCTAGAGGAGACATTGTTGATAGGATGATCTTTCTACAGATAAAGTGATCAAGACACTTCCTTGTTTCAGCCCCCAGCCCAGGACTCTCTATTAACAACTGGGTGGAACAGAGTGGCTCTTCTGTTGCATGAACTGCTAAGCTTTTTAGAGTCTTGTTTCTCTTCGCAGAATTATCTGCTTCTATTAAATAGACATCTCTCAAAATTTATAATCTGTTAAGCCCTCATTGATATGTAATTTCAAATATGCACTCTTTGTTTTCACTCCTCTGTGCTTTCTGCATGCTGTTTTTGAATCGTGAATACTCATTTCTATCACTGCAACCTGCCATTGTCCCCATGGAAAATTCAATTAAACTTTAAAATTTATTCTGGAATCATCTTTTCTGAGCAGCTTTTCTTGAACCATCCCCCGCCCCCCAAAAGAACTCCTTCTGCTTAGTACTATTTTAATACTTTGTGTATGACTGTATTGTTAAATATAGTATAATATGTATCTATTTGTTTTAGTGCTTGTCCTCCATGAAAGTCAATGAACTTGTTGGGGTAGATTAGTTTTATCAAGTACAAAACTAGAAACGGTTGCTTGGGCTGAACTTGAGAGCCATTCATCTGGATTCTTAGGACTAGTAATCATGTCTATAACAGTACCCCTAATTCCTGCCTCCCCATAGAGTTGTCTGAGCTAGTATAGGATAAAGACTAGATGCATAGTCTAGTTATTGGCTGGTTATGTCTGCTTGGTGAGGTTATGAAATATTTTATTTTTTATGATTTTCTGATTTTTTTCCTAATTTTATGAACATATATTTCTTTTATATCAGAGAAAAAATGAAATTCTAAGGTATCTTTTCTAGGGGTTTTTCCTATAGGGAGAAATTTCTTATTTTATATCATAGATTATGGCAGACATTTTTGGTTGACCAACCTAACACCTACTGCCAACCCCTTTCTCTCTTAACCTCATTTTATACGGAGGTTAGAAGTGCTAAATACTCACTTTCCCCAAGTTCTTTGCATCTATAGTGGATACATGGATATCACACTGTTGGAGTGTGGCCAACTTCATTCCTTCCCACTACTTCCGTGAGTACAGATGTCTGGAGCTATGGTAGCCATATTGCAACAAAGAGCTCCAAAAGCACAGAAATAAAAAGCAAATAGTCAAACCAGGGGTAGAAAAAGATAGAAAGAGTTTGGGTTGTTCTTTGGTGTCATTTAGCCAGTGCCCCAGCCATGGTTTTCTACCTCCAGATGTCTTGTTATGTTGGGGAAATGTCTATATCACTTAAGAAACTAGTAGTTAGGTTTTCTGAATTTTCAGCCAAAAATATGCCTCACAGAAACAGCTGTACACAAAAATTTACATACAATGATATGTTGAGAGTGTTATTATAAAAGTTAAGAAGTGAGAAAAAAACTAATATCCAACAAGAAAAAATTAGTTTTTAAAATTATGAAGCCAAATAATCAGCTTTTAAAAATAAAGTCTTAGGAGACAATAATGAGTTAGGTAAGTATTTATAACATATAATTAAGTTTGAAAAAGCAGGTTATAAATTTATATAGAAAATATCTCAGCTTTGTTAAAAAATATGTGCATATGCATAGTAAAAAAAAATCACACATCATACACTGTAAATGGTCTATGTTTCTGGGTAGTTGGATCACAGCAATCTTTATTTTATTAATTTATAAATTACCATATTTTCCAAATGTGCTTTAGTGTACATATATTATTTTTCAATTACGTAAATTATTTTAAATGTTATTGCTAAAATAAAAAAATACCAGAGAACTGATGTCTGGAATGTGGACAAGTTTGCCATGTGGTCACTATTAGGTGAATTAAATGGTAATTGGGGAAAAAATGTAAATTGTATTAAAATATTCTGCATTTTACTAGACTGGTATCCATGCCAACATTGATAAAAACAGTCAGCCAATGGTACTTCAGAGGAATAATGGGATGTTAGATCTGCAAAAACAAGAGATGCTTCCATTTGCTGTTGAATTAAAAGTGAGTTAAAACCCGTTAACAGTAAAATGTGCCTTTACTCTTCCTCATGATCCCCTCTGAATGATTCAGAGAATGGGCAAGAAGCCCAGATAACTGTGTTGTTTTTGTTTTCCCTTTTGAGCCTTGTCCACCTTAGCTGTTTGGTTTCCTAAAAAGCCATCTCAGTGGCTGCCTATTTCAAGCAAGAGTCATTGGGATTGACAACCTGGAAACCCAACTTCAGGACCAAAAGCTTTTTGTTAGAAAGAGGCAAATGGTAACCTCAGTCTCAAAACAATGAAACAGGAACTGTAAGGAGTAAAGAAAAGATTTTAATGTCAAAATGTAGGATTTTGTTCTACTGTGCCACTTAGAGGTTGTGTGAACTGGAGCAAATCTTGTCATCTCTCTGGTCTCCAGTTTCTTCATCTGTGAAATGGGCTTGCTACTTCCGCCCCCCCCCCCCCAGTGTTTCTGAGAGTACTGAATGGAAGAATGGCCACATGTAATGCACACTGTTATGTCAGTAGCATTGGAACCGAATATGCTAACAACTCCTATAAAACTGAAACACTTTGAGATCCTCTTAAAGCCCCAATTAGACAAGGGTCACTGAAGGAGGGATGCAGAACTGATAAAACTCTGTAGCACAGCATTCTGTGAATCAAGTCAGTGGAAATGCCTTGGGTTTTATAGGGTGAAGGGTTGTTATGGCTCACTTCAACCACGACGGTCCCGAGGGATTGGCTTCCCTCTAAATTACTTTGTAGCCTGAAACGGGATCTATGTCCTAAGTGGTTTTCTACTTAATGGGGTATCCAGAGCTAGCCCACTCAAAATTATACCCTGTACCCCCTTCATTTCCAAAAGCATTTCACTTACATTCCATTCAAATCTGTTTCTATACAGATTTATGTACATAGAAAGTGCTACTGTAAATGCCAACAGCAATTGGTTAATGTAGTGGTTAGCTGGCACAATCCAGTAATGTTTTCTCTGTTTGGATAGATTATGGATAGTATTTTTACGATAATAAGGAAAAAAAGTATTTTTTTTAGAAAACTTATTTTTAAGGTAGAGTTTAGTGAATCGTCAGTTGCAGATCAACCCAGCGCTCATTACATCACCTGCCCTCCTTGATGCACATCACCCAGTTACCCAATCCCCCACCAACCTCCCCTCCAACAACCCTCAGTCTGTTTCCTACAGTTAAGAGTCTCTTATGGTTCATCTCCCTGATTTCACCTTATTTTATTCGAAAAAGAAAAAAGGTCTTTTAAAAAGATACATCCTGGATGGAAAGAGAAAATAAGGCTTTTGTTGTTTTTCATTTGTTCTGCTTTGCTTTAAGCATGATTATTCTTGAAAGTCTACGAGTTTGTTTTTCACAGGGCAGTAGAGCCATTTCCAAGGTTTTCGGAGCATAAAGAATGGCAGGCAGGCTTTGAGCTCTCTCCCACCACTTCTCTTACAGTGTTTTGCTTGTATCTTAGATACTTTTTCTCTCTTCCTGAAGAAAAATGTCTGGTAGAACAGGTTGGCCATCTTTGCAAATGTGCCTTGGACTAGCTGTGGGTGCCTGAAATGGATCTTACTCAATAAGGTAACAGTGGTGACATTATTGGTAGTTGTAATATTAAAATGTCATCTACAGTCCTCTACTGCGAGGGCAGAATAGGTGCCAGTCTGATTACATGTGTTATCTAACTTAACCCATACATAGGATAAACCTATGAGAGACGTACAATGAAATAAACTGAGACGTGTATATGGGTTCAGTAATTTGCATAAAGTGACAATGAGTGTGTGGCTGACACAGGATTCGGTCAAGATGTCTGGTCAGAGAGCCCTGTTACAGGGTTGCAGCGTTCTTGTCTCACGGAGCTGAGGAATGAATCTCAGGCCAAAAGCGTGAAGTGAAAGTTTATTCAGTGAAAGTGAGAACAGAAAGGAAAGAAAAGGAGCTCTCTAGTGTGAAAGAGATCCCTAAAGGGTTGTCACTTAAGGAGGTTATGGCTGGTCTTTTATAGGAAACTGACCAGGGAACTTGGTAAATTTCTTGTCAATATCATGGTGGGTTTGTGAACATCATGTCTATATTTAGAACAAACACGGTGGACTTATAACTATCATGAGCACAAACAAGGTGTTCTTGTAAATATCGTGTCTATTTCTCCACTTCTGAGATTTCTGTGAGCCCGAATACATAGCTCCCTGGGTGACCCTAGACAGTTACCCCCTACCTGTCTCTCCCTACCTAAGCCCACCTGCCCCTTACTCAATGTTTTCCAAGCCCATGACTTTGTTCTACCCAGAGTGACTACATGCACATTGGGAAGAGAAGGTGCACATATCCAGCTGTACATTCAGTCTTCCTTGTCATCATCAGAAAGGATTATTAGGCAATGGTCTGTCTATGGACAAAAGGCTCATGGAGTGAGTTCCTGGTGTTATATTACCAGAGCTCCACAGAACCATAGAGCTGGAAGAGGCTTAGAGGAAACAGTGGGCCTTTGATGTTTTTTAGGTTACCCAGTATCCATTACACTTCCTTTTGGAAATTATACCTTTAGTCCCTCTTGAGGAATTACCTCTTGAGTAGTCACAGTCTGGTTTTCCAATTAATCAAGTAATCTAGTCAAAAGTTTGAGTACATGGCCCAAGAGATGAGGTCCATCAAATGCTCCCTTTCTGGAATTTGAGTTAGCATGGTGAAAAGACTGAAAATATCTGGAGTTCTCATTCCTTCCAGAGATGGTAACTGGAGCCTCTGGATCTTCCTGAATCCCATTCCAAACCAACTCTTTGGCCTCTCTTCACTCCTATGCGTCCACTTTCCTGAATTAGCCTTTCAGTAAAATTTTCTTCTGGCCCCTAAATCCTAGAGTCTGTTTGTGACTTTCATCCAAAATAGCCCAGCCATCATATAAGCCATAAGTCAAAACTTTTAGAAAACACAGGAGTCATCTACTCAGTATTTCAAGTATTCCAGCTTTTGTTTTATTGAAGAAATGCTTATGTAATATCCTTATATGTCAAAGCTCTACTCTAGGTACTAAATACATATAAATGTGCTGAATATCCCCAGTGTTGGAGGAAATAGCTACTTTGTGAAGCTGCTCTTTCATTCTTAGGTGGAAGCTCATGTTACAGGACAAGCAATTGTTGTATTTGACTAAAATCTGTTTCCTCATTCTTTCTACACTTTTGACCTTTGTCCTGCAGTCCTCCACACAGAATAATGCGGGATATGGTCTCCTTTTGACTCCTTATTTTTATGTACCCAGTTGTAAATTGAGACATATGGATGAACTACTCATAGACTCTAGTGTAAGTCCTGCAACTCTAACTTGAGTGTCATCCAAGCTAAAGGACTGTCTCTCATCTGCTACCTTTGTCTAGCATGCAATGATAAAAAATACTGCATTAGGGAATTCATAAAATCCTAATTTAAAAAAACAGAGAAGTTCTATTTTCTTTAAATTCTATCACTGTCAATGAAAAAGGGAGTCTCAAGGCTTTATATCTTCAAGTCCTTTCTATATAATGTCATCAGTTACTCACATCCATGCATTATCTTCATTCATGCATTTATTCATTCAATAAATATTTATTGGGTATCTGCCAGGTGCAAGACAGAGTGCTAGGTGCTTTGGGGTGTAAAACAATAAATCAGATGTGGGCATCTAACATCCAGATTAAAGAATAAAAAATCAAACATCCATTTACTTAGTGTACATGGAACCAGTACCCAGACGATTGATTTGGTTTTTTTTTCTACTTGTTGTTTGTTTTTCTTTTCCTCTATCTAACTCCTTGATGCTATGTAGACATAGCTAATAAAGGTATAATTCTTGGAAACATCTTTTCTAGGACAATTCCCAAGGAGAATGGATGATATACTAGCTATTTAAAAACACAAGAAGAAGCTCTTTCTTACTCTTGAAGGATCTCCTATGATTGTTCAATAAGAATTAGTGATTGTTCTCCAGAAATGGTTTTAATCTTTATTTGTCCCTGCTCTAAAATAAGCTTTGAGAATACAGGTGAAGCACTTTTATAGGAACCTCCAAGCACAGTAAGAATGATTGAAGCACAGCAATATGGGGAGGAGAGGAAAGAAGAAGGTGCAGGGTGTAGGAGAAGGAATTTTATTTTATTTATTTCTTTATTTTTTTAAACATTTTATTTTTTTATTTATTTTTTATTTTTTATTTATTTATTTGAGAGAGAGAGAGAATGAGAGACAGAGAGCACGAGAGGGAAGAGGGTCAGAGGGAGAAGCAGACCCCCCGCTGAGCAGGGAGCCCGATGCGGGACTCGATCCCGGGACTCCAGGATCATGACCTGAGCCGAAGGCAGTCGCTTAACCAACTGAGCCACCCAGGCGCCCAGGAGAAGGAATTTTAATTATTTATATTAGTATTGCCAGAGATACCCCATGGTCCATGCCTATTTACTGTTCACATACCACCAAGAGATGATGATGGCAGGTTCTTTAAAACCCACTGGTGGTTAGATTGATATAAGAATACTGATCATAAAAAAAGCTCATGGAAGTATCTCATCTCTCTTTAGATTTTAGAGGACAACCTATACAATATTTGGTGGCAGACAGTTTGGCAGGTCAGTGTACATGAGAGCATGCCCCACTTTCCTTCCTTCCAGTCAGTCATAGTCACAAGTCATAGGTGATTGTGAGGATTATATGTGCAGAATAGAGAGGTTTTTTTTCCCCTTCTTTATCCGTTTCTCATCTTTAAATCTGTGATGACAGTAATGATTTCAGCTCATCTTATCTTTTTTTTTAAAACAATTAGTTATTCTGTAGCCTTTGACTTGGAACCAAAATGCAGACTGATATGAGGGAAATTAGGTGATTTATAGTACAGTTGGTGCCCACATTATGAATGGATAATATCCCAAAAGTTCATTTGTATGTAAGTCATTTACCATGTTCCAAACACTGAGCAGATGCTAATTGCTGGGTGCCTTCCAGTTTAAAATGGCATCTGGCATTTGAGCAGTTCCTAATTCAGCTTTGTCCACTCTCCTGCTGCCCATGACAACAGTGAACAAGGCAAAAATGCATCCTTCCTGAAATTAAGTCTTAAATTTTGAAAGGATTCATAATAATTTTAAATCCAATGGAATATATTGCAATAAAAATTTTTTAAAAATCTACCCAGTCTTCAGCAAATAGTTTTATTCATGTTCAAAGTGTGCTTCAAAGAAGATTGGAAGAAAATTCTTCCATCTTAGATTATTCTTCTGATGAAGACATTCAGGTCTCCATAAAATTAAAACAAGACAAGTACACTTCTAATGCACAAGCACTGATTCCACACACCCACCCCTGTCCCCCACCAGATAATCAGTTCTCTTTCTCTCCTCATCCATCGACGTCTTTCATCCCCAAGAAAACCAGCAAAGCAAAAAGTGTCAAGACTTTTGGAGGAAGATTTTGGAAGTGACTATCAACAGTAAGCAGTGAAAGCAAATACAAAAAATTATGTAGAAGCAGTGCATTTTGGAGATTAGACAGAACATGTTACGAATGTAGTAAAGATGGAAAGGTTCCCAGTTTGATAAAATAGAGACATGTTACCCAGATATCTTACAGACACCAGAAAATGAGTTGGAAGTCTTGCCCATGACTCCAGTTGTAGAATGGAGATGGAAATCCAGCTTTAGACAAACAGGTAGCAGAGCTAGGGAAATCCACACATTATTGGCAAACACCTCATCTGTAGATACCTTGCTTCATTCGAGGCTGAGTGAAGAGTATTAAGAAAATATTGAGCATATAAAATTGTAAAAAGGAGAGGAAAATATAAGAAGAACATGTTCTGAAAATGAAATCTTGCAACCCAAAGGAAAAGTTTTAAATTGAATATTCAATCAAATAAAGAAAAAGAAAAGTATTTATTAAATCGGAGCAAAAATTCCCAAAGGAAAGTAGTCTGAAATAAAAGAAGAACAGAATAGAATGAAAACAAAATTGAATGAGCTACAAGAATATGTATGTAGTTTTCATATCTATAAAAAAATTGTGGAAAGATAAATGCTAAAAGTTGTTTATCTCTTGGCATTGAGGTCCCAAGTGGTTTTAATTCATTTTTTCTCTTTTTGCCTATGTGGGGTTTTTTTTTCGTTTTAAAGATATTTAAATTTATTTTTATTTTTTTATTCTTAATTTTATTTTTTTATTATTATGTTAATCACCATACATTACATCATAGTTTTTTTTGAAGTATATATACATCGTCTTTTATTTGTAATTTATAAGTCTGTTAAAATTATGTGAAATTTCAACTAAGAGCGCATATATTCTAAACATATTTCTAACTTTTATAATCAACCAAAGAGTTAATTTAATAGACATGTATAGTGAATAGAGTGCCTGTTTTGAAGTCTTCTGGCTTTAGTAAGTCAAACACATAAGTTTCTTTTTTTGTTTTAAAATTTTATTTTATTATGTTATGTTAATCACCATACATTACATCATTAGTTTTTGATGTAGTGTTCCATGATTCATTGTTTGCGTATAACACCCAGTGCTCCAATACGTGCCCTCTTTAATATCCATCACCAGGCTAACCCATCTCCCCACCCCCACCCCTCTAGAACCCTCAGTTTGTTTCTCAGAGTCCATAGTCTCTCATGGTTCGTCTCCCCCTCCTGCCTATGTGCTTTTTTTTTTTTAAATAGTGAAGTTGTATATTTTTAAAATAAAATTTTAAAAAAAGTTGGGTGAGCTAAAAAAAAAAAAAAAGGCAAAAATACCAAATCTCTGGTAGCAGAATTCCAGACCATAATGAAGGCAGATGGAAGCAGAAAAGAATGTGGAGAATCAAATCAGGATGGTAGAGAAGAACCTGAGAAAACAAAGACAGGAAAATAGAGAGGACAAGAGAGAGAGTGATTACACAAGACTAGGAAAGAGAATAACCTGCCCATGCTTGCAGAATAGTGCTGTGTCTGCAAAGGAAATTGACAAATGCAATGAAAGTATTTAGGAAATCTCTGAGCCAACAATGAAGGATGCAGATAGAAAGAGGTCATGTATGCTCTGCAGAATCAGAGTTGTATATGTAGACACATCCTGGCAGACACATGAATTTCAAGTTTGAAGAAAAACATTCTACAAACATCTAGAGAGAAAGCAAGCGTCCCTTACACAGGAACAAAAAGTAGACTAGTACTTTCTATAATACAAGATTTCTCTTACAACAGGATACTCATCTATAAAATAGAGGCCAAATGCTGCTAAGGAAACTCAACCATAATTAAAAGCTCAGGTTTCGAGGACTTAGTGAAATTAAATGCCACGCAAAATGGAGCTCATGAGTCAAATGCTTATCTCACCCTAAAGGAAAAAATATCTATTTTCTCCAATTTCAATGTTATGACACATGCAAGTAATTTTAAAACAGCCCCTATGGTCTCTCATGCTGCTAAGCTGTACCATATGTGACTTTAATTAAAATTTCCTTTTTCTTCCTCTCTTATCTGTATTTCAAAGATGTCTTAGTTATTTTTTTTTTAATTGAGCCCATATAATCTTGACCATCTCCCTGCACAAATAGAAAGCAAATGCTTTCCTTAAGAGTTCCCTAGTGAGGGCGCCTGGGTGGCTCAGATGGTTAAGCGTCTGCCTTCGGCTCAGGTCATGATCCCAGGGTCCTGGGATCGAGTCCCGCATCGGGCTCTCTGCTCCTTGGGAGCCTGCTTCTCCCTCTGCCTCTCTCTCTCTCTCTGTCTCCCATGAATAAATAAATAAAATCTTTAAAAAAAAGAGTTCCCTAGTGACTCTTTCACCAAGGGGTTTCAATAAATTTGGAGGCCATGAATGTCTCCAATAAGTTTACTGAATCTTCCCTTATGTTCATGGTCTTTATGGCAAACATATTGAATCCTGTCTACTCCTTGTTCTCCACGGCTCCCAATCTTCCCCAAATTGGATGAATGTACGCTATGCCATCTCAGTTTATTCCTTGTTTTCTCCATCTTCTAGTTTATCAGTGAGCAACCTTAACTCCATCAAGTACATAATTGCTCAAAGAATAGACTGCATTATACCGGGGCTAATGAGAGACGCCATAGTCTCTTTAGAGTCCTGGCTTGCAGCGTCTTTTCAGTCAACTACAGAGACTCTGTTTTCTTTGGGGATTAGTTCCCCTGCACTAAATTCTGAGCTGAAGATGGCCTTCCCTTGGATTAAGGCAGTGCAGTAGCAGGAAAAAAAAAAAATAATTAGCTGCACAGCATATGTCCTTAATAGTTTGATAAAGGATGACAAGGGGCATCGTGAAGGAGATGAGTATGGAAAGGATTCCTTTTTATTAAGCTTAGCAGGGGAGGAGGTTTAAGGTATTCATTTCCATAGATAAACAAACAAGCCAAAGGAAAGGAACATCTGCCGAGAAGGGTTCCTCCAACATGTAGCAGATGTGTTTCAACAACAAACATATCCAAGAAGCATTTTAGCATTTAATTATTTAGCTATTTCACTGAGCTGAGGAGCAAGGAGGTGGGATGGATTGAGGAAGCATATTGTAAATTTACTGAGCCTGGCAATTCAATTCCGAATGCAGTTTAAGCCTCCACGTGCTGAGGTTTCTCTCAGAACATATGCTAACTGCTTTTTGATACACAGACCCCAAATGCATTCTTCCCATCCCACATGTGTGGTGGCTATCACTGCGAAGCATCCTCCCCTCCCCATCCCCCCCACAACTCCCTCTTCTCTCCCTTGCATTTCTCTACTTTCCATCTCTCTTTGCTTCCCGTTTTCCCCTGCTCGAAACTCTTGCCGGGATTAACAGTCTTTCTAAAATGCAAATCTGATCACTGGATGTGTAAAAGAGAAAGAGAGGGACCTGGCATGAGAGCTTAAGGAAGGATTAGTCCGAAGCAAAAGGAAATTGTTTAGGGACAGGAGGAAGGAGTAAAATAAAGCAGAAGCTGTCTATCAATTAGCCAAAGGGTTCAGAGAGAGAAGAGCGGAATCATGCGCAATCTGCCTTCTCCTGGGAGGGGCGTCTGTAAAGAAGGCTATGCAAGCCTGTGTGCAGGTTCTTGAAAGCTAGTCAAGTGAAGACCAAAGCAGTCTTGTTACAGTGACCCAAGAGAAGCCGGACAACCTGATCAAGGATTCCCTGTCATGCTCCTCTGTTGCTCACAGTGTAGAAATCCACACAGTGGTGTGCTGGAACTCCCGATTGTCTCTCTCTAGACTTTTCTTCTAAGCTCCTAGCAAATGGTTGCCTTTCCTCAACTATCTGTCATCTGTGTGATGGTGCATGTCTTCTCTCTTCATAGGATTCCCTGTAATTTCTTAACTAGCTGGTATATTCCTGCCAACCCTCTCAGAGTTAATCCCACCTCTGTTCCCTTCTGAGGCCTTCTCTCTGCTCAGCGTCATACCAAGTCT
Source organism: Neomonachus schauinslandi (assembly GCF_002201575.2). NCBI lineage: Eukaryota > Metazoa > Chordata > Mammalia > Carnivora > Phocidae > Neomonachus > Neomonachus schauinslandi. The sequence goes on along the minus strand of NC_058406.1, from coordinate 173,295,057 downwards.
GGGTCAGTTATGGTGCCTGCATTCAGTTGCGGAAAGCCCTGGCATGCCACTGTACGTGTAGAAGTTGTCACTTCACTGCTTAATCCTTTCCTCAAGTAGAATATAAACTTTTGGGGGGGTTGTGTAAAGTGCTCAGCTTACGTGTATTAATGAATGAATGTCATAGTCAGGATTGCAAAGTCCATGATGACCGAGATACACAGCACAGGAGTAGGATGGGGAGGTTAGGATATGCAGGGACATACCTCCCCTGCTAACCTATCAAGGGAACAACTCTGGCCCAGAAACAATTTCTTTTTAAAAAAAAATTTTTTTATATATGTTATATTAATCACCATTAGTGATTACATTACATCATTAGTTTTTGATGTAGTGTTCCATGATTTCATTGTTTGCATATAACACCCGGTGCTCCACGCAGAACGTGCCCTCTTTAATATCCATCACCAGGCTAACCCATCCCCGACTCCCTCCCCTCTAGAACCCTCAGTTTGTTTCTCAGAGTCCATAGTCTCTTGTAGTTCGTCTCCCCCTCTGATTACCCCCCTTCATTTTTCCCCTCCTGCTATCTTCTTCTTCTTTTTTTTTTTAACATATAATGTATTATTTGTTTCAGAGGTACAGGTTTGTGATTCATCAGTCTTACACAATTCACAGCGCTCACCATAGCACATACCCTCCTCAATGTCTATCATCGAGCCACCCCATCGCTCCCAACCCCCACCACTCCAGCAACCCTCAGTTTGTTTCCTGAGATTAAGAATTCCTCATATCAGTGAGGTCATATGATACATGCCTTTCTCTGATTGACTTATTTCACTCAGCATAATACCCTCCAGTTCCATCCACGTCATTGCAAATGGCAAGATTTCATTCTTTTTGATGGCTGCATAATATTCCATTGTGTGTGTGTGTGTGTGTGTGTGTGTGTGTGTGTGTGTGTGTATATATATATATATATATATATGTATATATCTTCTTTATTCATTCATCTGTTGATGGACATCTTGGCTCTTTCCATAGTTTGGTTATTGTGGACATTGCTGCTATAAACATCAGGGTGCATGTACCCCTTCAGATCCCTACATTTGTATCTTTGGGGTAAATACCCTGTAGTGCAATTGCTGGGTCATACAGTAGCTCTATTTTCAACTTTTTGAGGAACCTCCATACTGTTTTCCCGAATGGCTGCACCAGCTTGCATTCCCACCAACAGTGTAGGAGGGTTCCCCTTTCTCCACATCCCCGCCAACATCTGTCATTTCCTGACTTGTTAATTTTAGCCATTCTGACTGGTGTGAGGTGGTATCTCATTGAGGTTTTGATTTGAATTTCCCTGATGCCGAGCAATGTTGAGCACTTTTTCATGTGTCTGTTGGCCATTTGGATGTCTTCTTTGGAAAAATGTCTGTTCATGTCTTCTGCCTATTTCTTGATTGGACCATTTGTTCTTTGGGTGTTGAGTTTAAGAAGTTCTTTATAGATTTTGGACACTAGCCCTTTATCTGATATGTCATTTGCAAATATCTTCTCCCATTCTGTCGGTTGCCTTTTGGTTTTGTGGACTGTTTCTTTTGCTGTGCAAAAGCGTCTTATCTTGATGAGGTCCCAATAGTTCATTTTTGCCCTTGCTTCCCTTGCCTTTGATGATGTTTCTAAGAAGAAATTGCTGCGGCTGAGGTCGAACAGGTTGCTGCCTGTGTTCTCCTTTAGGATTCTGATGGACTCCTGTCTCACATTGAGGTCTTTCAACCATTTGGAGTCTATTTTTGTGTGTGGTGTAAGGAAATGGTCCAGTTTCATTCTTCTGCATGTGGCTATCCAATTTTCCCAACACCATTTGTTGAAGAGACTGTCTTTTTTCCACTGGACATTCTTTCTTGCTTTGTCAAAGATGAGTTGACCATAGAGTTGAGGGTCCATTTCTGGGCTCTCTATTCTGTTCCATTGATCTATGTGTCTGTTTTTGTGCCAGTACCATACTGTCTTGATGATGACAGCTTTGTAATAGAGCTAGAAGTCCAGAATTGTGATGCCACCAGCTTTGCTTTTCTTTTTCAACATTCCTCTGGCTATTCGGGGTCTTTTCTGGTTCCATACAAATTTTAGGATGATTTGTTCCATTTCTTTGAAAACAGTGGATGGTATTTTGATGGGGATTGCATTGAATGTGTAGATTGATCTAGGTAGCATTGACATCTTCACAATATTTGTTCTTCCAATCCATAAGCATGGAACGTTTTTCCATTTCTTTGTGTCTTCCTCAATTTCTTTCATGAGTATTTTATAGTTTTCTGAGTACAGATCCTTTGCCTCTTTGGTTAGATTTATTCCTAGGTATCTTACGGTTTTGGGTACAATTGTAAATGGGATCGACTCCTTAATTTCTCTTTCTTCTGTCTTGTTGTTGCTGTATAGGAATGCCACTGATTTCTGTGCATTGATTTTACATCCTGCCACTTTACAGAATTCCTGTGTGAGTTCTAGCAGTTTTGGGGTGGAGTGTTTTGGGTTTTCCACATAAAGTATCATATCATCTGCAAAGAGTGAGAGTTTGACTTCTTCTTTGCCGATTTGGATGCCTTTGATTTCTTTTTGTTGTCTGATTGCTGTGGCTAGGACTTCTAATACTATGTTGAATAGCAGTGGTGATAGTGGACATCCCTGCCCTGTTCCTGACCTTAGGGGGAAAGCTCTCATAGGACCATGGCATAAATGTCCCATCCCTTTTATTGCATTTATGTTTTTCTCAGTCAGTACTTTAGTTAGGATGCTTTGAATTGCAGATGCCAGAAAACTCATCTCATCTAATTTTAACAAAAATATCCAGGGTTTGTGTAGCTTCAGGGAGGGTTTGATCAAGCACTCGTGATATCAGCGATGAAGATTCAGTTTCTCCCATCTCCTGGCTGTGTTTTGTTTCCCATTGGCTTCATGCTCAGGGCCCCTGGCAAAGTGTGGAGCAGCTCCAGATGCCCAGCATCCTCACTGGTGGCCCATCCCGGAGAAGACAGAGACTGCTTCTCACTTGGCAGTGCCAGCATACGGTTTACTGCTCTGATCACACCATGAACCCATCCCCAAAGTGGTCACTGCTGCCAAGCGAATGCAATGTTCTGGTTGACGATGCCCAATGCACACATGTCCATCTCTATAGGCTACTTCATTCTAAATGTGTATACAGAAAGTGGAGAACAAAGGCATCTCTTATAGGTAGGGAAACTATATAATTTATTGGACAAACCAAGGCACTTCTGAGAGTGAAGGGAAATACTGTTAATAATTAAACCACAGCATAAGCATAAACTGTAATGTCCCAGGCAACTCAGATGTATCATCATCCTAGGCGTAGGAAAGGCAAGACACTGTAACCCTATGTATATATATTTTATATGCATACATATTACCGTGTGTGTATATATGCATACATCTCTATATACATATACATATGTGTATGCTTCGTTATGAAATGCTTTAAAATTTTTATTTTCCAGAAGATCACAGAAAGGACTCTGGACAGCTTCAATGAAACACGTTCTTAGTCTTGCATCTTTTTCTAACTAGTAGATAACTTCAGGCAAATCTCTTCACTTCTCAGGTCCCTGTTTCTTCATCTTTCGAACATGGGTGCTATACTGGGAATTTTTAGCATCCTCTCTGGCTTTATAGTTCTCTGGGATGACATTATGATTCAAAGGCAGGACTAAACCCAGGCAGGTTGGGAGACCACTGACTTGAGACAGATTTTATCGCACACGTACATATAATGTTGGCTCCCAGTAGCGGATTTGTTATTTTCAAAGCTGTAACAACAGAATGAATAACAGCAACAACCATGTACCAGTGCATATTATCTGCCAAGAATATTACTGAGCTCTTTATGTGTTATTTCATTTGTCCTCACACAAGTCCACACACATCCATTTATGGATGAAGCCATCACTTTCATCAGCCACTCAGCTAATACTGAAAGCTTACCAAGTGCCAGACCTTGTTCTAGGTACTGAGGAAATCGTGACGAGCAGATTTAGTCGAGGTCTCAGATTTCACAGAATTTACATTCTTTGAAAGTAAAGCCATGAGGAGTTTGCCGAGCTCTGATTCATTCCCGGCTGAAGGGCAAGACCAGCTCCCAGAGCGATGCAGCAGTCCATGGGAGGCCATTGGCTCTTCACAGCTCCATCTCTGTGAGGTCTCAGAGCAGGGTCTGGCGCTGGGCCTGTGGTCATGGTTGGTGAGCAGAGCTGGAAGTCTGCAAGGGGACTCGGACGTAGAGTGAGGAAAAGTGAGCACAAATTGGACCCTGCTGCTCTTGGCTTCTGTCCCTTATGACCTCTAACCAATGATGACCTTCAAAGAACAGTGACGACTCGCTCCCATCTCTCATATCTCCACCTGGTCCTTTTTTTTTTTTTAAGTTTTTATTTATTTATTTATTTGAATGAGAGAGAGAGTACACGATGGGGGAAGGGGAGAGGTGCAGAGGGAGAGGGACAAGCAGACTCCATGCTGAGCACAGAGCCCGACACGGGGCTCCGTCCCAGAACCCTAAGATCATGACCTGAGCCGAAGTCAAGAGTTGGACGCTCAACCGACTGAGCCACCCCGGTGCCCCCCCCCCCAACCTGGTTCTTTAAAGGAAGGGAATTCTGAGAAATCCAGCCCCGGTTTTGCTAAAGCAACACAGCACAGCACCCCTGATAGGCAATGGGGAGGTTTAAGTCGAGTTAAGAAAGACAGACAATAAACAAACATTTAAAAAAATAACACTGTCAGATACCAGCGTGTAGACAATCACAGTGGGATGCTGCGCCAGAGCCTCCGGCGGCCACCTTGGATGGGCGTCGCGAAACTTTTCAGTCGGTATGTGGAGAAGCAGAGCCGGACCCAGGCAGTGTGGCTCTGGGGCCAATTATTTTATCTTCCACACAAATTCTACACAAACTTGAATGATAATAATAATTTCCTGGGGGCAGAGGCTGTGTCTTTAAAAAGCAAATTCTCAGGCACCTTGGGAGAACAGCAGGATCAGAATCTCAAGGTTCTGGAACTTGTGGTTTTAATAAGCACCTGGAGTGTGATTTAGCAGACCAGTTTAGGGAGCACTGAACCAGTACTTCGCAAAAGAGTAATAAATTCCTGAAATGAACTGCTTGCATATTTCTGAAAAGAAGACCAAATTATCCCTGGGTGAGTTTGCACCACCAGCCTTTCAGCTAGCAACCAAATATGCTAACCAGGTGCACCACAGAGACAACTGTGCAGAGCTTGGCTATGGCTTTAGCTCCAACAGAGAAGCCACCTCTGTGTGCCATTTTGTCTGGAATAAAACACAAGCACCCAGCAATACGCACACACACACACACACCATCGACTTTTCCGATTTATCATAAAACCTGTGTGTGTGTGTGTGTGTTAAGGAAGCAGAACCAGCAAAGCTTTTTAACTCCTCAAAGGTACTTAAAAAGCCCTGTGTTTAGACATCTCAGCAACTCCCTCATCCACCTGGGAGAGACATGTGAATGAAAATGTGCTTCATTTATATGGAAAGGCTTTCAGGCTTTAGAAGCACAAGCTGAAAGGCAAAACTTCACCACTAGCAATAGACATTCGTCAACATTAATGGAAATGTTCACTTCCCCCAGTGCTGAGGGCTTCCAGGGGGATTAATTGTTTAATATTCACAAAGGACTTTGAAGATGAAAAGACCCACATAAAGGCTGAAAATGAACACTCACTTTATTTGCTTTTCTTATCCTGGAGTTGAATCTGCAGAGCCACCAGGTCTTTGAAGCAGCTCCAAGATTATAATAATGATGACCACCCTTGGATTGGGGAGAACAGAGAGAGCAGGGAGGAATAATTTACCCTTAGCTATAATTCCAGTGACTGCAAAAGCAAGGACTTTGGTATCACACAGAATCCTGACTCTCTACCACCTACCAGCTGTGTGACCTAGGGCAAGTTACTTACCTTCTCTGAGGTTCTATCTCCTTAGCTGGAAAAATGGTATAATTATATCTACCTGGTTATTGTCCAAGTTAGAGGTGTTTAAGGACTTAGGTAGTACCTGGCATATTTTTAGTACCCGTGCAATTAAAATTATTGTTGCTATTGCCAATGTTTGGGGGATATTAATAAATAAGGTTTCCAAGGCTTGATGCTGCAAAAACCAACACTGATCCTAATTAAATAAAAAATGACAAAATGGGAAGATGAGCCAGGATGACCGGCTAGAAATCTTTTGAATCTTTTGTGGGTATGTATGTGTCTAAGAGAAGACTGAGCTGTTACTTACTTAAGATTAAATAACTTTAGGGCGCCTGGGTGGCTCAGTCGGTTAAGCGACTGCCTTCGGCTCAGGTCACGATCCCGGGGTCCTGGGATCGAGTCCCACATCGGGCTCCCTGCTCTGCACGGAGCCTGCTTCTCCCTCTCCCACTCCCCCTGCTTGTGTTCCCTCTCTCACTATGTCTCTCTGTCAAATAAATAATAAAAATAAAATTTAAAAAAAAAGATTAAATAACTTTAAATAGTTATTTATTTCATAGTCACTTTATCTTTTTTTCTTCCCATATCCCAACTAATCTATAACATAACTCTTCTATCGACTCCCACTTATGCCCTCGCTGTAATCTTTAATGTTATTGCAGTGTTTGGCAAAGTCGAGAATTTAAGTTCATTCTGTGAATTGTTGGAGCGGCTCTGCATGGAATGGAACACAGTGACCCCTTAAACTGTAAGATACTGGGGGGAGGAGGCACTTGTGTTTTAGGCACCTGTCTCTATCTCATTTAGACATTGGGGATTATCTTCCCACTTTTGCCACATCAGGAGCACTCCAGGGAATGAGGTGGGAGTTGGCAAGACGGGATAGGAAAACTACGATATTTACTCTGCTTTGAATTCTGCTCAGCTTTAATCCAGGTGGGGATCCACTGAGCTCCACTGCCCAACTTCTATTGACTGTCCCCTTGGGTGGGAGGCTGCTCCTTCAGTCATCTCAAGGAAGTAATGACATAGGGACTTTTTCCCATGTGCCGATCACACCCACTCTCTGAACACAATAGTTATGTGTCCATGGATTAGACCACAATGCCATGGGGAGAAAAAGAGAAAATCAAGGACCCCCACTAGGCCCGTCTTCTCAGATTTGGAAAACATTTTTCTATAGTGCACTGATTTACAGCACAAGCTACCCTGCTTCTCTGATATGTATAAATTAGGTAATTTAAGAACTTAAAAATTGTAGTGCCAGAACACGATGCCTGAAAGTTTGTGGTAGGGTTATGGCTCTTCCGAAATCAAGGAGTTAAGAAAACAGAAGCCAAGAGTTTCTCTCTGGTCTTCCTTGTAGATTACCATGTTATAGGAGGGAAGGAAATTAGAGGGAGGCTTGGAAAGGTAGCTCACAAAATCTTTAAGAAAACATGCTCTCTCTGAGCCAGCTCTAGAAAAAATTAGGGGGTCACAATAATCGGGTTGTTGTGTGTGGAGTTTTTTTCCCCCTCATTCGGGAACAATATTAATAATAAATAGCTCACCAAAAGAACGATCTAAGTGTTTGTGATCCAGGAGAAAGGAAATTTTAACTAGGATGCAGAAGACCTGAGTTTGAGTACTATCATTAACATTAATTAGCTCTGTGATGTTGGGAAATTCAATTAAACTCTGCTGGCCTTGTTTTTTGTTTGTTTGTTTGTTTAATTTGTAAATTGAGACAGCAAAAAGAAGTTTGAACTAGACAACTCACTAAGCTTTCACAGGAATTTCTCTGCACGTGAATATTTTTCTCCAAAGACAAAACACATAGTTGTCACTATTTAACTTCTCACTGTCCTTAGTTGGGAGCTCGGGGTATGCTGGATCCTCGTGATGGCACGTTGGTGGGGAATGGATCACAGGCGGAGCACTGGGGGTAGAGATTTGGCTTAAGGGTCCAGGGCATTATTATACACCCTGTCTTGGTTTTGTAAGGATCCATATCCACTGATATCCAAATGAGGAGTATATAAGTAGTATTCAGGAATACTTAATCTAGGACTAATTAATATGTTCTATAGGGAGTACCAAGAGCAGCTGCATGGAAACAACTGAGTATCCCGTGACAGCCTGGGATAAATACCGACCGCAGCCTATGTGCAACGTGTCCGGCCCAGCTAGGAAAAGTAGGAACCAGTCTCCATGGCTTCAGAGGAGGCTTTTACTAGGAAGGTAGAGCTGAGGAGGAGGAAACTAAGGCAGAAATCCAGTCAGAGACTGCAAAATAATAAAGGTGCCACCTGATGGGAATTTAGGCTCACCTGTATTTGGTGAAGCAATGAGTAGGTCTTGAGCCTTCTGTCTGGTGAACCAAGGTTACAAATGTCTAAGCTGAGAGCACGGTGAGAAGTGAGCTGCTAGAGATCTGCCTTCAGCCAAGATGGAGTACCAGGTCCCATTTACCCCGACACCTAAAACAAATGCAAAATTGGACAAAATAGATGAAACACTGATTTTAAGACAGTGGGGACAGGTAACGAAGGGCAGTGATTTCTAGGATATAGGAGACAATTTGGTGAACCCTACAGTTGCCCCAGTGAGAACATTTTCAGGCTGAAGCACGGACAAGGAGGGGAAACATAGGCAAAGCCTGGTAGAATCCTTGAGTTGAAGAAACAGAGTCTGGGGAGCCCTGGGTGGCTATATTTTCAAGTGCTGTAGAGGAGAAAGCTGCACAGAGAGAACTTTGCACACATACAGAGCATCTCCATTGAATATCCAGCAGAATACTGAATGTTGGTGAGGCCAAATACTTGAGGCCAGGGAGAAATCCATCCAAAAGGATTGGGGGGAACAGTACTTGGTACTCACACAGAACCATTAATACTGCCTGCTGTTGGGGCGCCTGGGTGGCTCCGTCGGTGAAGCGTCTGCCTTCAGCTCGGGTCATGATCCCAGAGTCCTGGGATCGAGCCCCACATCGGGCTCCTTGCTCTGCGGGACCCCTGCTTCTCCCTCTCCCACTCCCCCTGCTTGTGTTCTCTCTCTCGCTGTGTCTCTCTCTGTCAAATAAATAAATAAAATCTTTAAAAAAAATACTGCCTGCTGTTATGATTATCCTGAGTGTAAAGGAGAACCAGTAAGGAGCCTGAAGAAGGACAGTGATGTGGTCAGATTGGGTACAGCATGGTGAACTGATCAAAGGGAGGAAACCCAAATCTAAATAAATGTACAGAGGCGCCTGGGTGGCATAGCTGGTTGGGCATTGGACACTTGGTTTTGCTTGGGTTGTGATCTCAGGGTCGTGAGAGGGAGCCCCACGTGGTCTCTATGCTCAGTGTAGAGTCGGTTTGGGGCTCTCTCCCTCTCCCTCTGCCCCTCCCCCTCCCCCCACATGCTCTCCCTCCCTCTCTCTCTCTCTCTAAAATAAATAAATAAAATCTTTAAAAAATAAATGTGCATAAATAAATAACAAGAGACTATTAACTTTTTAACATTACATTTTATTTTATTTTATTTTGTATTTTTATTTTACTATTATACACTAGGTCAATTACATGCACAATCTCACTTAATCCAATCATGAACTGAGGTCAGAGAAGCAAATAAGTTCCTCAAGTTCACATAGAAAATAAGTGGGTGAACCAGGACTCATATGTAAATATGTGGTTCCAAAATCTGTACCTGGTCCCTAAATCATGCTGCTTCCTTTCCCAGCATTGACTAATTCAGTCCTGAAACTACAGACTGAAGTCTGATATTTGTCCTAAAAGTTGAACTTTGAGAGCAAAGCTCTTGACTTGACACTTGACAATACATAAAAATAATATTAATATAAAAATAACAACTAGCATTTGTTTAATATTTAGTATGTATCCAGTCTATGTGCTGCACCTGCACGCATGCATTTAATACTCCCATCAAGCAAGAAAGGAGTCTATTTATTTGTGCCTCCGAAGAGTCTAGCTGCCAGAACCCATATATTACCCACGCAGGCATTTCACGGTTCACTGCCCTCATATTAACCGGTCTCCTGACTTCAATGCAGAAAAGACATTAGCAGCACACCCAAGATTAATGTGGTAAGAAAAGGCAGCTCTGAAAGGAGAATAACATCACAGCTAATAAACAAGCTTCTCTTTAACTACTTCAAGATCTTTATTTAATGTACAAAATGCAGGGGCACCTGGGTGGCTCAGTCGGTTAAGCATCTGCCTTTTGGCTCAAGTCACGATCTCAGGGTCCTGGGATCGAACCCCGCTCAGTGGGGAGCCTGCTTCTCCCTCTCTCTGTGTCCCTCCCCCTCCACTTATGCTCTGTCTCTCGCTTTCTCTCTCTCTCAAATAAATAAATAAAATCTTAAAAAAGTTAATGTATAAAATGCAGAGACCCAGAGTGGTTCCTCAATACTAGGGACAGCTGGAGACTTAACCAAGGTAATGTGAACTTTGATACTCTTCTGAGAACTGCATGATTTAAATATCATGTGCTGACAATAGCCAAACTGTGGAAAGAGCCAAGATGTCCATCGACAGATGAATGGATAAAGAAGATGTGGTATATATATACAATGGAATATTATGCAGCCATCAAAAGGAATGAGATCTTGCCATTTGCAACGACGTGGATGGAACTGGAGGGTATTATGTTGAGTGAAATAAGTCAAACAGAGAAAGACATGTATCATATGATCTCACTGATATGAGGAATTCTTAATTGCAGGAAACAAACTGAGGGTTGCTGGAGTGGAGGGTGGGGTGGGAGGGATGGGGTGACCGGGTGATAGACACTGGGGAGGGTATGTGCTCTGGTAAGCGCTGTGAATTGTGCAAGACTGTTGAATCTCAGATCTGTACCTCTGAAACAAATAATGCAATATATGTTAAGAAAAAAAAAAGAAGATAGCAGGAGGGGAAGAATGAACGGGGAGAAATCGGAGGGGGAGACGAACCATGAGAGACGATGGACTCTGAAAAACAAACAGGGTTCTAGAGGGGAGGGGGGTGGGAGGACGGGTTAGCCTGGTGGTGGGTATTGAGGAGGGCACATTCTGCATGGAGCACTGGGTGTTATGCACAAACAATGAATCATGGAACACTTCATCTAAAACTAATGATGTAATGTATGGGGATTAACATAAGAATAAAAAAATAATAATAAAAAAAATAAATAAAAAAAATAAATATCATGTGCTGAGACTTATTTTCCTGTTTTGTGATCAAGTCCATTGCTTAGCAAAATCTACTTATTTTGTTGGGTGCTGCTCCTCAGGTACAAGCCATTGGGTAGTCTTTGAGTCCATGATTCCCTAGCATCTTTTCTGCCCACAACTATCTACCCACTTCTCCTTTTTGCTGTTTCAAGACAAAAACAGTAATGAATTACGATGTGCTAACCAGTATGAAGTTCCCCACTTTCCAGTTAAGAGAAGGGATAGTGGACATTAAAATTTCCCATTGACTCAAAAAAGAAACAACAAAATAAGAGTTTCCAGGCAGTGTAGCCACTGAGGGGGGTGAGTTTTAACTGACAAAGTGATAGTCACCCTATTAAGACTCTCATTTTATAATCGTATATTCTCTGTGTGTTGGGGGTGGGGAGGACAGAAACAGGGATGGAGACGGACAGGTACAGAGTACTACTGCATATTTTTTCAATCCTAAGAAAGCTCTTGACAGACACTAATAATTGATTATATAATTATATAATTTTTTCTCCCTGTCCCTCAGACTCTTTCTCCACACAGATCAACTCTAGAAAACTACCAATTTATCAAACTGACATTTAAAATATATCCTATTAGCCTTCCATGAACCTGCCTCTCAACTTCAACATTTCAATGGTAGAAAACCCCTATGTTTAACACCAGCATGCCATGTTTTCAGATCGTTCTAATTGTTGGAAGTTCTTTCTTGTAATAAATGTATTAAATCTACTTTCAGTTCACATCTACCTAATTCCTAATTCTGCTTTTTTGGTCCAAATGGGAAAATCAGTGTATATTGCTTTATACCCAGAAGATGGCTTTCACACTCTTCTCTGCACATATCCTTATTCCATTCAAGTCCCTTCCTCTTTTATTCAGGAATGAAGTCTTTCAAGACACAATTACTCATTGAGTACTGTATTTGGTGGTGGGGGTAAAATAGTGAGAAAGCAAACCTTGTTCTTGGTCTTACATAACTTTCTATCCAGTAGGTGAGAGAAGAAAGTGGCACTTAAAACAAAGTGTGATACGTGCTAAGATCGGGGAAGCTCAGAGGGGTATGGAGGTGTAAAGGAGGGGCCAAAAAACCTGGAAATCTGGGGCAGGGGCTGTTGAGAGCTTTTCAGATAAAGTGAAGCCTGAGCTAACCCCCAGAAGAATAAGCAGGAATAGCAGGCAATGGGTGGGTAGAGGGCAAGTGTGTAAGTGGTAATCAGAGGTAGGAAAGTGATGCAGTAAAAAGAGTTGAATGCCCAAAGGATAGAAAATACGAATCAGCAAGATCCGCTATGGTGCTTGTGTGTGTGTGTGTCTGTGTGTGTGTGTGCGCGCGCGCATGCGCGCGCGCACGTGTGTCTGGAGAAGTAAACACATACAAGAACCTGAGGACTTTTAAAACCTTATTAGGTGACTTGGACAGTATCCCCAAGGCTTTGGGGTGAACTGCGCACTTGTATTTATACAGACCACTCTCCGGCATGATGGATAATGCCTGACAGGCCAGGAGCCCTGTCAGGAGCTTATTACTTTATGAAGCAAGAGGAGGTGGGTAGAAATCAAGATAGTGGCAGGATGGTGGTATTATCTTGTCATCATGATGGTCACTCTCAGCTAATTAAGTTCAGTTTTTCAAAGTTCCTTTGATGATATAATACTTCAAATTGAACAAAATATTCCAGTTGTGACCTGACCATTGCTGAATAAGGGTGGGTTATCCCTTTGCTTGTTTGGGGTACTGCAGAAAATGGCTAACATTTATTTTTTGATAGCTGGATCACATTGTTTATTAATATTAGGATTTCAATAGGCTAGAACATATTAATCCTTTTAGGGGCTATATAGGCACATATATTCTTTCCCTGACCGTTGTGATATTTTTTTTAGTCCAGGTGCAGAATGTTGCATTTATGTTTGGTATAAGAAATGCGTTTTAAGTTTTTCCCAGTATTCCAGATTGCTGAGAACATTTCAGATTTTAGCTCTGATATCCAGACGATAATTCAGATTAAAAAGACTATAGTCTTTAAAGTCAGACCTTGGTTAATATAGTGGCCTGGCCACTTATTAGCATTAAATGCTGAAGGGCTTGGCTTTCCTAACTGCAGTTTAGTTTTGTTTTAATGTATTTATTGATTATATTATCACATGATATATGACTCTCTCTATATATATACACACACATATGTATATATTTCTATATATATACAGTAGTGCCCCCTTATCCATGGGGATATGTTCCAAGACCCCCAGTGGATTCCTGAAATCACAGAGAGTACCAAACCCTAAATATACTATCTTTTTTCCTATACATACATACCTATCATACAGTTTAATTTATAAATTAGGCACACTAAGAGATTAACAACAATAACCCATAATAAAATAGAACAATTAAGAAACTTACTGTTATAAAAGTTATGTGAATGTGGTCTGTATCTCAAAATAACTTATTGAACTGTATTGACCCTTCTTGTGACCATGTGAGGTCATAAGATGCCTGCATGATAAGATGAAGTGAGGAGAATGACCCCTCTGTTCCCTTAACTGGGAGAGGTAGCTGTTTCCTATGATTACTGTCTCTGTGTTACCTCTGTGCTTCCTTTTTGGCTTTTCAGTTCTCCCTGATTAGCCAGTTTTCTATATATAATTCCATATGTTAAAACCTGTTGTGGATCTGATTTCCTTACTAGACCCCCTTTTCATCCCAATGTCCTATCACTGGAAACTTTTATATTCTTTGGGCTAAATACAAGGCAACCATTCCAGGTTGTTGATATTTCCACCATGAAAACTGTCTCTTAGTACTAAGGCAAAATAGCTACAGAAATGTGGCAGAATGCTTTCCAGTGTGCACATCCAACCCCCCAACTTCATAAACAGAAGTTTATTAGCCTTTGTGGTTTCCTGTCTTGGGTTTTGTTAATGGGGCTTTGAACTGACCCAACAGCAGAAATTAATAGCTATTCAGAAGTTAACTCCCCATTATAGCACATATTGTTTAGCAAAGAATATTTGTTATTTACCAGGAACTCTTTAAGTGCTTTATATGGATAAATTCATTTATCACCAATAAATGTATGGAGGAATTTACTATTGTCATCATCATCCCCATTACACAATGGGTCACAATGGACACTGAAGAGTTAAAAAATTGTTTTTAGTCTGTTGCAGTGAGTTTAAGGGTAATTCTCCAAAAGATATGTCCATCCAGAACTTGTCAATCTGACCTTATTTGGAAGAATGCTTTTTGTAGATGTAACTAAGTTAAAAATCTTGAGATGAGATCATCCTGTATTAAACTGAGTGACAAAATTGAATTAGAAGTGCCCTTACAAAAGAAGAAAGGTGACATGAAGATGGAGGCAGAGATTATGGAGTGACACAACTACAAGCCAAGGAAAGCTGAGGACTGCTGGCCACCACCAAAAGCTGGGAGAGAGGAATGGACCAGATTTTCCCTCAGAGCCCCCGGAAGAAACCCACTGTAATGACACTTTGATTTTGGACTTCTGGCCTCCAGACCATGAGTTAAGAAATTTCTGCTGTTTTAAGTCACCATGTTTGTGGTAATTTGTTATGGCAGAATGAAATGAATGCATTCATAGAGTTAGTAAGCATCAAAGCTTGGGCTTAAACCCAGCTAGTTTGCTCCAGAGCACAAGTGCTCAATGATGAAGGCATACTGTTTTCTATCCTGCAAAAAGCAGTTGACATGATTTATGCTGAATTCACTCAGTAGGTGGAGCAGAGGAGGTGAAAGATACAGGATGTGAGAAAACTTTTAGAGTTTCTCCCCTAGAACTGGGAATGCAATTGGAGTGTGCGTGCCTCAAGGATTAGCCAACAGCACTGCCCCATCCTCCTGTATGGTCACCATCCTCCCTTCCCCTTAGAGGTGATAATACCTCTGATGGGGTAGCTTGGTGATGCTGATGTGACAGAATATGAGGAATGAGAGCTTTCTAGAGCTACCAGGAAAGACTGCCTACCCAAGCTTAGCAACAGAAGCTTGTGGCCCTGAACCAGGAGCACATTAGACATAACTAGTGTAAACCCCTTGAAAGGTCTGCACTATGAACGACCCAGGACATAATCCTGGGGGAATGGATGTGGTAGCCTTCTTAATGAAGATTGAGATGAACTTCTACCAGCCTAGTGAGTAGGAGCTAGAAGTAGATGCAATTTAATTTGGAGAAATTGATAAACTTATAAATGTGGCATTGATTGTACTTTACTGTTACAGGGAATAAACTTCATAGCTCATATGCAGACTTCTTTGTTAGTGCATACAAGATTTCACTAATGGGCTTCCATGGTTGGATGAGAGATCATGGATGTCCTCCAGGGAATACTTAAGTCATCGAAATTATATATAAAGTGTGTATGTGTGTGTGTGTGTGTGTGTACCCACAACTCTGAAAATGTACTTTAAAGGGTTCATATCCTTCAACAAGGCAGGGACCACTAACCTACATAAATTGAAAGGCACCTTCCAGTCCTGACATTTTATGATTCAGCTATTTTGCAATGGAATAGACTAGGAATCTGTACAATTCTTTTTTTTTAAAAGATTTTATTTATTTATTTGAGAGAGAGAGAATGAGAGACAGAGAGCATGAGAGGGAGAAGGGTCAGAGGGAGAAGCAGACTCCCTGCTGAGCAGGGAGCCCGATGCGGGACTCGATCCCGGGACTCCAGGATCATGACCTGAGCCGAAGGCAGTCGCTTAACCAACTGAGCCACCCAGGCGCCCGGAATCTGTACAATTCTTAATATCAAAGTGAGGTAAATAGATGTTAAAAATTCACCTTCTACTCTCACTCTAGTTGAATAAAGAATATGAAGACATATACTCCTATTCTATTGTCCCTGTTGTTCTATAGCTAAAATATCCCCCCCTACTGTATTTCATTGAATTGACCTTTGTTCTGACCACAGGACTCACGAGTTTTCAAGGTTGTTAGTTTGTTTAATCCTGGATTATAACTAATAGTGGTTAAATTTAGAAATCAGAGATTTTCAGGTTGGTAATATCATTCTTTCAATTAAATAAACAACACAACTCAGAGTATGAATTCAGGGAGATCTTATAATGTGCTCATAAAAACTTCGTACTTATTTTTTATCCCCCAGGATATTGTAAGCAATACTTCCATGAGACTGAAGTCTGTGGGCCATGATGAAGACAGACAGGGCTCAGAGTTGTGACAGTTCTGTAGGAAAGTGGGGAGGAAAGGAATGGCTGACATATAGAAGTCTCAGGTTAAAACTTCAAGTAGATGGGTAGATGGATGGGGTGATATGTTTGGCAGCAAATAGTAAACATCAGTTTAAAAATGTCAGGGTTCAGAGACAATATTTCCATCCTAGAAAGGATGAGAGAAGCAAAGACAGACTAGGTAAGACTCCAATTCCAGTCCGTTCCATTTAACATACAATTCTCAAGACCTTGCATACTCCAAACCTACTGTTTGGCCCTGGGGATACAAAGGTAAATGAGACCCTCTCCCTGTCCTTGTAAAGCTCATGCTCCGGAGAGAGAGAGACAGAAAGAGAGAGAACATTAAGAACAATTCATTGTAATCCAATTTGATAAGGGCTGCCAGAGAGGTATAAACAGGGCACCCAAAATACGAAACCAGGGCTTCCGCAGAAGTTAAAGAAGGACTTTTGGAGGGAGTATATTGGTTAGGGACATGCTGGGTGCTATAATTAATAGACCCCAGCTGTATAATAGCTCAAAATAAGTTTATGTTGCATCATGTGATCATATCAGTGAGTGAATGGGTCAGTTGGTTGACTCCCCACCTCCTCGTCAGCAGGTAGAAGGGGAAAAGATACCCAGATAAGCTAACTCAAGAGCTTTTTATGAACCATGCCTGGAAATGCTAGTGTCTCTAGGAAGTGATATTATATACCACGTCTAGAACTAAGACACATGACAATGCCTACCTACCCAGGAGGCTGAGAAATGTAAAGGAGTCGTGTGACCATGAAGAAGAGGAGAGCATGCATTTTTGCAAACAGCTAGCAGTATCTGAAAAGAATTTTGTAGGACAAGAAAGAGTTCATTAGTTAGAAGGACTGAAGGTGCACTCTGACTATATACAGAAATATTCCAAACTCCCAAGCAAAATTGAACATACTGTACATCCCCTCTCAACTACCTACCACCCACCCTTGCCACTTCTGAAAAGTTTGTTTTCATAACTGTCTCCAAACACACTCTAGAGAAAGGAAAAAAGTGAAGACTTATTTATGTGCCCTAGTGTTACATGCATTTATATAAGGATAAATAATTGTGTGGCTGTAGTTTTGCCATGCTATAGTGTATGTTAAGGACAATCAATCTTTTCTAAGGCTAGAGAATCAGAAAAATTTGGAAACATTTATGCCTTCTTCCATGCAGAGACAAACTAATTCAACTTACTGATTCGATAAGGGTCCATCCAGGAGAACAAAAGTGCCAAGTAAATTAAATAGAGGGACATTAATACAGGGAATTAGTTACAAGGATGCTGGAAGAGATGAAAGAACAAAAGGGAAGATGAAAAATGAAATTAAAAACTCTAGGAGGCCACTTCCATCCTGAGGGCTGGAGGGAAAATGGCAGGGAAGGGGGGACACCGTACCAGAATAGAAGCCAGAACAAAACACTGGAAGCTTCAATCATAGTGATTCTGGCAGGAACTGAGCCCAAGGAGGGAGATCTTGGTGGGAGGGAAGGTAGTAGAGCCACAAAGAGATATTAACCACGGCAGAGAGAGGGAGATACCCTGGCCCCGGTCTCTGCCCTCTCTTCAGGCAACCCCTAGGGATTCCTACTGGCTCTTCCAACACCTCTGCTTTTAAGGATCTGGCTTCGCATGATACAGATCAAGGAAAGAGCAGGGAATGGATCTGAAAGCAAGCAAGCGACTGGCCACTTGCCTTAATTGTATTCAAAACAGCTAATCTTCCATTTAAGTCATTGAAGAGTATTTTTTATTCCCTGCTTTGAGGGTTATAATGACACTGTTCTGTTGTTGTTCTTGTTGTTTGCTGAAGTGATTGAAGCTTTAGCAAGCTAGATTCGTAGAAAAATAGAACATGGAATTTTTTTCTTTATAGACTCTGCAGTTAGGAAAAGGATAGAACGTTAAGCTTTGGAAGCAAAATAACCATTTGATTTCTTCACTCCATATCTGAAGATTCTAGCTGATGTCATTTAAAAATAAAAATAATGAGACTGGCTTATATTTCCATATTCCTTTATGACAATGGATTGAACAATTCTGGATGTCTCAAAACATTTTCACAATCATTTTATTGTCAGATACTCACTATCCCTTTGAAAATTAGGAGATCCAGAAAAGATTCCCTTTTTATAGGAGAGGGAAGAGGCTTAGGGAGAGTAAGTGCCTTGCACAAGGTCTCAGTTTGGGATGATGACACATCAAGAATGAGATCGGTTAACATTAAAAAATAAAGTTGTCGGTTAGCAAAAATGGGTTTATTCAAGAATAGCAGAGAATTGCAATTTGACAAAGCAAGCTACAGGCAAGTCAGGTAAACAAAAGAAAAGAAAAGAAAATGAGGAGGCAAGAGGGGCTGTTGTAAAGAAAAGGCCCAGTGGAATTAAGTGGGATTCTGAAGTATGGTGGCTTCTCATTGGCTGAGTTGTGACTATCTCTCATTGGCTGGGCTATTGCTGGCGGAGAAGGAAAAGCTTTCTTTCTCCTGCTGGGATTGTCAAGTAGTGGTTAAAGTAGTGTTTGCTTGCAAAATAAGTCTTCCTGGTGAGTCAGCCAATTTGACCAGGAGTGGTAGGGTGTGAGAGCTCCCCCTGCTGGCTTCTTAACTCTTTTAGTGAGGTTTTCCTTGATTAATGTTCACAGATCCTAGCTCTCTAATTTTGAATACTTGCACTCTTCGCACTAAACTGGTGGCTGAGGCCCTATGAAGAACTTCCCTATTTTTCTCAGATCATTTTTATCCACATTTAGTAAGCACCCTCTTCCCTTGATACTCTGGGGAAACCTAACTAATGGCTTTCAGGATTCTTAAGCCCTCTCACCCCAGGACCATTGAATTGATAATGGAACTAGATACTCTCCCACACAGACCCTGTATTAGTTTCCTAATAGGGTTGTTGTACAACTGGGTGGCTAAAAATAACAGAAATTTATTGTTTCACTGGTTTAGAGGCTAGAAGGCTGAAATCAGGATGTTGGCAAGACCATGCCCCCACTAAAGCTTGCACGTAAGAATTCTTCCTTGCTTCTTGTAGCTTCTTGTGGTTGCAGGAAATCCCTGGAATTCCTGGGCTTATAGCAGCAACATCGAATCTCTGCCTCCATCTTCTCTTGTCCTTCTCCCCTGTGCATCTTTTTCTGTATGTCCAGATTTCTCTCTTCTTATAAGGACACCAGCTTTATTGAATTTACAACCCACCCTAATTCAATATAACTTTACTGTATCTACAAAACCTTTATTTCTAACTCAGGTACCACTCACAAGTTCTGAGCAGACATAAATTTTGGAGAGGCATTATTTAATTCAGTGCAAAACCTAAGTAGCAGCAATCTATATTCCAAAAATCCATAAGGGCAAAGTAGGCTTTAGCTAGTTTTAAATATTAGTATTCTATTCTTTAGGTCCTATTCCTAAGCCTTCAGCAGACTTCATTTTAAGTATTTTAGGATGAAATATACTAAGCTCTAGAGATACAGCTGCAGATACCAAGAGCACTAAATTTGGAGTGAGATAAACTTGAATTTGATTTTTAGCTTGGCTACCACCTGGTTCTCTATCTCAGTTTTTTTTTTTTTTTTTTGGAAAAACAGGAACCTTATCAATTGCACTGTCAATATTACAGGTATATTTACATCATAAAAAAGAGTTAGGGTTATCCAAGATATGGAAGCAACCCAAATGTCCATCAACTGATGGATGAAGAAGATGTGGGACAGATTTATAGGTCTTATTGGCATTATGGAAAGCAACCATCATTCATTACTTTCAAAGATAAAATAATTGAGATTAAAGACTAAAATAATTGGGATTAAAGGCAAATAAGAGAGAGGCTTCTGTGTGGGCCCCTTCAAACTTCAGGAAATCTTGAAATAATAAAAAAAAATGTAGTGTAAATTTTGACATGCCTACCAAAACCTTGTGGGGAAACACAATAAACAAAATAGATGAAAATGGACCTATTCTGGGTGAAGCAGTTGTTGTGAGACAAAGCCACCCTGACTTATCTCCACCCCCTCCTCCATCCCTCTAGACAGCTCCCAGGCCACTCTTCGCAAGTGTCAGGGCTCAACTTAGCACATTTCCAATATCACTGGATAAAAAGACAGTATAGGTATTATAGTTGCATCCATTACTAAAATTTTGATTAAAGATTTTGATATCACAGTCTTAGGAATGCAGAAATTCTCAGGTTCACATATATGCTCAGCTGGCTTTGGCCCCTAGTAATAAAGAAGCTATTTCTGGACTCTAATCTGTTCTATCCATGAGTATGTCTACCTTGATGCCAATATCACACATTATGATGTAATTACAAATGGAACTGTTTACTTAATTTCATTTTGGATTGTTGATTATAAGAGTATAGAAAAAAACAGATTTTTGTCAATGTTCTGCAACTTTGCTGAAATAATTTATTAGCTCTAATGTGTTTTTTTATGGCTTCTTAGGATTTACTATATAGAAGACCATATCAAATGGGAAAATATAATTTTACTACTTTCTTTCCATTTTGGTTGCTGTTTCTTTTTTTTCTTTTTCTTTTCCTTTTTTTTTTTGTCTTACCTAATTTCTCTGGCTAGAACCTCCATACAATGTTGAATAGATACCACAAAAGCAGTCACCTTTGTCTTGTTCCTGAACTTAGGGGAAGAAAAATGTCCAGTATTTTAGCACTGAATATGGTATTGCTTGTGAGTTTTCCATAAATACCTTTTATCATGTGGAATAAGTTGTATTCTATTTCTAGTTTGTTCAGTGTTTTTATCATGAAAGGGTGTTATATTTTGTCACATGCTCTTTCTTCATGCATCAAGATGAGTGTGTGTGTGTGTGTTTCTTCATTCTAATAATGTGGTTTACTACATTGAATGATTTCTTATTACAACTCTTACATTTCTGGAATAAATCCCACTTAGTCATGATGTATAATCCTCTTAATCTGCTGCTGGATTTGTTTTAACAGTATTTTGTTGGGGATTTTAAAATCTTTTTCTTTCTAAGTGGAATGAAGTTATAATTATATTGTGATGCAACTAATATTTCTTAAATGACATTGTGTCATCCAGCAAATCTTAATCACAGCTCATTTAGAAAAATTCCAGTGTCTATCTGAACTTTAGAGTGATGCCTCCATATATTGCTTTGAAAGGTATAATGTAGATTTTTATTCTCCAAATTTAATTTCTCCAAAATTAGCCTGAGATCTATAGCTTGCTTTGTCCAGATGCAGGTGATTTCATAAAAAATGTACTATTTCCCTTTGATATTAAAATTCCAGCTTTGCCCATTTTAAAGTCTTAAAGATTGTCAATTAAGAACTCTGAGATTGTTTGAAGGTCATCCTCTTGAATTACAGTCTTGTAGACTTAGGTTCTGGAGTCAGACAGGCCTGGATGTGAATCAAGACTCCAATACAGTACTTGGGAGTTTTTAGACAAGTTATTCAACATCTCTGTGCACCTCTTCCCTCATTGTTATTCATATTATAACAATGATATCTACTTAACAGCATTCTGGAAGCATTAAATGAGAAAATGCGGGTAAGCCATTTCGAATCATGACTGGCACACACTGAATGCTCAATTAATGATGGCTTTTATGATAATTATCCTATTGGATTCCAGACAATCTACTTCTCTATCCCCACTTAGGTTTGAGGGAGAATTGGTTACTTACTGAATAATATATGTTGGTAAATTTTCTGGAGGTATCGCTGAGAAAATATTAAATGATAGAAGGAAAGGAATAAAAGAGTGGGCAAAACAATGACACAGGAAATAATACTGCAACTTTCCCCAGAAATATGTGATGTGACACTTGGCTATGAAGTCAAAGTAGCCAGCCCAAAAGCTTCTTAACTGGCATTAAGAGGAGTGAAGTTGGAGAGAAACAGAAGCATAGCCATGCAAGGCAAAACATGTGGGCTACCTTAATTTTTCCCATGAAAACTTTATTCCACATTAAATCAACCCTATCCATTCGCAAATCGGCACACAATTCTGAAAGTGGCCACTTAAAGAGCTATTTTGTATCTGTGATAGATTTTATTCTGTTAAAAACAATTATATTCCTTTACCTATGGTGTCCTCTTTCTGGGAGAATTTTTCTTTTCATTCCACTGACAGCAGGTTTGCCCATGTCTCTGGTTTTATCCAATGAAATGTGAATGGATGGGACATGTGACTTCGCAGCAAACATTGAAGAACCATTGAGTGGTTGTACCATCTCTCTAACTTTCTCTGTTATAAGACTTGTCCAAACAGAAGCTGTGCCTTCAGCCCAGGTCTGAGATGAAAACAATATGGAGCAGAGCTTGTCTACCGACTTGCAACAGACAAAGAAGCCTAGAAAGAAACGAGCCTTTCTTATTGTAAGCCATGTCGATATTGGGGTTAATTATTGCTGCAGTATGACTTTGCCTAAGGAAAAAAAAATGTCCTTCCAAAACAGCTAAAAAGTCATCTACCACAAGAGGATATTTTTAGTGATGCAACTACATGATTTACATGATTAGGACAAACCAGTATATTTACCTTTAAGTATGCTATAAGACATCCTCTTAATTTTTTTTAATTGCAGAAATCTGATTCTACAACTCATATGGGGATGCAAAGGACAGAGAACACACCAAATAACTTCGATAAAGAACAAAGCCTGAGGACTTAATATCCCAGATTTTAATACTTGTCATAAAGCCAGAGTAATCAGGATAGTCTGATTTTTTTTTTTTTTTTTTGCCTAAGATAGACATACCAATGCAACAGAGTAGGACATCCAGAATTAGACTTACACATATTTAGTCATTTGATTTTTAAGAAAAAAGTGCAAAGGAAATTCAATGGAGGAAAGATAGTCTTATCAACAAGTCATACTAGAACAGTTGAGTGTTCACTTATAAAAATATGAACTTCAACTCATGCCTTGAGTCCATGCCTTTGTAAATGTGCAAAAATAAGTCAATATTGATGATAGGTTAAAACCCAAAACTATAACATCTCTAGAAAAAAATGGAAACAAAATTTATGACCAAAGATTTCTTATATATGACTCCCAAAGCATAATCTATAAAAGGAAAAAAAAAAGTTACAAATTTGGATTTTACCAGAAGTTAGGAATTTCTCTTCAGAAGATACTGTTAAGAGAATAAAAACGTACGTCACAGACTGGGGGAAAGTAGTTTCATATCAGATATCAGACAAAGAATTTATATCCAGAATATACAAATAACAGACAAATTAAATAAGAAAACAAACAATGTCCTAAAAGGATGGGTGAAATACTTGAACAGACATTTTACCACAGAAAATATATGAAAGATTCTCAACATCACTAATCATAAAGGTAATGAAAATTGAAACTACAAGATGCCACTGGAAACTTTCAGAACATCTAAAATGAAAAGAGTGATCATGTCAAGGGTTGGTGAGGATGTGGAGCAGCTGTAATCTTCACACACTGTTGGCAGAAATGTGAACAGTTCAACCACTTTGGAAAATAGTTGGGAAGTTTCTTAAGAAGCTAAGCATACACTTAACCATATGATCCAGCCATCCCATTTCCATACATTTACCCAGAAGGAATTAAAACATATGTCCATACAAACACTTGTACCTACATGTTCATTGAATTTTTATTTATAATAGCCATAAAACGCAATACTACACAGCAGTAGGAAGCAATGGACTATTGATGGTTAGCAACATAATCATTCTAAGTGAAAAATTATACTCTTATTTTAAGGATTCTTAAGGAGGGTTTTCCTAAGGAGGTAACATTTAAGTTTTTTCTAGAAAATCATTTTTTCTACATACTTGAAAATGACCCTCTTGAGCTTGACCAGTAACAATAATATAAACACAAATAAATAGATAAATAAAATCAAAACATCCATTATTCCAAAGTCTATTAAAATTTAACCTCCATTTGGGTGAAGTATCCTTATACCCTAAATAGTGCAACAGAATGAAAAGAAAAGCATCTGATTGCTCGGTTTCAGATCACTGTCCCCTGCCTTTTACTAACTCCAGTGTTGCCAAGTAGGTGCCTCCTACCTGATGGTTTCTACCACCTGACAGTTTAGAAAGCAGAAAAAAGAAAAAAGTCCACTCAGAGGAACTATCTTTTCATTGGAACCAAGAATCCCAGTGCAACCTGCTGCTCCCTGGTCACACCCACTGGAAGGTCGGAGGGGGCCTTGGTAAGAAGGCCCTCAGAAAGGACCGAGACCTCCATTATGGTTTAAAATAGCACCTCCCCATTGGAGGGAAGCATTGACTGCACAGGTATGTGTTGGCATCCTGCTGTGTGCCACGCATTGGGCAGGGTTTTCAAGATGAGGAACAATGAGAGAGGGCGAGTTCTAAGGCTGGGATTTATGCATCTTTTAGAAAAAGTAGAAAAATTAGAAAATTTCCTTAAGAGTCAAGTCATTCTGCCCGTCTGAGAGCAAAAGGAGTGGCATTCGTCTATGGAAATAAAGGCCGAAAGAACGCACGCAATGTGCACCAGCGAAGCGGCTGGAAAGAAACGGGATTCTAAGGCTCGCGTGTGGTCTAGCTGAGGGAGGGGCTTTCTCCTCTGAAACTGCTTCAATCCCCTCTCTGTTGAAAGCACACCAACCTTTGTCTCTGAGTTCTGGAGAGCCCATTTCCCTCTGCATCTATTTACTCTCTCCTCTGCCGCCCACCCGGCATTCTCCTTTACTTACAGGAGTAAAGTCCCTGTAGGGGACTTACAGGAGTCCTAAAGACCCGAAACGGCAGCAAGCTGATTAAAAATTAATAAGAGCCTCAGAGGGAAAGTACCAAGAGGCGGTTGGCTCTGTGATCGGCAATTTTTTGAGATTCTTTAAATACCCAATTATTTTCAGGACACCTACGGAACAGAAACCACAGGACATGGGAAATAGCTTTTTGGGCCAGAGGGAGTATATTTTTCAACAAATTCTTTTAACTTGGAGAAGAGAAGAATTATGTTTGCAGTACTACTCATCATTAGCACCCCCTTGCCCCCCTCAAATCTCTGAGTATTTTTTTTCTCCTCTTTATAGCTTCAGGTGACTGGCCCCACAGCTGTGGGAAGAATTTATTTTCAGTATAAACCTCATTATTCTACAGTGGCTCTTAATTTGCCCAGGAGGTAACAATGCTATGTAGAAGAAAAAAAGATAAATAGCAACAAAGACAAAAAAAAATTGGCAGTGAATGAATTAAAATCAGGTCTGGGAATACTTGATGATATATTATTATATCCCAATTCAACCAGGAAGAAAATATAAACCTGGTATGTCAAGGAATTGAGAAGCACAGGTTTATGTTACTATGTTTCTTTGGATGAGAAACAGTTTCTTCAAGAGCCTAATGAACGCACCAAACCATAACATGGCCTCTAAATCCTGTAAAACTGAATCTGTAGGAAATCTTATCTCTACCACTTTCATTCCACCATGTCTTCCAACCTGTATTGTGGTTAATAAAATATTTATGTGTTGCACTTCAGAAACCTATTTTTTATGGTGCTCAAACAGGAAGGATTGCATCTGATGACCACATTTTCATTTAGCCATGGGAAGGAACAAATTGCAGTTGAATTACAAACATGGAAACAAATCAGGCAGGGTGCAAATGATTTGTTTACCAAGAGACAAGGTTGTCAGGAAGCTGTGCTGTAATATGGCTCAGAGGCAAATCTGTGTTATCATTACCTTCCAACAGGTTGTCAAAAATCAGCAGGCCAAGAGGGAGTTTTCTACAAAGACAGTTAAGATAAAACAGAGTTTTTTATTTTTAATGTAGTGTTAATGGAATGCTGAATTATTAGCATTACAGGAAAAAAATGTAAATTTTGATACCTAGTAGAGTCGGTCAGACTGTGAGTTTTTTATAATGTGTGTGTTACTTTTCAGTCAAATTGAATGTTCTCTTCCACCACTAACTGTTAACTTTAAAAAGGTAGAAAGCTCAGGAGATCTGAATTGTATTTTCAGAATTGTCTTGTAGGTCCTTCCTGTAAATAACCAAGCTGTCTGAAATGAGATCTTTGCACTCTTCTCCTGCTGTGGGGAAAAAAAGATTATGGATATGTTCCTACATGCCACAATTATAAAGTGGTTGGTGAAATTACTTAGAAGAGCAAAACTTGAGAATAAGGGAAATTATCTACAAAATAATACATCACTTAACATTTATTGACCATTTATCAAGAGCTTCTGTAGGGAAAAATGACTTGGTACTCTGATTGGCTATGATTTATATAACTCAGGCTTCTTGTTTCTCTGGTTATTTTTATTTATTTACTTTTTTTTTTTCCTACTGGAAACACACTCTATGTATTTATCTGTTTATTTGTTTTTGTTTATTTTTCTATACACTTATTTTCTCCCTCTTTCTTAAAAAACAACAACAACAAAAAAGGATTTGAAAAGATTAACCACAGTATACTTCTCCTGGGACAAAAACAAAGCAAATTTATTAGTGAGAAGATATTACCAAAAGGTGATTATATATCATTCTGTTGTTCAAAAAATGTCACTAGCTCCCTGTTGCCTACTGAATAAAGTCGAAATGCTTTCAGCATAGGGTTCAAGGAACTTCTTGAACGTCATGGTCTTTCTTCAACTAGCATGATAGAAAACACAGGAAGTCTTAGAAGTCTGAATTCCACAACTGGTTAGTTGGATCAGGTTTAGCAATACACTTAGTCTTTCTGTATCCAGGAAATAGAGCACAAAGTTTCCACCATCTGTATTTCTGATTGCGCCATCAGTTCCAAAGTAGTAACCTGATCTTCTGGCTTTTGTTATTCTTGTGATTGATCCTTGTTTGTCTTAGTTGTGTTTTTCCAGGTTATGAGAAAGGCCTGATTTGCCTTTCTTGGGGGCTTCTAAGCTCCTAGCGTGCTTCCTAGTATGCAATCAAAATTTGTGGAGTCTACTGTTAAATCCCGCCTCATTTTTGGGTTCTCCCACTTTTCTCTCTGGGGTCACAAACCCTACTCCCTCTTCTTTCAGCATCTGTCTTCTCCAGTATGCTAGAGTCTGACTAGGAATTTAAATCAAGAAGAAAGGCAACAAGCACACGGGGTGCAGACCCGTCCTCAGCACAGCACTGCTCCCAAATTGAGATCGAGCTTCCACATTCAGAACTCTGGTGATGGCATTTTGAATAAGCAGGTGTCTAAGGGATGTCATTGCTGGCTAGAGGTTTGAGTGTCTGTATTCATTCTAGTACTGGGGGAAAAAAGTATGTTACAACCAACTTGATGAAATAAAAGTGACCTGATGTAGGTTGGCACTTAGCATCATGATGTTGAAGTCTTTCTAAGCCTAGTCTGGAATAGAAGAAATAAAGAAGTGTGTGTGTGTGTGTGTGTGTGTGCAAGAGCACATGTGTGCATGTATGTGAATATGCCAGGAAACTTGTAGGCAATGGGAAGTTTCCTTAGTAGTCTTCTGAGTTTAGGACTCAGTGTGTGTGTGTTTTCTGCGACTTTAGAGTTTGGTTATTACTAATTCCTAACATCAGACCTTCTCATTTTCAAACGTAAGTGTGATAACACATTAGAGACAAATGAAAATGCTTGGAGCATTATCTGTTATTTCTATTTATTGCACACCTGTCACCACCCACTTGTGTGGCGTAAGTTCTGCCACAGTAGTTTTAAACAAGAACAGCCTAGGGATGGAATGAAATAAAAGTTGGCTCATCAATTTCAAGAAAAACTTCTAATTATAATCTAAACTAGCTCAGATAGCATCAACCAAGTTATTTGTGGGAATAGTTAATATTTTTGCGTCCTACCTGAGATCATGATTATTATGTGACTCTGGCCCACCTAGGATCTAAGATATTCAGTTTTAAGGAGAACTCTGAATTTGAGTAGATCAGAATTGCTTTAGACACTGATTTTATGTGTAATGTTTTCACCAATCTCAGATGGAAGAAATGCAGGAAAGCATCATTTCTGAGAATGGATGGGTGTGACCATCCAGTGTTAGATGGACAGGAGTAAAACTAGAGTCTAAGAAAGGGTTCTTTGGTTCAAGACAAGAAAAGACAGAGAGCAAACCCAAGTTGAGGCAAGCGATCAATGACAATATTGCAGGCTCCTCAAAAGAACTAGAGGAGATGGTCTAAAAACGAGGGATGACTACAGGGGGAGACACCTACAGACATCAAGAGAGTCAAGAGGGGTTATGAATCAGCTTGGAACTCTATCTTGACACCCATCAATTGGCACCTGGTGTGGGAAAACCATAATATAAGATTCAGCAGTTGGCTAGGAACTCCCAATTGTCTCTCATCCCATTAGGAAGACTGCACTCTAGAGAGTAGCCAGAGGGGCATTTGCTTGCTAGTAAACCCACCAACAAGGTGTCACAAATGACAGGACCAAGGATACGGTCTTTTATCCTGAATGTGAAAAAATAATTGGGCACAGAGTATTAAAGGTTGAGGGGATCTCAAATAAGATGCGTGAGACCTAAAAAAGGGAAAATGATTTGCCCAAGGTCAAGTAGCTAATTAATTGCAAGAATACTGATTTACTGGCTCCCACCTCCTTGTTATTGCCAGGATTGTAGCAGAGCTGCTCTTATTTCCTTGTGTTTATTTCTCAGGAGAAGACAGCATAAGACAAGAAGATGACCCATTTCTGATCAGAGAAGGAGATTTCTAAAAAATAGACAAGTTTCTTTCTTTTCGTTCCTTTTTTGTTTGTTTGACTGGTTGGTTGTTTTGGTTTGATTTGGTTTTTTAGTCTGCTCTTTCATTTGGTAGTAGTGGTTTAGTGATTTCTTCAATGCTTCTTTTTTAATGCTTATGAGTGTGTATGTGTCTATGTGTATGCATGGATGTGTTAAAGGAGGACTTATAACTCTCATTAGTGATCTGACACCAAAAGCAGAGGCAATAAAAGTAAATCAGAGAAGCTGGACTGCATAAAAATAAAGGTGTCTTTGCATCAAAGGGCACAATCAGCAGAGTGAAAAGGCCACCTACGGAATGGAAGAAAATATTTGCAAATCATATATATGATTAGGGGTTAATATCAAGAATATATAAAGAATACCTACAGCTCAACAGCAAGAGAACAAATAACCCAACTTTTAAAAATGGGCAAAGGGCTTGAAGAAATGTTTCTCCAAAGATGATATGCAAATGGCCAACTAGCATATGAAAAGATGCTCAAACACTAATCACTCGGAAAATACAAATCAAAATCACAGTGAGATATTATACACCCATCAGGATAGCTATTTTCAAAACAAACAAACAAAGAAACCCAGAAACTAACAAGTGTTGGCAGGGATGTGGAAGAAAAATAGAACCACTGTGCACTGTTGGTGGAAATATAAAATAGTACAACCACTATAAAAAACAGTACCAAAGTTCCTCAAATAATTAAAAATAGAATTACCATGTGATCTAGCAATTCCACTTCTGGTTATATAGCCTAAAGAATTGAAAGCAGAGTCTCAAAGAGGTATTTATATATTCACGTTCACAGCAGCACTTCACAATAGCCAAAAGTTGGAAACAACCCAATGTCCATGGATGAATGAATGGATAAACAATTTGTAGTATATACATGCAGTGGGGATATTATTCAGCTGTAAAAATGCTGTGTTGGAGGAAATTCTGATATATGCTACAACATGGGTGAACCTTAAGGACATTAGGCTCAGTGAAATATGTCAGTGGCAGACAAAAACTGTGGGATTCCGCTTAGAGGAGGCACCTGGAGTAGTCAAACTCCTACAAACAGAAAGTAGAAGGGTGGTTGCCAGGTGCTAAAACCGAGGGGGAAACAGGGAGTTATTCAATGAGTACAGAGTCAGTGTTGCAAGACGAAAAAGTTCTGGAGATCTGTTGCACAGCAACGTGAACATACTAAACACTACTGAACTGTATACTTAATAATGGTAAGATGGTAAATTTTATATCTATTTAACCACAATTAAAAAACAAAGAACTTCATTGGAATTAGAGGGGGAAAGAAGAAGAAAGCTGGGAAGGGAATATATATTGAGCACTTGCCATGTATATCTCTTTGCCAGAAATGGCTAGAACACTATCTTCTTTGATATTCACAAAAATCTTGTGTAGTTGATGTATTATCACCATTTCCCAAATAAGAAAACTGAAGCCCTTAAAGGCTAAGACTTTCCAAAGATTATCATGTTAAAAATGGCAGGACTAGGATTCAAACCCAGGTCAGTTTGACTCCTTTACCCATGTATCCCAGTGAAATCTATGTCCCTGGGTTGCCTGGGTGGCTCAGTCAGTTAAGCGTCTGCCTTCAGCTCAGGTCATGATCCCAGGGTCCTGGGATCCAGTCCCACATCGGGCTCCCTGCTCAGCGGGGAGACTGCTTCTCCCTCTCCCTCTGCCTACCATTCCCCCTGCTTGTGTGCTCTCTCTCTCTCTCTGTCAAATAAATAAATAAAATCTTAAAAAAAAAAAAAAGAAAAGAAATCTGTGTCCTTGGCACCTCACACCTTTATTACAACAATTATGTCTTAAACTCTTAGGGAAGATCAGGAGGGTGCAGGTGGGTAGGAATTTTAAATAGGGTGGTCACGATAGACCTAATTTAGAAGGTAACTGCATTAGGTAGAAAAATGGCCCTCCACGGATGCCCACATCCTAATCCCCAGGACCTGTGAATATGTTATATTACATAGCAAAGGGGAATTAACAATGTTAACCAACTGACCTTAAAATAAGAAGAATATCCTGGGTTTTCCAGGTGAGCACAAAGGTCCTGAAGTAGAAGTGAAGTGAGAGGCAGAAGAAAAGTCAATGTCAAAGTGAGAAAGACCAGACTGGCCATTGTTGGCTTTGAATATGGCAGGGACTATGAGCTAAGGAATGTAGGAAAGTGTCTAAAAACGGAACAATAAAGGACTAGATTCTCCCCTAGAGCCTCCAGAAAAGAATGCAGCCCTGGTGACATTTTGATTTTATCCCAGTGAGACCCACATCAAACTTCTGACTTGCAGAAATACAGGATAACAAATTTGTGTGATTTTAAGCTGCTAAATTTAGCGGTAATTTGTTAATAGCAGCCATAGAAAATTAATACAGTCACATTTTAATTTCTTTTGTTAACCTGCTTTTTCCTCAAAATTCAGAAAGTTTTCAATTTTTTAAAAAGGAAGTATCAATTACACCCCAAATATGGCAAGGTTTAGGCTGTTGTTTTGTTGATATCTTTCCTAATTGGTCCTCTGCCAAGAGACTAAGAGACTCACCTGGGCCTGGAGAAAACTTGAACACCCTCTGTGTAAAGGTGAGAACTGCGTCTAACAAAGACCAGAATCATGCCTTGGACCCATGCTCACAACTCTTGCTCTGGGCTGGAAACACTTAGGAAAGATCACCGGGAACCTGGGAAAGGAAGCAGATGAAGACATCACTACTTATGTTGATTGATGGGGAGCATCCTGTTTGCCTAGAGGCTTCCAGATGGATCAGGAAGGGACCTGTCCTCATTTGCTATATATACTAGACAGTCTTCTAGATGCTGGGTATGCATTATGTCGTTTGGTTCCTACAATAACCTTATGTTGTTGGCATTGTTATTCCCTGTGTAACATACCAAGAAAATTAAAGCTGCTCATGACTTAATAAAGTAGGTGACAGAGCCAGAATTTAAACCGTGAGTTGTTAGATCTCAAACACTAGGCTGTTTTTCACTATATTGTTCTTTAACCATTTCTTAGGGAACCTTGGACCATTCTTTTTTTTTTTTTTAAGATTTTATTTATTTATTTGACAGAGAGAGGCACAGCGAGAGAGGGAACACAAGCAGGGGGAGTGGGAGAGGGAGAAGCAGGCTTCCCACTGAGCAGAGAGCCCGATGCGGGGCTGGATCCCAGGGCCCCAGGATCATGACCTAAGCCGAAGGCAGACGCTTAATGACTGAGCCACCCAGGCGCCCCACCTTGGACCGTTCTGAGAACTGAATTAAATCAGTAGAGTCTCTTCTCAGAAAAATGCACACATAATCATAGACACCTATGCACACAGTGTGAGGACATGTTTGTATGTAATTCTCAGGGGCCTTGCTGGCCCCGTGAAGCTTACATGCAGGTTAAAAATCTTGCCTCTCAGGATGCCTGGGAGGCTCAGTCAGTTAAGCGTCTGCCTTCGGCTCAGGTCATGATCCCGGGGTCCTGGGATTAAGTCTCACGTCTTGCTCCTTGCTCAGTGGGGAGCCTGCTTCTCCCTCTGCCTGCTTGTGTTCTTTCTCTCTGACAAATGAATAAATAAAATCTTAAAAAAAATCTTGCCTCTCTGCCATTTCTTGCTAATTGGAGACAGCATGTTCTAGTGTGTAGGGAGCTATCTATAAGCAAATGCCCACATTGCAATCCCTTGCTCTACCATTTGCTCTATGTGAAATAGGAAATTACTTAACCTCTCCGTGCCTCATTTTCCTCATTTATAAAGCAGGGATAGTAGGAGAACTGATCTCCTGAGGTTGTGGTGGGGATTGAAAAAGTTTTTACACAAAAAGCTTTTAGAAGAGTAAGTGCTTAATGGGATTTAATAAATGCTTTCTATTATCATTGATGTTGACTTATGAGCTCTAGACGCAGGCAATACTTTTTCAAGGATAACCTTAGTATGATGGATAAAGCAGGAAGAGTCCAAAGCATCAATAATTACAATACTTGGAGAAGAAAAATCCATGTTTCACTTAATACACCTGCCATCCTTATAGATACTGACTCTTTGAATAGCAGGGTCAGTGGAGACTGAGAATGAATGTGTTTTTATCTATCCAAAAGCGTTTTCATGACACTTGTCCCCAGAGAATCAGTATGCCGAGAGAGAGATTAGACAAAACATCAGAAACTTGTGACTTATAACTTCAGGGGAGAAAGCATTTCAGAACACCCAGCAATTTATGATGAAAGAACATTACTAAGAAACTCCTTTGGGATGGAACAGGAAGCCTTCAGAAGGCACTTGAGGCATTTCTCTTTATAAGAAAAAGGCAGAAGAGAGAAACTGGTGACATTTTGATCAGCTGGAAAAAAAGTAGTTTAGTAATCATCATACTGTGTAAACACATCTAACCTCTTCAATATGAGCACATTACTAAGTGTCCATCAGTGCTAATAAATTTAAATAAGAGTAACCATGGTGATAAAAGGAGAAATGTGTGAGTATAAGGAAGTCGTGCATTACCTGTTTCCTGTATTTAAATAGTTTATCTAAAACACCTGTAGATGTTCCAACATGGGAAAAAATAATATTTTCAGGTTTCTTGGACATTTTGATTGGTTACTTCAGCCAAGGAGTTATTGGAATAGATTTTTTTCCCTAAAGAATTGCCTTAAATTCTCATATTATTTCCTTCCTCTATTCCTTCCTGTATCTTTCTCTCTGTTCCCTCTTTCATTTCTTCATCTATTGAAGCAAACTTGAAACATTTATTTTTATTTAAGAAGGCATTCCATGTGTGTGAGGAGTGCAGCTCTTCACCGGATATGACCCCTTAAGGAAGAGTCATAGCTGCTAAAGTCACAGGTATTTAAATCTGCAAGAATCGATTCATAATGATAACAGAAGTACTCTTTAATCCAGGACTTTATAAAGACAATCAAAGGATTTCTTGGATATAGCTGAAGCCTTACACTTACCCACTTATAATGAGTGTTTACTATGGGCCCCAGGAGGCCAACTGCTAAAATTCTGGCAACATAAAAAAATGATAATGCAACTTGCCTGTCTTCAAGAGGTTCATAGTTTGGTTGCACAGTTAACACAGTAAAACTGGAACATGAACCTCGGATTTTTGAGAATAAATTTGGGACTATTAAGGATGAAAATAACTTCAATACAATATTTGTTTTACAGAACTTTTGGGGACACCACCAGAGCATTCGTTTCAGAGATCATGGCCTTACTATTTCCACATCAGGGCATCATAAGCATTTGGAAAGATTCTTATCGACCAGAATACACAGATGGCATGTTTGGTAAATCAAAGACTTCATGTAGCCTATATAACCCAAGTTGCTCTGCAACCAGTGCTATGCAAAGTCACATAAAAACCAATTGTCCAGCAACTAGAAATAATTACAGTGAAAATATTTAGTATAGTACCTCTCCAAGAAAAAAAAATAAAGCAATGGAAGGAGAAGCTTTTTTTTTTTTTTTTAAAGATTTATTTATTTATTTATTTGAGAGAGCGAGAATGAGAGAGAGTACATGAGAGGGGGGAGGGTCAGAGGGCGAAGCAGGCTCCTCGCTGAGCAGGGAGCCCAATGCGGGACTCGATCCCGGGACTCCAGGATCATGACCTGAGCCGAAGGCAGTTGCTTAACCAACTGAGCCACCCAGGCGCCCCCCAATGGAAGGAGAAGTTTTGAAAGGGATGGCTACATTCTTGGAAGCCAGCAAAACTATTAAAAATCCCCTTCCCTGTATCACTTCCTTTCAATTTCTCTTTCCTTCTATCTGGTCCTTCCCCCACTCCATGCACCTCAAAAACTTCCATTCTCCCCAGCCTGAAACAGCCCCATCTCTCTCCCTAACGTTGGCCTTTCTAGCTCAGGTCTTTTGTTTTATTTTGTGTTATCCTTTGCCTTTTGTCCTGATTCTGATATTCCTATATAAATAAAGGAGGATCCAGAATTGACCTAGCAAGTAATAAGTCTCTCTCCTTTGGGAGAAGTGGGAGCAAGAAGATGGTACATGCTAATAATTTAATGCCATTCCTTTTATGCTCTTCACACTTGGGTTTTTTAAGAAATGGAGTTAATGTTGCATGCTATATCTTCAGAAAGGTGCTAAAAGGCCCAATCTCTGTTTTTCTTTTTCTCTTTCTTTTTTTCTTTCTTTCTTTCTTTTTTTTTTTTTTTTACTCACATAAAAAATTGTCATTCTAAGCCACTGAGAACGGAACTGTTGGGCCAGGATATACAATAGATTCATTGGGAGTTCACTAACTTATTTAATAGCAACTGAAATTTCCACAGAAAATATGGGTTTCACTAGTGTGCTGGCAGGGGAAGGATATTTAGAGAAGACTTCACACATTTCTCCACCTCTCAGAGGCCCCAGAGCCACAAGCAGAGTCTATACTGAAGGAAAGGTGGAAGGAGAAGTTGGAGGTTAAAGCTTTAGAATGGTCTGGACTGGAAATAGATTGTTTTAATAATCACAATGCTTAAAATGGCTGCTAACTGGTGGGGAAAGGAAGATTCAACAGAGCGGTTAACAGTAACTGGGGGAAACAGCAACATTCCATGGTTTTATCCCTCACAGAACTGAAGCTCTTCCATCACCAGGCAAAGGATTCTTCTCGTTCCACACTATTGTGATTACCACTGTGTGCAGGGTCATGTAGCGAAACAAAACCTCTCTGACTTCTCCACTTTTAAAATGGAAAGGACGATTTTATTCTTTTCTTTCAGCTGAAATTTAGAATAATTTTTTAAGTTCTCAAACAAAAACGTCAATTTGTTGTGTGAGTGGAAATGTTATAAATTCACAGATTATTAGAGAATTTGGCATCTTTACAATGTTGACTTTTTCCAACTAGAAATACCTTGGTATCCTCTTTTTATGCCAACCTTCTTTGTATCTCAACATAGTTTCATTTTTTCCACTACCTTCTGCACATTGGAAGATTCATGTATTCATTTGTTAAATATTAATTGAACACTTACCACGTGCTAAGCACTGTTCTAGATACTGGGGAGACAGAAGTGAAAAAGGAAAACAGACATGATCCTTGCCCAGGTGAAGCTTAAATCCTATGGAATGAAGATAAGATGAAAAGAGAACAAGGGTTGTTTTTAATGGTCATGCCTAGAAATTTTCTGTGTCTTTATATTGAAAAATCGGTGTGTCCTTTTTGGATTGTTTGCTTCCAATAGACTTTCAGAGGTTAAATTCCTCTATCTACAATAATGAGCAAGTACAAAAGTCAATTGCCTTCCAGAGAGGTTTATATTTATTAATATTCCTTAGAGAATATTGTGATTACATCGCACTGCAGACCACATTTATTCTAAGCCTTAAAGAACCCGCAGGATTCTCAGGGCACAGGACAGGGGACGGCTTTGAAGAGAGAAGAGTAAGCTGCATGGTTGGTAATGACCAGGGCTGAGGGGACTTGGTCAGAGATGTGGACGTGATGATGACACATCACCCGAGTTCCAAAACCTTAAGATGGTTGTGCTCTGCCCTTCACACTCTACACCCCTAAGAAGTGCAATGACGTGCCATGTGATCTTCCCACCTAGAAAACTTTCAGGAATGTTCTCTTGTTAACATGGCACCTGGAGGGCAACCTATGGCCAGAGGGACTCAGCTCTAAAGGGAATGCTCCCGGGACCTGTATACTCGTAAACAAATTGGAAGGAAGAAACTCCCCAAACACCATTAAGTTAACGGTAATTAAGACTTTTCCACGCTGTCCTGAGCATTCAAGACGCTGGAGATAGAGTAATGTTAATGGACGCACTCATTGAGACCTGGATCTCTGCCAAGACCACTGACTTAACCTCTGACAACAGTTGCATTGCTCTTTGGAAATCAATAAAATATTTCCATCCTGATGCTCACAAAAGTGCTCCTGATATTTATTGTGCCCTGATATATTCACTGATTCTACAGTAAATATTTGGCAAATCATCAGAGCCCTCTCGGAAATACAGAGATTAACCGGAGTTGGCTGTCACAACAAAGATGCATACTCTACCCCCATATTGCAGTTGAGGTTTCCTAGGACATAGACTCAGAGGCATTGAGTTATGTGCAGGGAATTTACAGGGTAGCACTATTGGGGTGAATACCTGTGGTGTCATGAAGGCAGAGGGGAAAGTTGCAGGAGAAGTAGACCTGAGCAGCCTCAGTGATTTCCCAGGGAAGGCAGAAGTTCTGGAGCTGGGTACTCTCATAGAGTTGCCCCCAACTGATGCAAGGGGAATGCAGGTATCCCCCACTTTCCAAAAGTTCCTAGGAGTTTCTTCCTTCCAATTTGTTTACACCACATCACATTTAGGAAAGGCCTACTTTAGTACCTATCTTGCTAATTGAAAGAAATCCAAAGATGATTTTTGTTTTTTCAAAAAAAGCCTTTACCATACTAATGGTCTTTCCTAAAAGCAAGGTGGCATATTGTGAACTTTTGGAAAGCAGGCGGATAGTCTTTTACTCTTTGCTTTACTCCATTTCTGCTTACAAAAGTTTTCATAAGAATGATCTACTTTCAGATAGCAGGGAAAACCTGGAGTCCTTTATACTTCTTTATTGACCAGTCATTGGATGTGAGCTATGTCCAGGAAGGGGATCGAATTTGGACAAGTGGGTTCTCTTCATCTGATAGCAGTGCTCAGTGGGGAATTCACCTGAGAGCTGTCAGCAATCCACACTCCCAGAAGCTGGAGGAATAGGTACTTTGGTCCTCAAGGGAAGGATCTGGGTGGACACACCATAGCATCCATTGTATCTCTTAAAAAAGAAAGGCTACCGATTTCGATTGTCTTAGTCTTTCTTGTACTTTATGCATATCAGTGAGGTTGGGACTACCCATTCTCTCCTCTGCAGCCTCTGCTCCTAAGACTAGAACTGAACTTAATGGGATTTCCAATCCTGCTCTTTAATTAAAAGGAGGAGCTGTGAGAGGTGTGAGAGCCCATTGCAGGAGCTGGTGTATGTGATTTATGCTCGGCACTCTTTAATTCCTTTTCTGCCTCTCATAATTGTTATACTTAGGGACATTCTGACCCAAACCTTTTTTTTCCCTCTGGGTTTTATAAATGCTTTTTCTGGCCCAAAGTAATGTGGTATAGTAAAAAGTTTTAAGAACCAAACCAGGGTGAAATCCCATTTTGCCACTTGTTAGCTCTGTAACATTCTACCACTCTGAATTTTGGTTTTCTCACCTATAAAATGGAATAATAACCATAATTTTAATAGTTATCATAGGATTTTATGAGATAACATATCTGTGACCCAGATGGAAACTCTCTGAAGAGTAATAATAAAAATAATAACAGCCAGTATTTCTGAGTATTTTCTATGTACTTTGTACAGTACTAAGGGCTATATCTTGGTTACCCATTTAATCTTCACGCAAAAACCATAAGATATGGTTATTTTGGCAGAGAACAAAATGTTGCCTGCCAAAGCCGGGGGGGGGGATGCTGGGGGATGGGCAGAATGGGCAAAGGGCAGTGAGAAATACAGGCTTCCAGTTATGGAACAAATAAGTCATAGGAATAAAAAGGTACAGCATAGGGAATATAGCAATAGTAATGTAGTAGTGCTGTATGGTGCCAGATGGTCACTTGTGGTGAGAGAGATAGACAACACAGAGCTGTTGAATGAATGCACTATGTTGTACACATGCAACTAATGTAACATTGTGTGTCAACTGTACTCAAATTAAAAATAAATGAATAACGGGTGACTAGTTGGCTCAGTCAGTTGAGTGCCCGACTCTTGATTTCGGCTCAAGTCATGATCTCAGGGTGGTGAGGTCAAGCCCCGTGTCAGGCTCCACACTAAGCATGGATTCTGCTTGAGATTCTCTCTCTCTCCCTCTCCATCTACCCCTCCCCTGGTGCTTTCTCTCTCTCTCTCTGGCTCTTAAATAAATAAATAAATAAATAAATAAATAAATAAATAAAATGTGAATAGAATTGGAATAAAAGAAAATTGAAAAAGTTCAAAATTTTAAAAGATATGGTTATTTTATGGTTATATGGCTATATTTTATGGTTATATATGGTTATATAGGTATTATCTAAAATATTTAGTAAGTTGTATGGCTTGGTTACAGATCAGTCAGAATGGAAGCAATTGGAACATTTGGGGCAGCCATCTAATTATACCCATTTCACAGATGAGGATATTGAGACATCAAAGCTTTAACTAGCTTGCCTAAGAACATAAAGCCTATCGGTGGCAGAGATGGGTTTAAATAGATAGTCTGACTTCACAGACTATAAATTTAAAGGGTTTTTCTAAACTATCTCCCAATCTCAAGATCTAGCTGGGTTGCTTGAAATCTTTTATTTTGTTACTTTGGGAAGCCCTAGGTCTTCCTGACTTTTCAGTGTAGCTCTGACCCACCAGACCCAGGCACCATGCTATTTTCTTACTATCAATACCCTAGACCTTCTGCCAAATACAATTGCCAGGGTTTATTGGACAGAAAGCTAATGTTGTGAGTCACTTGGAACCAAAGTGATTACTGTAATTATAAGGGATAATAGCAGTTATTAAGAGCAATTTTTGTAAAAGCAAACAAAAAATTAAGTTTATTTAAATAGTTAAATCAGGAGCAACATTAAAATCCAGACTTGGGAGGAGAGAGACCCCGAGAAGATCAACAAAAGAGTGAGGATGGTATCAATGACAAAGAAACCCTCAGTAATGAAATGACATAAAATACCATAACCATGTTAATTCCACTTCATAGAGGCTCCTTTGACAATGGGGGAACCAGGGGACTAACACAGAAGGCTAGTCCCTGAGGCAAAATGGATTGATCCAGATGCAGAAAGCAAAATAGAACATCATGATGGAGACAATGGGTAAGTGTGGAAATAAATGCAGGTTTCTTTGATTTTCTCTGAAAGAAACATAAAAATAGAATTCCTAGGGGAGCATTCCCTGTAAACCACAACTGACATCTCTATATCCACTCCAAAAGACTCGTGCTAACTGTGAACTTTTGGAGTAGAACTGTGTCTGGTGTGTGCATGTGTGTGTGCATGTGTGGGTGCATGGCTGTATATCTGCATGTAGTTTGTTGGTGGTGGTAGTGATCAAACATGTGTGAGTACCTGTTAAATTAATGCAAAGAGACATACACGTCCATCTCCTAAGTTACACATGATAGAATGCAGAGACAAGAGACCAGCATCTATGAAGCCTTCCCTGGCAAACACCACTCTATATCTTAACCTTGGACCCATCTCTTCCTTCTCTGTGTCTAAATCCAAGCACTTCCTGTACTTTCTTTGTCTGCTTTGACTTTGGTTATTTGTGCCTCTGACCCCCACTTGATCAACACTTTGTCTCCTGCTCATGCCTTATCTCACCCCCACTGTTATCTCAGTAGATTGAATCTAACCTACAACACCTGACCTCTGGCTGACTTCAGGACCCTAAGAAACATTCCTTATTCTTAGTTCAAATTGATGCTCCACCCACCCACCCACCCACCCATCTTACATTGGTTCAAACCAGTCAGGCACAGCACACTCACACATCACAATAAAGGCAAATCTGGAACACTCCAATACTACTTATGGCAATCACTCATACCTTCAATCCCTATTTTTATCACCCATCCAATAGCTGATTCTTTAAAATATAATGATTACTAACCTACAGTCAGTGTCAAATGGGAAAGAATTAGCAATTTAAGGGGAGTTTAATAAAGGTGGGGCCAGGGTTAATGGAACTAACAAATAGTAGTGCAGTGCCCCAGAGCTAGAAAGAGAAGCCCTTACCACTCATAGGTTTGAAGAGTCAGGGGGAGGGACTGATACCTCGAACCCTGAGACAGTATCTGCAGCCTTAGGTAGAGAGACAGAGGCAATCCATGGAGGGTTGGCTGCTGGAAAAAGCCAAAGGAAAAACATCCCAACCTCACCTTCTCCCCTTTAATCTCATGCCTGTGCTTTCCACTAGCCAAATCCAAGTGGGAATCGCAAGGCAAAGGACCCCACTGATGGCATTCTTACAGTTTCCATGATGTAGAGTAAGGAGTGCAGAGAGTGGCTTGAGGGTGGGCGTGAACAAAAGATATCTAGCACATTTGTCATGTGCCTCATCTGTGATATGTGTTAAAAATACAAAAACTTGTGAGTCATCTTTATCTTCAAAAAGCTTACAATCTAGTGGGAGAGAATCATATTACCATGTAAAGTATATAATGAGAGAGGTGAGAGGTGGTTGTCATAGACACACAGGTGAGCCCCATTGGGTAGAATAGGGGTAAAGCATTGGGACCCATGGACGGTAATATGTGGTGAAATACCAAAACTGAGCATTAGAGCCTGAGTAGGAGTTGGTCAAGCAAAGGGAGCTCATGCAGCAGGAAGAAGGCATGGCTTTCCCAGCTGACAGAATGTAATAAGCAAAGGCCTCAAAATGGTCTCTTCTGTATCTTATCAGTAAAGACACAAACCACAGGTCTTGGTCCTGGAATGCTCATATGTGAAAAAAAAAAATCAACTCTATGCCACCAAAGCTAATTTTAAAATAATGTAAGTCATCTGCTTGTATTTCTTGAACGTCATGAGGCAACTCCATGATGGAATAAAATTGTTTGCAGAGATATCTCTCTGTACATTTCTTTTATCCCTCATCTTTGGGACTCATACACTGCAGATGCTCCCAAACTTGTCCTAAACAAACAAATACAAGTAAAGACAGACAATCTCATCTGTATCAAATAAGAGGACTCTTCATTATAAATGGCCCAAACTAACTCTCCCTCCCTCAAATAAAAGGGAATTAGCTCAT
Source organism: Neomonachus schauinslandi (assembly GCF_002201575.2). Lineage (NCBI taxonomy): Eukaryota > Metazoa > Chordata > Mammalia > Carnivora > Phocidae > Neomonachus > Neomonachus schauinslandi. The sequence continues at coordinate 173,253,126 of NC_058406.1, read as the reverse complement.
GTATCTAATATATTTGGGGGTGGGGATGTGTGATGGATCCTTTGCTTTGCTTTGCTTTGTATTGGTTCTATTCTCAATGGCCTCTCACCCTAGAGTGGTAGGATGGAGCAGTGGATCCAGGCTTTTGCCTCCCAGATTTGGGTTTAAGAGAGAGAGATCATTCGCCTCAAGCCCTTCAAAGATCCTAGGATTTCTCTATTCCAACCGACTTGTACATGTGTTTTTCTCTGCATCCCTGTAGGCAGGCACATAAGCTCCACCTCCCAGGTGGACCACAGAAAACTGGAACCGGGATGGTATACCTGCAAAAGATCCTTTGGGTTTATTTTTCTGAAGAAATGAGAGACAGTAGAACTAATTTTACCATCAGAGCCAGGCTCTTCTATCTGTTATTTTCAATTTTCTCCTTACTTCATTCCCACTTAACGATCATTGCATCCAATGTTTTGCTTGGGAAACCAGGACACTTCTGGTGGGAGGAGAGCCCATTTGGACATGCTCATATAATCACTTTGATCTTACCACATGCCTTGTTTCCTGTCCTTATTACAGACACATTGTGATGTAGCAGCATTTCCCCAGTTTTATCAACGACAGAACCAAGTTTTAGAGAGTAAAGCAAGAGCCCTAACGTCTCTGAGATTGCAGAGAGGAATCTCCAAGATCAGATGGTGAGTTCAGGAAGAGATTCTTCTTCCTTGTTACGCTGATTAAGCTAAGACCTAATTTTTTTTCCTCCTGCTCTTTGAATATAACAATAATGAGTTGTTGACTGTTTCCTTTGCTTTGCAGAAGCTTTTTATCTTGATGAAGTCCCAAAAGTTCATTTTCACTTTTGTTTCCCTTGCCTTTGGAGACACGTCTTGAAAGAAGTTGCTGTGGCCGATGTTGAAGAGGTTACTGCCTATGTTCTCCTCTAGGAAAGAGGCAACCCATAGAATGGGAGAAGATATTTGCAAATGACACTACAGATAAAGGGCTGGTATCCAAGCTCTATAAAGAACTTCTCAAACTCAACACCCAAAAAACAAATAATCAAGTCAAAAAATGGGCAGAAAACATGAACAGACACCTCCCCAAAGAAGACATACGAATGGCTAACAGACATATGAAAAAATGTTCAACATCATTAGGCAACAGGGAAATTCAAATCAAAACCACATTGAGATACTACCTTACACCAGTTAAAATGGCAAAAACTGACAAGGCAGGAAACAACAAATGTTGGAGAGGATGTGGAGAAGGGGGAACACTCTTACACTGTTGGTGGGAATGCAAGTTGGTACAGCCATTTTGGAAAACAGTATGGAGGTTCCTCAAAAAGTTAAAAATAGAACTACCCTATGACCCAGCAATTGCACTACTGGGTATTTACCCCCAAAGATACAGATTTAGTGAAAAGAAGGGCCACATGCACCCCAGTGTTCATAGCAGCAATGTCCACAATAGCCAAACTGTGGAAAGAGCCAAGATGCCCTTCAAGAAGGGCATAAAGAAGATGTGGTCCATATATACAATGGAGTATTACTCAGCCATCAGAAAGGATGAATACCCACCCTTTCCATCAACATGGATGCAACTGGAGGGGATTATGCTAAGTGAAATAAGTCAAGCAGAGCAAGACAATTATCATGTGGTTTCACTTTGATGTGGAACATAAGGAATAGCATGGAGGACATTAGAAGAAGGAAGGGAAAAATGAAACGGGGAAATCAGAGGGAGAGATGAACCATGAGAGACTATGGACTACGGGAAACAAAGTGAGGGTTTCAGAGGGGAGGGACGTGGGGGGTGGGTTAGCCCAATGATGGGTATTAAGAAGGGCACATATTGCATGGAGCACTGGGTGTTATATGCAAACAATGAATCATGGAACACTACATCAAAAACTAATGATGTCCTGTATGGTGACTAACATAACATAATAAAATAAAAAAACAAAACAAAACAATGAGTTTACTTCACTATACATTTACACATGCTTGTTTTCAAAATCAAGAGATAGCAACAAAAGAAAAAAAACTGATAAAATCATTTAAAAATCACCACCCAGGAGTACTAGTAACATTAAGTAGTACTCACGATATCTGTTTAGGTAGATATGAGAATAAAAACTGTCTTATTATCTTACACTCTGTGTGCTTTACATGTTTCTTTTTTGGATTATTTTCCATGCGATTTTTTTAATTTTTAAGGATTTTATTTATTTATTTGAGAGAGAGAGAGAGAGAGAGCAGGAGCAGGCGGGAGGGGCAGAGGGAAAAGCAGACTCCCCACTGAGTAGGGAGCCCCACATGGGGCTGGATCCCAGGACCCTGGGATCATGACCTGAGCTGAAAGGCAGATGCTTAACCAACTGAGCCACCCCGGTACCCCATTTTCCATAAAGTATTACTTTCAACTGGGCAAAAGCGAAGGAAACTGTAGTGACACCAAAGTCTAAACTTCAGACTTTATTTATTACCTCACTAGTCCTCTTGCCATGCCCTTTGGTTAATAGGATTTCATCAGTTGTTTTTGCAAAAATGGCTCATGTTTGAGAATATCTGCCTGTGGCTCTGTATTTGAGGTACACTTTGATGGTGTTTAATTTTCTTTTAGAATTGTGTAGACTTATGTCTCTTGTCGTTAGCACTAATTGGTGCCATAGAGAACTTTTAAATCTGATTTTCCTCCTTATAAGCAACTTTCTCCTTAGGCCTGGATGACCAGCAAGTCTGTCTTACAAAAAGTCTTTATTTTCTGGGAACATACAATATTATTTTGTTCCAAGTATTCAGTTCTCCCTTGATTTTGATTTCTCTATTCACATATAAAAATTATCCTCTGATTTTATGTCTTTGTCCACTTTATCTCTGGTTGAGTCTGTAAGAATGCCCCCCTTTTCATGGACCATCACAGTGATACCACAAAGCTCTCTTTTTTCACTAATTAAAATTATCTAATATAGCTTATTTGTTTCTTTTTAGTTTTAGTTTATATATTAATTTTACGATGATGTTTTGCTATCTCTTTTTTCATATAATTCTCTTATTTTCATGAAATTCTTTTATTTAGTCATTTTTGAAATCTTGATTATTGAAAATACACATATGTGTGTGTATATATTTGTGTGTGTGTGTGCACGCACATACATACAAAGAGAGCGAGCGAGCAAGAGAGAGAGAAAGCAAGTGCCTCCGCTAAGATCTTGAAATCTTCAAGAATAGATTTTTTAGTCCTAGGGATTTGAAAAAAAATATTTCCTTGGTCTGTCTATTAATAATTTCAGATTAGGAGGCATTGATGAACCTTTCCAGAATTTTATTTACTTTCCCTATTTGTCTGTCACTAGGGTGGGAAGCAGAAGCTATCAAGTGTCTTCCTTGGCAGCCACTTCTACTCTTTGTGGGCCTAACATTATTTCCAGTTTCCAGCTTATTTGCTGCTGGTGAGTTTTTTGCTGACACTTACTGTTTGGGTGGTGGTGGTTGTGCTAGGTAATAGGAAGGAAGATTGTGTGACCCAGATTTACTCTGTCATCTCACCTGCACATTTTCAGAGCTAAATTTCATGCTCACTTACAGCAGCCATTTTAGTTCTGGTTCTTGGCAAAAAAATATTTCCCTGCCTCATCTATGTGGTGTTGAATTTCTTTATATATATCATCATGGTCATCATCGTCACCATTTTTGTATTCATCAAAGTGCATACATGCTTTAAGTCAGACTTGCCTCAAATAGATTTTGGTACAGGAACATGGAAACGTAGAAAGTCAGAGGAAAAACAGATATTATCTAGTTAGTTCCCTCAAGTTTGCAGGTGAAGAAAATGGACCTAGAACAATTTAGTGGAAGTCACATTCACACAACTGATTATTTTCCAAAGGAGTTCTGGATCATGAATGAAGCAAACTTTGTGTTAAGGCCTAATTTATCTTCAAATTATCTCTGTGACCTCGGTTGAGTTATTTAATTCTTTTTTTAAGATTTTATTATTTATTTGAGAGAAAGAGTGAGAAAGAGATCACAAGCAGGGAGAGCAGCAGAGGGAGAGGGAGAAGCAGGCTTCCCGCTGAGCAGGGAGCTCAATGTGGGGCTCAAGTCCAGGACCCCAGGATCATGACCTGAGCCGAAGGCAGACACTTAACCGACTGAGCCACCCAGGTGCCCCTATTTAATTCTTTGGCAATCATTTTCTTAATCTGGAAAATAGAGTTAATCACTTGCCATGCAATTTTGTGAGCCTCAGAAATAATTTAGCATACTGTCTGACACATCATATTTCATAGTTGGTAGCTACAGTTGGTGTTACCTTTTAATTTCAGTACACAGTCCTTCCCTTCAGACAACATCAGGATATAAAACTAAAAAAAAAAATGTACCCTCTATGATGGACAAATTATTTTCATCTTCAACAAGAGAAAAAACAGTAGCTAATGTTTATCATCCCTGTTTCCCCTACTAAATGCAAGCAAGTAAATACTGTCACGAATGAAAGCGTGTTTAATGGAAAATTCAGTTTGATTTATTTGCTAATTAGTACCAGTTAGACTTTGAAGGGACAGGTGAGTGATGTGGATGTGTTCATAGAAATATCTGAATGTGACAACACCATTCAGGTTTGCAGAAAAGGGTTACAGCTGGGCAAACCAGATGCTGGTGAGGTATGTCCTATTTATGAGAATTCATTGAGAACATGAGGGGCATGCACTTTGCATAATGTGGAGGTCAAGACAACACAGTACAGCAAGGGGTAAATAGAAAGATGAGATGAATGGTTGGAAAACACCATTAATCAGGGGAGAAAGCTGGCATTGTGCATTATGGATCTATAAGCAGTTTAGCTAAGGTGTTTCCACAATCTTGCAGTTTTGTGGGGTTTACCCAGCACTTTGCTTTCAGAAGGAATTCAGTGCAATTCAACAATTGCTTCCTGAGTGCCTTCTACCTGCCCACCATTAAAGATATAAGACATAAAACTCCAGACAGAATCCCTGTTCTCACGTAACACATCATCTAGTGGAGGTGTCAATACATATACAAGGAAATCAATTAATAGGCTGATTGTGATAAAGGTTATCATGGGAATAGTAATAAAGAGCCATGGAAGCACACAGAAGAAATAAATGAATTCTGAGTGTCTTTAAGCTTAGTACTGATTAATGAAGGAAATTTTGAAATATTTGGGAAAGGGGGTAAAGTTACAAATAATCAAACTGATAGGGTATTTCTGGCTATTCCAAGGGATGAGAGGAGAGAGGCATTGTAGAACATCAGTGATAGAAAGTTGCAGAGTTCAGGGTTCATTAGGATATTTTGCCTGAAACGTGCTGAAACTGTTTAAGCATTGCACCGAGCAGATACTGTTCTTATCTCTTTAGAACTTCTGTTAAGGTCGGTACAATGGCTGCAGGCTATTGGGCACCAAAGAAACTGATGTCAGACTGAAGTGATGAACTCAGCCCATGATGAACTGTGTTCCCAGAGGATAACTGATAACTAACTGGGGACAGAGAACCAGCCCTTGACAATATGGTACCTGGTTTCACTGAGCTTATGTCCCAATGGGTATGGCAGGTCATCACCCAAAAGAAAAGATAAGAACAGATCGCAATAAATGCATTGAAGGAAATGACAGGGACAGCAGAGAAAACCAGGAAAGGGCTCTTTAGAGAGAGCGTTGAGATAAAAGGAACGTGATAAAAGGAGAAAACCATTCTGGGCAGAAGGAAGAGTAAATATACGAATTCTGACATGAGAAAATGTTCAGCGTGTCAAATGAAATGAAATGAAAACCAATGTGGCTGGAATACAGTGATTTAGGGAAGGCTGGCATGAGGTAAATTGAAGAGGTGGTGAGAGAAAGATCAAGGAAGCTTTGCAGGTCATGGGGACAAGTTTGGGTTTTATCCTAAGAGAACTGGGAAGCCATTGAGTCATTTTAAGCATGGTTGTAAAATATTCTGTGTTAGTATTTAAAGATCCTTTGGCTGCTGTGTGGCAGATGGTGGGGTGGGCTGTCGTCAGTTGAGTGCCACTACTATGTCCTTGTAAGGTTGGCAACTTCATTTCTTGTAATCACCTTCCATGTTTCGTTCTGAGCTATGTTTCATCAAGGAGTGCAACAGCTGCCTGTGCTGTCTTGAAAACAGAAGTGAATGAGAAGCTTTATTCTCTAGCAATGATGGCAGACAGACAAATGTGCAGATGTGAGCATCGGAGAAGCCTGTCAGCAAACTCTTGCAACCTACTTGCTCCATGGCTGCAGACTGGACTAGACAGTCTGGGAGCTTCCTAGACATTCTGAGAACTGTAGCAACTTCCAGGCAAGCCTTGGAAAACCACCGGATTTGGTGCTGCAGGCAGAGATCTTCAGTATTGAATTTAATGATCTTCAGCTTCAGTTTCTCTGGCATCTGCCCCCACCCCTCAGCTTTGCCAACAATCATGTAAGCCCCTATTCTATATTAAACCCTTTATTTCTGGAATGCATTGGGTAGATTGTTTCTCAACTGACATTAAAAATGTTGGAAAGGATTAGAAGCCATGAGAGGACATAGGACATTATAGAATAATGGAGAAAGATGGATTTGAGACATACTTGGTAGGAGCACAGAAACTATTAAGACATGGATTGGATGGCACAGGGAAGTAAAAGAAGGTATGGAGGGTGTCCTCTAAGTTTTTAGCTTGATGATGGTGCCCCTTAATGAGACAGGGAAGTTTAAGACTGAGTAGTTTATAAGGATGGGTATCATCAGAATGGGAGAAAATCTTCGAGAGAGATAGCTAGGGAGAACCATGGATTTCCTGGAATGAGTTCAGACTCCTGGAATCACTGGTGGCACCAAGGACTTTTGGGTCAAAGAGTCAATTGGGTTAGGATATATTTTGATATCTCTGGAGAACTTGAAGGACCAAAGTGCATTTAAGGAAAGGGATCAGGAAACTGACTTGAGGAATCTTGGGAACAGTTCATTTGTGGTGGGAAGAGTAGATTTTTGTTGAGCTGAAAAAAAAACTGAGTTCAAATCCCAGCTCTACAACTTATTAGTTATGTGACTGGAGAAGTTACTCAATCTCTTTGAGCTTTAGTTTCTCTATCTGTGTATTAGAGATAATTTTAGTATCTACTAAAAAACATAAAATTAAATTATGGATATCAAATACCTGGTCATTGATAATATTCTTTATCTATGCAACACCAGGCAGTTTGGATGGTAAGGCTCCTGAAAAGTGCAGGGTGCTCCTAATCAGACTATGAGGGACCCCAATCTACTCTGGGGTGTCAGAGGAAGTTTCCTATGAAGTGATTAAAAATAGAGTTGAACTCTGGGAAGCTGAATAGGAATCAACTAGATGCACATAATGGGAGTTTTTTACCGGCTGGAGGTGGGTGAAAATGAAGAGCATTCCAGGTCACAGATACAGCATTATGAAAAACACTGAAACAAAATGCAGGAAAGTACATTTGGTGCCCCGAATTCAGACCGGCATGGCTGGTACAGAAAGCCTGAGGGCAGAGAGAATGGGAAGATTTGGATTCCGTCTGTCCAGTCCAATCCAGCTACCAAGAGGAAGTTAAAGACAATGCTTTGAAGTAGATATTTAACCAGTCAAAATCATAGTCATTACTTGGTAAGTACTTACTATTTACCAAGCACGGCATTGAGCACCTAACTCTGTTTTGAGAACTGGTATTCCAGGCACTAAGATATGATGATGAACAAGACAAACAGCCCCTCCATCTTCACACACAGTTTACTTATTCAATTCTGGTAACAGTCCCCTGAAGTTACAGATGATACTTAGGTAGGTCAACAACTTGTCCAAGCTCACAGAGCTAGAAAATCTTATAGTTAGTACTCTATCTATTCATTTACTTTACACATACGTATTGAGCACCTACTATGTCCTGGGCATTGTTCCGGGTTCTTGGAACATGGCTGGGAGCAAAACAGAGGTCTCTCAAGGAACTAATTCTATCAGGATTATCACACAATAAACTACAGATGTGATAAGTGAATTATATCAGGGGTTAGAAAATGATACATCTTTGAACAAGGAACAAGAGCAGAATGAGAATTGGGAATCCTGGCATTGCAATTTTAGCAGAATATTGTAGTGGGATTTATTGAGAAAGTGACATTAGAGAAAAAGCTGAGGGAGGTTGGCAGTCAGTCTTATGGAGATCTAGTGTCATCGTCTGCTCAGCTACCATAACGAAATACCTTCAACTGGGTGACTTAAACAACAGAAATTTATTTCTCACAGTTCTGGAGGCTAGAAGTCCAAGATCAAGCTGCTAGCCAATTCAGTTTCTAGGGATGACTCTCTTCTGGCTTGCAGAAGGCTGCCTTCTCACTTTGTTGTCACATGGTGGAGGGAGAAAGAGAGAGAGAGAAGAAAAGAGAGGGAGGCAGAGTGGGAGAGGGAAAAAGAGAGGAGGAGAGAGAGAGATCTTTCTCTGTTTATAAGGCCCCAGTCTTGGGATTAGGGCTCTATCCTTATGACTTCATTTAACCTTAATTACCTCTTAAAGATCTCATCTCTGTTACAGTTCCCCAGGGGAACACAATCCAGTCCATAGCATCTGGGGAAATGCCTTCAAGCAGAGGAACAGCCGTGGCAAAGACACAAAGGCAGGAGTGAGCCTGGCGAGTTAAAGACAAGCGAGGAGCCTGGTGTGCTGCTGATGGAGGTGTGGGAGGACATGAAGTCAGAGAGGCAAAGGCGACAAGTTCATTCAAACCCAGTGGGCCGGGTCAGGGACTCCGAACTGTGATCTGAGTGGAATGGAAGCCAGCATAGAGCTGTGGGAGCAGAGGAACGGCCTGGTTTGGTTTGGTTTTAGTGAGATCACTGTGACAGGTTGGAGAGTTGTCCCCGGAAGTGGAGACCAATCTGACACTACCTGGGCAGGAGATGGTGCTAGGTCAGCCTAGGCAGGTCACAGCAGGACTGGTGCCCAGGGATCATATCATGGATATATTTGTTAAGTAAACAGAGTTTCAGGGAAAATTGTATTTGGGATGTGAGAAAGAGAGGTCAAAGAAAACATCAAGCTCTCGGAGTTTGGCAACAGGTGGTTGGTTTGTCATCAGGAGGGGGCGGTGAAGCAAATTTGAGGGCAGACAGTACGGCGTTCAGCTCAGGTCATGAGAATTTTGTGATGTCTCTTACACTTCCTTCCAAACGATGATGTCAAGTAGGTAGTTGGAATGCAACCTGAAGCTTGGGGAAAATGTGTGCTTGGGAAAGGGAAATATGGGAGTTCTCAGCTTAGAGATGGCATTGGATCCCAGATCTTTCCAGCTTTAAAAATCCTTGGTCCTGAATACTATATCACTTTCTAATAACAAAAGAAGACTAAAGGATTTTCTTTACTGAAACTTCTTGCGTGTGATCATTCAGGAGGAGGCTGGTGGGCAAGAATGTCAGAGAGAATCTCCTGAACTTTAATTCCACAGAAATTGTAATTTGGCGTGGACAAATTTAAACACCACCAGTGCCGGGGAAGAACAAAATGACACCCATATGGAAGGGTCTTTAATGGTGGGATCTTAGACAATGTGACATCTGGCTGGGAGAGGAAGCTGTGAGTCTTGGAACCTTCTAGGTGCCCCTCGAACTATATCACGTAAGGCCTAGCTCTGTTTGCAGGGTAACCTTCTTTCAGGCTAGCTCACCTGTCAGGCTAATCTCTGCTGCCTCAGAAGGAGGCCTGTACAACCATTCAAACTCAGGCTTGACAGTTGGCACCTCTGGCTGAGAGCCGCTAAGCGGCCCTCTTAGAAAATCAGCTCTCTCCTTCAACCCGCCAGTGCCAGACAAAGCGGCAAAACGGTTTCTGAGCTGACATGTGCCTTCGATATTAATGACAATGCATACATCAGAGTCAGTTCAGGCTGCTATAACAATACACCACCCAAACTGGCTTGATACAAACAACAGACATGTATTTCTCTTAGTTCTGGAGCCTGGAAGTCTGAGGTCAGGGTGAGTTTTGCAGACTGCCAACTTGTTGTATCTCACAGGACGGAGAATAGGGGAAGGAAGCAAACTCTCTTGTGACTCATATAAGGGTCATAAAGGCTCCACCTCTATCAAATCTGAATTCCTTCCCAAAGGCCCCATCTCTTAATACCACCACACTGGGGTAGGGTTTCAATATGTGAAATTTGTGGGGGACATAAACGTGCAGTCCGTAATGATCATGTGAAATAATTAGAGCAGGGCCTGGGAACATAGTCAACAGTTCCTGTTCATTATGACTTTTATTGCTGCTGTTGTCACTCTTATTATTGTTTTCGTGCCTCTTTGGTTTTATAAATGTGGAAACTGAGGCTCAGAGATTTAACGCAAGTCTCCCAATGTCACATAGCTAGTAGAAAGCAGAGCTGGGCCTGCATTTTTCACATCCTAGAATCTATGGAACATAAAGGACGAATCTCAGAAAACGTCTAATGATGTGATTGTCAATCTCAGTCCAAAGGAACCCTGGGCTTCCTCAGGTACAGGCATGGGGTAGCAGTGTGTGGTTGGGGGGCAGTAAGCAGAGCATTAGGGTGCCACTGAGGACGTTGCTTCTGTCTCCTCAAAACATCGCTCAGATTTTAATTGAGAGGAGGGCTCCCAAGGTAAAAACTAGTTTGAAACCCACTTACAGATTTCAGTCACTGTTTTACAAGAGAGAAGCCTGGAGCATATACAGGTTCAAAAGCTTAGTCCAGTCGTGCCATAAGGTTTGGGTAGAGAGAACACAGAATTCCTGATTCCTGAGCCAGCATTCTCTCTACAGCAGAACCAACAGAGAATGAGTGACCTGTCTTTGAGGATGGGACACAGACTTGGATCTGAGTTGGATCTTAATTGCCTCCAGTTTACCCAGTTAGTGAGGGAGGGATCCCCATCCTGTGGTTATGAGGATGGTTGAGCACATGACACCTGACAGTGGACAGACGATACAATTTGTTAGTCATGTAATCACCACATGCCACACAAGGTCACGTGTGGGTTTCACTCAGGAACCCAATAAACAACAAGGGCTGTGGCTTGTTCTTATGGGAGAATATGATTGGCTTGTTTGAGTCATTCCACAGATTGGCATGAACAGAAACCTACTGCTTAGAGATTGGCAGGAACAGGGCCTGCTCCTTTGATGAAGAAGGTCGTTTAGCTAGGGGACCTTATCCACAAGAGCAGAGTGGGGAAGCAAGGTTGCTGTTAGGCCTTTGGAAACCCTCCTGATTTTCCAGCATGTAATATTGAATCTTAATTTTAGATTTCATACTATAATTGGGAATATGTGGTCATCTGATTATTGCCCCACTGGAGAGCTACAAGTAAGCCAGGCAAGGGTAGATTTCATATTGGATTGTCTTCTTATCGCTCCCATTATATTACAAGATTCTCTCCTCTTCCATTCTTCTATAACCCAAAGCCCAGGGACAATGATACAAACTCAGTGGGCTTGTCACAGAAATATGCGTGCATATTGCAAAAGGTTACCTGATAGATGATAGCAAATCATGAACGAATATTCTGAGCCCTGTGCTAAGAACAGGGAGAACATCATAGGGCCTGCTCAGCTGAGCTTGGCAGTCTAGTAGGGACAGAAACCTTACACATGTGAGATGATCGGCCAAAATGTGTTTATAGTAGAAAGAGAAGTAGAATCAGGCAATGGGTCTGATCCTAGCTTGGCCAAAGACCAGCTACGTGAGTCTGGCCAAAACCATTTAAAACTTCTGAGGCTGGTTCCCTCATCTGTAGAAGGTGAAGGGAGAGACGTTTAACATAAGCTTCACAGAAGCCCCTAGATATGTCGCCCAGCCTGATCTGACACAACATCTTAGGATTCCTAAGAGTCCTGATCAAAGAGTCAAAGCGACCCTGTGTCTCTTGGTAGTACAAATGTTGTTTGTATGGTTTCAAGTTTAGTAATAACAGAAGTAAAACCAATGAATCACTAACGTAGGAATTAGTAAGAGTGTATTGTGCAGACACCAGAAGGACAGTTTGCAAACCAGAGCACTCAAATCAGAACACGGAATGTGACTCAGAGGTATATTGCTATAAAGCAGCTTATAGAGTGAGAAAGTAGTGGCTGTTTATTCTTCCCAGGGACTGATTATAATATTAGAATTTTCTTAAATGGTAGGTATTGGTCAGTAGTTAACTCATACCCACCTTGAGAAACAGTTAAAGGTTTACTTATGGTTTTCAGAGGCATAAGCAAGAAGTGAACCAGGTCAAGCTGACTTGCAAACTAAGCTAAATTAAGCTTTGCTTGTTTGACTAAACTGGTTTTGTCTGCGCAGGGAAGTTTCTTTCCTTTTTTTAAAAAAAATCAGCTTTATTGAGATATAATTCACATACAATTCAGCCATGTAAATTGTCCAATTCAATAGTTTTTAGTATATTCACAGGGTTGTGCAACCATTACCACAACTCCAGGACATTTTCATCACCCCAAAAAGAAATTCAGAGCCCATTAGCAGTCATTTCCCATTTCTCTCCAACAGCAGCCCCTTCCCCACCCAGCCCTAGGCAACTACTAATACACTTACTGTGTGTACAATTTGCCTATTTTGCTCAGCAGATTTTCAAGATTGGTCTCTGTTTGCTTTTTATTTTAACAGTATGTTTGCTTTGCTTTATTTTTTTTCTCAAATTTTCTAATCATGAAAATTGTCCTGCAGGTCACTCGATAAAAATATAGATGCCTAGGGACCTCACCTGAAGAATCTGAAAAGTAGGTCTGGAATAGGAACTTGTAAATGGCTCTGGACATGAACTACCAATGCCTGAGTTCAGTCAAATCTCTGCCTCAGATTAGACCCATGACATCAGCCAATTGGCTTCTCATCCTTGACATGGATGTAAGCAGGGTTGATGTGAGGATGAAATGAGAGCATACCCCTAAGCACCCAGTCCCCAGCCCAGCACATTGTGGGTGCTCATTGAGCCAAACCTGAGTTCTTGATATTTGGGGCTAAGGTCAGCACAATGACCTTTTCCATCGGTCAGATGGAAGCACGTCTTCCATTTCCTTTAGGAGTCATAGGAGTCATCAAATAGCTGTGGACCTGAGTTCCCTTCCCCTAGAAATCCCCTAGAAGTCTAACAGCTGGAAAGGTTTTCAGCCAGAGGCACTGATTTTGCTGTTTCTCTGCTGAGAAGACCAACACCACTCCCATTACGCCATGTAGGAGGAACATCCACAGACACAATATCTAAAAATAGAGGCAGGAAATCTCTGTCCAGTCTGAATATCGGGCATTTTCAAGAAGCAAACTCTGCACCACTAAGTCGGACATACATACTGACAAGAGAAGGAATACCATCTACTGAGTTTCAGGCACCAATATTGTATCATGTAATTCTCCAGCAATCCAACATCACAGATAAGAAAAATTGAGGTTTTGCAAGATTAAAAATAAGTGGAACTTCCAATGTGACTTATTTAATGGGTACAGCAGGAAAATACAGAGTTGAGGCTACAACCCTCGTCTCTCTCATCCTCAAGCTCACATTCTTTTCACTATGCCAGGATGAATACAGCACCATTATTTTATTTTAAGTGCTGAACTATAACCCATGCCCTTGTTAGAATACTGATCTGGAAAATATAGACCAAAGTCCTACGATGTATGTATATTATTCACTGATGGATGATGTGGAGAACAAAGAATTGAGTTAGAATTCATGATATAAACTATAAGTGACATCCCTAGCTGCAAAGCCTTTGTCAAACAACATTTTATCCACTGGACAGCTTGACGTCTACTAGCTGGTGTCAGTGGCATGGGGGACATTAAGGAGGAGAATAGTGTGCGGTAGAAATAACATGCGTGAATTACTGGGTGCTCAATAGCTCATGAAGAACAAGACATTGTGATATATGGTGCCCCTCATCAGGAATCATAGTGCAGTCATAAATGCCATAGAGTGACAAATGACTCTAAAATCGCCAAGACAAGGCTTCAGCAGGTGGGGGGTCAAGCTGCAGAATGACAGAGGGCAGCTCACTGCCCGCTCAGTGAACTCATCACCGCCTCCTTCATCACACTTCATGCTCCCGCATCCCCCATGTAACTGCTCTTTCTCTGATGCCTATCATTTATTTCACCTTTTTTTTTTATGCTCTCCCCTTACCTAGAATACTCTCTCCTCTTGTCCCTGTGGCTGGGGACTTCTCAGGCTGTAGGATTCAATCCAAGCCCTACCTTTCCCAATAAGCTTTTCCTGCTCCTTCCAGGTTAGTTGTGCTCATCTTTACTCTCCTTGTTTCTCGTGCATATTTCCTCACTGCACTTGCAATGCACCAATAAAATATGACTCAGACTGTTTTTATAGGCTTGTCTCCTCTGCCAGACTCTGAACTCCCTGAGGTCTGGGAATCCTTTTTTTTTTTTTTCTTTTTTAAGTTTGAGTGCTTAGCATACAGCCTACATGCTAGTGGCTTACAGACTTTAGGGTCCATCTGAATCAATCAGAGGGCTCCCTGGGTCGACTTCCACAGTTTCTGATTCACTGGGTCTGTGGCAGGGCACGAAAATACGCATTTCTAACAAGTTCCCCGATTATGCTAATGATGCTGGTCTGAGGACAAATGCTGAGAACCACTGCTGTGGTGAGTTTTTACTAAGTACACCTATGTTATATTGCACAAGTGGTCATGAACATAAGCTATGGAGTCACCCAGAACCTGGGTTTAAATCACAGTCCTCCAAGCTAGAAGATCTTGGACAAGCGTCTTAAGCTTTCTGAGCCTCGGTTTCCTTATCTAAAAAGTGGGTGCAATAAGAAACTACTAAAGCACTTATCACGATGCTCCTGCTGAGTTTGAGCTGGATATAGAAGCACCAGAGGGAGGGAAATGAGAGGGAAGGCAGGATATAACAGTCCAATAATCCCTGAGTGAGGACCAGCCCCAACACAGAGCCCAGCAGTGAGTTTAATTAAATAGAACACACATTTACTTACTGAAGGATCCTATTTTCTTAATATGAACAGGTAAGAGAGCAGTGGAACATGACAGCCTCCAGGGTAGCTGGAAAGTATCTGTTTCGAATTTTTTTACATCAGTCAAGTGATTCATATACACCAACTCTTCAGCGGATGGCTTACAGAATTGAGTCTGGTGGGTTTTCCACCAAGGCTCACCACTAAGACCCTCTCATTAATAGATAATCAGCCTCTACTGATCTGCTCCTAAGCTGCCATCCAGAGCAGCTGTTTCCCTCTGTGCTGTGATTTAAGCTCTGTTTAACAGTGATGAAAACAAATTTGTGTTGCTTCTCTTCTCATTAACCTTATTATAGAGTTTTGTTCCCAAGATACACACTTCTAAAATATAGATCACATTTATAAAAGGGTGAAAACTTTTCAACCAAGGTTGGCTTGATATTTCTCAACATCTGGATGAAGAGTAAATGATATGGTCAAACTTCAAATTATGGGCTAGATAGCAGGTGAGGGATCGTTCAAGGTCCAGACTCTGATTTTTCCTGAGTAAAAAGAAATTTCAGAGGGGCGCCTGGGTGGCTCAGTTGGTTAAGCGACTGCCTTCGGCTCAGGTCATGATCCTGGAGTCCCGGGATCGAGTCCCACATCGGGCTCCCTGCTCGGCGGGGTGTCTGCTTCTCCCTCTGACCCTCCCCCCTCTCATGTGCTCTCTCTCTCTCATTCTCTCTCTCAAATAAAGTCTTTAAAAAAAAAAAAGAAATTTCAGAGAATAACAACATATAATAGCAACTGAACTCTTACTGTATAAAGTCAGGCACTGTGATCTGTGGCCATTTTCCTTTTATTTTTTTTTTTTTTAATTTGAACCTCACAATCTTAGCATGTAATATCTATCAAAACTCCCATTTTACAGAAAAAAACAGTGAGGCTCATATGGTTAAATGCTTTGCCTAAGGCTGCACAGCTGGTAAGTCAAAGACTTGGCCATGGATTGCAGGGATACGGAGGCTGCGCTATAAAACCATGGTTCTTAAAGCTTAATGTGCATAGGAATCACCTGGCGACCTCTTAAAATGAACATTCTGATTCAGAGGATCTAGGGTTCTGCATTTCTCACAACTCCCAAGCAATGCCTACAATTCTGTCCAAAGAGGAGCCTTAGATACTGAGTACCACACTTCACAGAAAAGTGACTTTTCTCTTGCCTTAGATCAAGTGAGTTAGCTCCAACTTGTTTCCTGGTCACCAAAGCTTCCAAATATTCTTTTGACTTTTAACTTTGACTTGAGTAATATTGTTGAATTGCCTATATCATGCAAAGCTCCATTCTAGACCCTGGATTGGAGGAATACCAAAATCATAAAAAAAAAAAAAAAAAGAAAAGAAAAATTGGCTCGTACTCTAGGGTGTTTAGAATCTGGAAAAGACCCATACATACACTAAGCCATAGACTCAGTATAGAATTTCCAATCTCTGGCTTCTCCATTAGATTACTATTACAGTGAAAAGAGGGAGGGTCCATTTTTTAAATAGCAAAAAAGGGCTGTGAGGTTGGACCAAGATAGATCATAGGTTATCTGGTCAAGTCACATAGGGCAGGCAGTATTATACTCACTGAAGTTCTCTACAGGTCTTCATCAAGCCCATGTGCCATGTATATTAACTGCTCTTGGGTGCAGGGTATGAGGATTCTGCTCTGTAAGAGTCCTGCCAATGTTGTACAGGATGTTCCTTTAGACCAGAACAGTAGTTCTCAAATGGGGTAAATTTTGTCCTCTGAGGAATATTCTACGATACCTGGTTTCGTTGTCATAACTTGAAAGATCCTACTGGTATCTAAAGGGTGGAGACCAGAGATGCTGCTACACCTCCTATAATGCGGAGGACAGGCTCCCCTTCACTCACTCTCCCCACCTCGTCATCCCTACCAAAATGTTAATAGTGCTGAGAAAAAATACTCAACTAGAGCCTTAACTCTTTGTTGATAAATTTTAAGGATCTGGAGCTGCAATAGGGCAATCAGCAGTTATCCACGCTCATTTGAAACTATTCCTACAGACCATAGTGAGTCCCATGGGGACTCAGGATGTGAGTCTGACCTTCAGGGGCATTTTCGTGGCTGTCTGGAACTTCTCTAGCAAAACTGGAAAGTAGTCTGCCTGCATTCTCTTCAGAGGTTATAACCTAGAATAAGAATTCAGGGAATGATTGGGGGTAGGATAGGAGGGGAGGAAACATTTGAGCTGAACCCTAAAAGGCAGAAGAAATTAGTATGAGTAGAAGACACACTCTAGGAAGAGAAACCACCATACACAAAGGCCAGGGGAGAAAGAACCTGGTACAGTTGAGGACCACCATCATTTGATATGACCAGAGTGGGAGAATGAAGAGATAAGAAAAGAGCTGAGAACAGGTCCGAGAGCTCTCCATTTCCAAACAACAATCTTGGGTTTTATCTTCAGGACAATGGGAAGCTAACAAACACTTCTAAGTTATCCAGACTTCTGCTCTTTCCCTGCAAACCAACCTAGAAATTCAATACCCTCCTTCCACAAACATGTCCCTTCTTGGTATAACCAGTCCCTTGTTCAAGGATTAAAGTCTTTCCCTAGAACTTTAGCCCAATATAAACCCCCCAATCCCACTTCACCCAAGACTGTGGGTTACCTGCTTGGACTGATAAATATTATTTGTCCTGGATTCTTGAGGGTTGAGGCCAGTTTGTCCATTCTTACAATCTCTCTGACTGCCTATTTAGGTGCTTCCTAGAGCAGCATGCCCTCCAGTTTAGGCTGACGGTCACATCTCTGCACCATTTCCAGGGGCAGCCCTCCCTATCCCCAAACCACTGGTCTGCCTTACCTGGCTTATTGAATTATAGTCAGCTAGATCTCCAGCCCTCCCTAGAGTGACCAACGCTGTTTGCCAGGGGCAGGGAGCACTCTAAAAGTGGGATTTTCAGTTTTCAAACCAGAAAAGTCCAGGCCAACCAGGACGAGGTGGTCCCTCTCTTAACCTTCCTGCACTTGGCCAGTGGCCAAACCCTCCTGGTCCTGAGGCCAGCACTATTTCCAACTCATCCTTGCCTTTCCTGCACCATGTAGCTCAGGCAGTTGTGAATTTTCATGCAGCTTTTAATCATCATCTCTTTCTCCTGTCTATACTGCCCAAACTGGTGGCAGCTCCAGGCAAAGGTATAATTAATTAACCATAAAAGCAGGGTGAAAATAATCATAAACAGCTTTAAACCCAGCCCGGGGAAATCAGCTGTCAGCGGTTCAGGAAGATATGCAGCAGTGTGGGGACAGTGATAATGTTTCCCCTAACACATTTCTAAAAGGCTAGTTTTTTTTTTCCCTCTGTCTGTCCTTTATATTTTAGTTAAAAATAATGTATATTCTCCTGCATCCCTTTCAGCCTCATTATTGTTTCAGTGCCTCTGGCGGTCTGTACTCCAACTGTTTCATTGCAGCTAAACTTTGTTTACATATTTCAATTTTGAGATGAGTCAGCCTTGGGCGGATTTGTTCTCTTCCCTGATTTCCCAGCCCGATTTTCTGCTTCCATTTCTGGGGTTTCACGGAGCCTGACCCAGCGGTGGGCGAGGCAACACACAGGTGCACAAATGCAGAGGATGAAAAGCTTGCTGTACTTTGTAACAGCTTGAAGATATTTTACCGAACTCTGAAATGTGCTCGGGTAACAAATTTGAAAGCATCCATTCTCATACCTACCCACTTCACCTCCCTGGTGCCATCTCCCTGGACCAGACCTTTTGAAGCAAACTGATGCCAAGGCATTCATAAAAAGGGAGTCCCATAATGATGTATGTGTGAAAATGGCTGTAGCTTTGGCCAGCACACAGCAAGCAGATGTTTTCTGAGAGAACTGATGGCATCCTAGGCTCATCACAATCTGGCCACAATCTGTCTTTCCAGACGTATTACCCCCCACCCCCACCCCCATACATGTTATACTCAGCCACACGAAACCAAAACCCATGATGCCTTTTTCATGCCTTGCTCTCTCCTGCACTGGTATCTTCATAACCCAGAACATCCGCTACACTGCATTTTCCCTTTCCTTGCCTGCTAAATGCCTGCTGATTTTTTTTAGGATCCAACTCAAATGACAATTCCAAAGCCTTTCTGGATTCCAGCAAGCCACTCTTTATTCATGCTTCTTGGCTTCCTTAGCATGTTGAACATGCCTGTATGTATCCAGCCCCAACGGGACCTTAACCTCTGGAACCTGTGCCCATCCGGGCATGCCAGGGAGCCCCTAGAGACACGGTATGGCAATAAATGTCGGGTAGCATGAGGACCCCGAAGCCCTGTGTGAGAGAGGAATTATGGCTACTTGGAACGGCTAGCTTATCCAACATCTAAGACTCCTTGAAAGTCAAACATTATTTTTCCCCTTTAACCTTATAGTTGACTGTAGTAGCTTATATTTTTACCTTTCCAGTACCCTTTCTCACGACTCTTCTTCCAGTACCAGGTAGACCCTGCACTTGACCACAATGGTGGGCGTGTCCCAGAAGCCCCACCCAGCTTGGAACTGCTTAGCTCTGTAAACAGCGATTGGCCCAGAGGATGGGCACATGACCCAAGTAGTCAATCAGAATTCTTCTCTGGGATTGATATATAAACAGTGGGAAGAGCCACTCAGGAGGCTGGTTCAAGATGTGAAAAAAGAAGTTGGAGGTTCACACCAACCAAAGGGCTGTTGCCCTGGTAACCGTGGGAGGCTGGGCAAACTGACAAGGAGCAAGTTTCTGGCCCTTAAACTTCTGCCTTACCTTCTCCCTCTTGTGCCCCCTACTGGCAGAATCTAACAGGAAGCCAGCTAGCAAAGGGGTCGTTTCTCAGACCAGCGCTCAGAAGGTTGATTTGGAGCTGAGATGCAAAAAGTTGTGCAGAGAACAGACAAATTTATACGAGCATTTTGCCATTGGCTTATGTGGTTTATCAGATGTCTGCAGAAATAAGTAGGTGTTCTGGAGCCTCTGGGCACACAGGTACAAAAGAAATGGTGGATAAAGTGATCTGGGAACGAGCAGGTCATAAAAGACTATGTTTAGGGGCGCCTGGGTGGCTCAGTTGGTTAAGCGACTGCCTTCGGCTCAGGTCATGATCCTGGAGTCCTGGGATCGAGTCCCGCATCGGGCTCCCTGCTCGGCGGGGAGTCTGCTTCTCTCTCTGACCCTCCTCCCTCTCATGCTCTCTGTCTCTCATTCTCTCTCTCAAATAAATAAATAAATAAAATCTTTAAAAAAAAAAAAAGACTATGTTTAAAACACTGGAAATGTGAAACCACCCCCATGTTCTATTCTCAATTCCTCTCCACCTTTCCAATTTTAAATAGCAGATCAATGATCTCATTACTGGGAGCAAATCATGGAATATCCATAGAGCAGGATAATTTTGGCAATATTTTTTGCCACCTTACTTAAGCCCCAAACTTGAGAAACAACATTTCCATCTCTTACAATAACCCTTTTTTCTACTGCATTGAGTGTTGCTATGTCCAGTTCCCCCACTGGACTATTAATACTTCTATAGGGGTCCTCCATCTCATTCATTTTTGTACTGGTCTAATGCCCCAGATTTGCTGAACATTCATGCATTCATATTTATTCAAAAAAATTAACTGAGCACACTTTATGTGCCATATCCTGAACTATAAGTCAGGCATATAACAAATCGTAATTGCTGCCCGTAATATGCTCATAGTCTAAAAAAATACAAATAAAAGAAGAAACAATGAGTAAGAGGCAGTACTGATGCAGTCTGTAGAAGCGACCGGACAGGAGATGGCCAGAGCCCACAGCACTGGGGGCTCTCACTCAGGCAGAGCCAGGGAGACCAGAGGGGGGATTATTGAAATAATCCACATTAGAGATTAAAGGAGCTTTCATCAAACGTGGAAGGTGGGAATAGAGATTAGTAGACAGAACTGAGACCTCTTGGATCTCAAACTTGACTGCCCATGAGAATCATCTGGAAACTTATGCAAGCCTCACTGGTCAGGGCTTTTTCAAGACCAATTACGTAATACCCTCTTGAGATGGGACCCAGACACCAGTATTTTTTTAAATATCCCAGATGATTCCAGTGTGCAGTCAATTGTCTTAAAAATACAGTATCAACAGAGCTTGATGACGGGTTGCATGTATGGTGAGGAAGGGGGGAAGAGTTCAGGATGACGCTTTAGCTTCTGACTGAGGCAGCCACATAGATGCTAGATGCTAAAATAAATTTTTCTAGTATGATTATGTATTGTTTTGTGATTTCCAAGGTGCCATTAAATGCTACGTAAACAGCAACTTCTCAATAAACCATTTTAGGACAAACAAGTACCTGGAATATGATGTCTGCTCAGAGGGGAAGATAAGAAGCAGAGTTGTGGATAGGTCTAGTTTCTACCAGTAAGCACAGGTGTTTAGTTAAGGTTTGAAAGGTAATCAGCAGGAATGGTTATGAGCAAGGCATCTCGTGTGCATAGGCAGCTGACTTAAGTAATAGACACACATACATACAAAAATTTGTCCTTATCATAGTGCAATCTTCAACCAGAAGTAATATTTAGAAAATGCAGTATTTAAAAAAATATTAAATCACTAAAAATAAGTTATGTTAGATTCTTGTAAGAATCACATGTTGTTAATTACTACTGCCACTCACCAAATATTTCCAGATTGCCCTCTTCCCAGGCACATGGTAGAAATGTGCTTCCTGCCCACCTTGTGTTTGCAAAGGTGACGTGACTAGTTCTGTCCATTAACTTGAAAATGGAAGTGACACCTGGCCACAGCATTTCAATCCCTAAGCACTTGATTAATTTAATTAACTATAAGACTCTCCAGAGCTTTTCTCTCTTGTGCAGTAACCAACAACATCGAACATGATGGCTTTTCCATCAACCTGGTTTTCTAAGCTATGATGTGTCCAACCTGTGAGGGCCATGACTTAAAAATAAATCTGTGTTTTAACCACTAAAATTTGTGAGTTGTTAGTTGCTACAGCATAAGGCAACCTATCCTGATCAATACACACTTTAAACCAGGAAAATTCTCCTTCTAAATTCCTGGTCCTTTATCATCTGTATTTACTCAATTAGAGATCCCATACTTACCCTTATCATACTTTTTTAATAATGAATGTACAGTGTTATATTAGTTCCTGTGTACAGCATATCGATGCAACAATTCTATACATTATTGAATATATTTATTGCTCACCACAATAAATGGAGTCACCATCTGCCACCATACGATGTTATTACAATATTATAGACTATATTTCCTATGCTGTACTTTTCATCTCTGTGACTTATTTTATACCTGGAAGTTTGTACCTCTTAATCCCCTTCATCTATTTCACTCATCCCTCCACCCATCTCTCCTCTGGCAACGACCAGTTTGTTCTCTGTATTTAAGATCTGTTGTTGGTTGGTTGGTTGGTTGGTCTTGTTTCTTAGATTCCACAAATAAGTGAAATCATTTATGATACATCTTTTATACTGTACAGTTTATTTGATCTTCAAGTAGATATTACTTATATCTCCAATTAGAACACAAGTTCTTTCAGGGCAAGACCTGACTCTGGATAAGGCATTTAATTTCTCTGAGTCACAATTTCTGAATATGTTAAATGAGAATATTAAAAATTTCCTCAGGTTTTTAGGAAAAGTAAGATGAGCCCACATAGAATATCAACCACAAAGCCTAATACAAACTAAACTATCAAAAATTATAATTTTCTTTCTTTCCACTTATCTTTTGTAATCCTCACAAAATTTAGCACATTGCTAAATTTGAATACCGACTAGGTGCCAAGCCTTAACTAGATGTTATTTTAATCCTTATTAAATAGGTATTATTGTCTCCATCTTACAGGAGAGAATATTGAGGCTCAAAGATGTTAAAAATAACTTACTTAAGTGATAAGAGCTAATATTCAAATTGAGTCTAACTCCAAGGGCTGGCCTTGCTCTTCCCTGAAGTACACTGCTTCCTTTGTTGATTTAATTATTGGCTTACGATTTAATTATTAACTATATCAGAATAAATGTAGTTTGAGACAATAACAGTGATATCTTTAATCTATCCACCTATTTTTTATCTGTCTCTGTAATACTCCTCATTTCAAAGAAGCTGTTGAATGTAAGATGCACTATCAATTAAATATGTTTACCAAAAATACAATATGGATTTTAAGTTTCACTCGGATTTCAGAAATTCAAGATGAAAGGAGAAAAAGAGATAGGTTAAAATTATTTAAGTACCTTGGGCCTACAAGAGACTCGTTTTAGGCCTAAAGACACCTGCAGATTGAAAGTGAGGGGATGGAGAAACATTTATCACACAAAAGGATGTCAAAGGAAAGCCAGAGTAGCAATACTTATATTGGACAAACTAGACTTTTTTGTTCCTTTTGCCCAGCATGGAGCCCAACATGGGGCTTGAATTCACGACTGTGAGATCATGACCGTAGCCAAGATCAAGAGTTGGACGTTTAACTGACTGAGCCACCCAGGGGCCCCTAGACGTTTTTGTCCTTGTATTGTTTTTATCCTGCTTTGGTATCGGGGTAATACTGGCCTCACAGAATGATTTTGAATGTGTTCCCTCTATTCCATTATTTGTAAGATTTTGATAAAGATTCTTATTAATAGTGTTGTTAACTATCGGTAGAATTCACCAATGAAACCATGTGGTCTCGGGCTCCTGTGTGCTGGGAGATTTTTGATTCCTAATTCAACTTTCATTCTTGTTATTGGTCTAAGAAGATTTCCTATTTCTTGGATTCAAGACTCATGATTCAATCTTGGTAACTTGTGCATTTTTAGGAATTTTCTGTGGCTTTTTTTCTAAGTTATCTGATTTGCTAGTATGTAAATGTTTATAGTAATCTGTTATCACAGTATGTATTTCTGAGGTTATCTGTCGTGTTGTTTTCTCTTCCATCTCTCATTTGGTTTTTGAGTCATCTCTCTTTTCTTTCTTGGTTAATGTAGTTAAAGCATTGCCAATTTTGTTTATTTTGGGGGGAATCTGGTCATTACTTTCATTGTTAAGTTATTATTTATTCTGGGCTCTATTTTATTTGTTTCTGATTTTTCTTTGTTATTTCCTTCCTCTACTAAATTTCAGCTAAGTTTTCTTTTTTTCTAGTTCCTTGTGGTGTAATGTTAAGTTGTTTATTTGAACATTTTTTTCCCTTAATCCAAGCATTTTTAGCATCCATTTCACTGGGACATCTGCTTTTGCTGCATCCCATAAGTTTTGGAATATTGCATTTTCTTTTTCTTTTGTTTTGAGACATATTTTGATTTGCCATTTGATTTCTAATTAGGCCCATTGCTTGTGCAGTCATTTAATATTTACATATTAAATACTTAATATTTACATTGTTTAAAAAAAGAGAATTGGAAAAACTGTGATATTGTGATGACAAAGCAAGAATTATGTTCTTAAAAATAAAAAGCTACAGTATAAAACACCTGAAATTTAAAAGAGAGTTTCATGATAATAGATTGGGAGACTCCTCTTGCCCCTAAAATATTCAAACAAAAAATTAAAGAAGAGGCAGGGAATGGAAGCAGACTAATTATCTTATCTTTCATAAGTGGGGGGCGTAAATAAAGTTTCATTTCTAAAGTTGATAAATTTAGAAATACAAGTGAAAACATTTTGTTTACAAATAATTTTACTTAGTTTGCTCTGAGGACAAATCTGATATATTTTCTTCCAAATTGATGTTCAATAGAGAGGCAATTAAAAAAAAAAAAAAGAAAGAAAACCGACAATGACACAAAAAAAGTTAGACAAAGGAAACAGTATGGAAAAGTAAAGGATAATCTATAAAAGAGAGATTACACAAATCCAAACATGTGTTTTATAATATAATATTTAAAAAGTTTAAATCCCCCTCTTAAAGAAAAAGACTCACAGAATGGATCAGAAAGCTGTATCCAGCCAAATGTTTTCTATCAAAGATACATCCAAAATTTAAAAAGATTTGATCATTGACATTAATGATACGCTACCCGAGAGAAAACAGGGATTATGATGTTATATAATGTTAAGATCAATACAAAAAATTATTAAATGAAGGGAAAAATTAAATATCTTGATATAGAGATAATAAGTGACAGGCACCTTACTAAGATGGCGCTTTACTTATATGTTAATGCCCTAAATTCTCAAGACAACCCTGAGAAAAAGTATCGCCGTCCCCACTTTACTGTGGAGAAAATACAGTAACTGAGTTATTTCCCCAAGTCCCACAACTAGTGAGAAATGGCCCCACCAGGCATATTGATGCCATCTGCCTTACATCTTAGGCAGAGTTGGTGCCTATTTGTGCAGAGTGATTTGTGATTCCACAGTCACAGTCAGTCTCTTAAAAACATCTTCTCACCTCTCCTTAGATGAAATCAACTACAAGACAATTCCTGAGACCCTATGATTTAGTGCACTGACTACACTGGGTGTAAAGTCCCCCGGGGAATTTCCGCAGAGCAATGGTGAGAGCGTCCTGTGCCTGAGACTTCCTCCCCAGGCCTCCCACCACTCTTCCCAGACAAAGGGTCATCACTGCAGTGTGTGTCTAAAATTTTAGGAGATAAGATAAGGTCAGCTTGGGAAGGCCAGAGATATCAGTTTCCTCAGCCTCACAAGATAAGAAACTTTGAGCTACGTAAGAAAGAAATTCAAGTCACAGACTATTTGGCACCAGGGAACCAAAAAGATCAAAGTCCCTGGACACCAAGAAATTGATAATATCAGGAAGCTTGTGCTAATAAAATGGTTCAACACAGAACAAGGACCTTTGAGAGTGAGGGGTATACCCCTTGCCCCATTACTACCAAGACCTTCTAATGATATCATCTGTGCTATAAATGTCTATGCCCCCCTGAGCAGGGAGCAGCACTGTGACTGACACAGGACAAACTTGCCCAGAAATAAGGTTTTTAAGCTCAATCCTCGTAGAAATTTACTAGTAAGTCTCATGCCAGCCAGCCCCAAACTCAATTGCCTACCAGTCACGTGGGTCTGTTTTTAACTGGCTACGTGGAATAAACTGTCCTCCAGGTTCTTGTCAGCCAATATAATCTGAATCTCTTTGCTGCCTCATATTTATCAAAGCTCTGCAGAGGCATATGGTGAAGAATGGCCTGATGGACATGCCATCCTCACATTCCACCGAACAGGCTGAGATGGGGTCCCAGATTTTTCGGATGGGCTCCCAGTCATTTTAAGCCTGTACCAGACTGTAGCTCATCAGTTCCTTAGGGAATTATTTTTACTGCCCTTGCACTTTTATTGAGTTGTATCTTGGTGGGAGAACATTCAACTGTATTAAGGGCTACTGTAAGAAGCAAGTTACAGTACTCATCGTAGAGTCTACCGAGAGGATGTGGGGTGTTGTTCAGCACATCATTACATCGCATATTGTGTTCTTCTTGAGGCTCCCGGAGAGAAAGACCTGTCTCTTCCCAGCAATGAAAATAGAACTAGTCTATTTATAGCTTATAAGCACTGTGAACTATGTAACCGGCAGGGTTTTAAAAATCTTCTTTGGGTTACCAACTCTCATAATTTTTGGAACATAAGTATTTATAATATGCACATTTAGTCTCATCCTTGCTATTCTGAGATCTCTTGCCTTGTTTCTCTTTATTCTTTTACTCCTAATTTTAACCTATTCCATCTTGCCCTGTATTATGCAAGTTACCTTAAATTCCTTTTGCAACAAAATTGAAGTTCCTAAACAGACTTGTATTGTGCTGATGGTAGCATTCGAACAGGTTCCGTCCCTTCATCTTTAAAGTGTTGTTCTTTTATAAAATTCTACTAGTTATGTAAAAATGATTCACTGGACAGGACTAAGGGAGTAGCAGCGGAAACTGTCAGAGACATTACATTCTTAGCCGGTATCACACAGCCCGCAAGCGCTGAGTTAGACACCCTTGAGCAACTCAGGTTTCTAGAGTGGAGGGTTTTGTTTATTCCATGGGTAAGCAGGTATGTTGTTCCTGAGAGGTAGGGAAACAGGTGTAGCAGACATTGTCAACTCTTGCCCTCTAATTCCCTCTGGTCCCACTTACCAGTTCTGTGCATGAACACACCAGTTTCTGTGTGCTTTGCTTCCACTGACCAGCATCTACAATCTTCTGAATGTTAACTATGAACCTACTAGAGCCTCTTGAGTTGTATACACAGAAAGCTGGAGGTGCCTTAAAGTTTCTTCCTCACCCATCCCACCCATGGCACAGCTCTATAGCCAATGACTGACTCGTGTGGGATATAAAAGCTCAGCTCCCTGGCCTTGAGGCTGGAGAAATTTTGATGTGTAATCTATGTTGCAGAGCAGTGTGCAGGAGTCGACTGAGTGTGGTACTTTGGATACAAAGCTGAGACTCATTCCCATACATCAATCAGCCTACTTCCTACAACCTGCAGCTGATAGAGAAGCAGTGAACCTTGTTAAATTCTAAGACTCTTGTCTATATTTCACTGAAGAAGCAAGAAGTGTACAATCCAACTAATGGCGACTTAAATAATATTGACAAGTATTTTAACAAAGGAGACTGGAGGTCAGCGGATTCAGGGCTGGTTCATCAATCTGACAATCTCATTAGGAATCCAGAATCTTTCCATCTTTCTGCTTTAACACTCGGAGCCTGTTGGTAAAGTCTCTTGTCATGATTGCAAGATGGCATTACAACTTCCAAGGTCAAGAGAAGAGATGAAATGGAGCATGCGCACACGCGCGCGCACACACAAACACACACACACACACGAGGGGTATCTCTTTGTGACTGTCACTGTTTTGTATCTCATAAAAGAAAATTATTCTTACAAATTCTCTCATAAGTCATTGCCTTATGTTACCTGTCCACCCCCCCCATTGCAAAAACATTTAGGAAAGTAAGTATCTGACAAGAGGAAGTGAGGCAACTATGATTTGTTCAGCAGCAGTGATTTATCTCATAGGACTGGGTACATGGCTTATAAATCAGGGTTTTAGAAACTTAGAAAGAGGTCTATGGCAGTCCGTAGGAAAAAACAGTGTTTATTACATGTTGAGAAATGAATCAGAAAATGTAGCTTTCTGTCCACTTTCTCCCAATCTAAATAAGCTCCTGCAGTCCCTTTTGATACAGGGAACGGCTCCCTGCCAAAGTTGTGTGCTGAGACTATTTCAGAGGGCAGGAGTTTAGAGAAGGCCCTGACACGGTGACATCTGACACCTGTCTCACTCATGTCTTGACAATACTGGGGATAAGAATGAAGACAGGTGATAAGAGAAGAAGGAGAATTCCTGTTTTCATTCCATTGCCACTACCAGCCCCAGAAACACACGCCCTGAGGGGACAAAGTTCAGCCCCAATGAAGCCAGTGCATTAAATGAGTGCAATATTTTTAGTAAGAGCAGTGGCCGAGTACAATGGCCAATCGATTTTTTTTTTTCAAATGACAGCCCTAGTCCCTAGAAACTCATCTCTCTTTGCTGCCACCTGGTATCACCCACCATGAACTTGACCCTGGCACAGAAGAAGAGAAACCCATCTTTCATTTGAGGCAAGATATAGAAAGGGAGAGAGACTGAGAGTTTAGCAAATCCAGTTCTGGAAAATGGACAAATGTGGAGAATTTGGTGCACAAAACTGAGATTCTGAACAATGATAAAGGTTCAGGGCTTCAAATGTTAAGTGGGCAGGCCTTGCCACCCTGCCCCAAATGGGAATTTTCATATGGCAACATTCTTATCAAATGGCAGAGGCACATCCCAAACCATAAAAACAGCTCGCTTTTCACCGTAAGGCTTTTAGAATTTATATAGATTAACGTAGATTACAGTAATAATAGGAGATAGGTATTAAGCATCATTTGTATGCTTAGTTTTGTTTTAAGCCTTTTGGCTATATTAATTCATTTAATACTTACAAAAATAACCCTACAGAAATGATGCTATTATCTCCGTAGCACATAGAAGGAAACTGAGGCACAGAAAGTTCACATAACTAGTAACTGACAGAGGCAGGATTCGAACTCAGGCAGAATCTGTGTCAGTAGTCTTATTTTCCAGAGACCGTTCAGAGATTGATGCTCCACGCAATCTCCTCTGGGAAGCACAGGTGTAAAAGACAACTGGTGATACATTCAGGAATAACCCCCCTTGAGGCAACAGTCATAAATGCTTAGTGTTTTATCAGTCCATTCGAGTCTTGATACGATTTCAAGAAGATCATAACAATAAGTAAAATAATAGCAAATAATAGCATGAATACTTGTGTGTAAAGTGTTTTCAGTGTGCCGGGAATTATTGTGAATGGTTTCCATATGATATTTTATTTATATATCTTATTCATACCTTGATGACGTAGGGACTATATTATTCTTATTTTACAAATGAAGAGACCAAGAAACAAAGAGGTTACATAACTTGGCCAAGGTCTCAAATGATAAGCGGCATCAATATTTTAATTCAGACAGACTGATTTAGTTTAAGTTAAAATCAGATTTTTTTTTAAAGATTTTATTTATTTATTTGAGACAGAGAGAATGAGAGACAGAGAGCATGAGAGGGAGGAGGGTCAGAGGGAGAAGCAGACTCCCTGCCGAGCAGGGAGCCCGATGCGGGACTCGATCCCGGGACTCCAGGATCATGACCTGAGCCGAAGGCAGTCGCTTAACCAACTGAGCCACCCAGGCGCCCTAAAATCATATTTTTAAACCCACCTAATTACCTGGAGAGTTTTAATTCGAGCCTTTAGAGAAAGGATTAACTAGGAATGACTAAACCTACATAGTGGGATTATAATATTCTATATTTTATGAATGTGCTCGTTTTAGATAAAAACACATAAAGATAAATTATTAATACTATGGAATGTTGGTCTAGCATTAGTTTTTAATCCCACCATGTGCGTAACAGATGAATTCTTTGGTGAGGTTTAGCTATAGGGCAACCCTCCTCTGCTTGTCTTTTCCAAGTGATCGTTTTTGTTTTATAACCATTATTGTTTAGTTCATATTTTATACTTTTGGACCTGAGTACACAGAATTAAGTTCACTACACTCTAAAGTCCATGGCATGTTATTGTCCCCACTGTCCCTGCCAGGGCTCAATTTTATTTTACTATTATTTTCGCTAACCTGCCACCTCCAGTTCCACTCTCTATCTCTCAAAAAATTCACTCTAGTGTATAATGTCTTTATGTTTGTTCATCTGTTTAGTTTTAGAGAAAGGTGTATCTTTGGCTAATGTTGCTGTTTGCCTGGCAAATGGGCCGTCTCCCCTCTGTGAGCCCTGTGGCTATTGGCTCCGTGCCTCCCCCTCTCTTCACAGCACCACAGTGTCTGACTTCTGAGAACTTTCTGATCCGAGCCACTCTCATTTTTGTTGAAAAGGATGAGTTGTATTTATTTTCTTTGTTCTGCTTTGTTTGTGTTGGGGCATATGTTGAGTTAGGCATGAAAATCTCTCTCCCATTTTGCGGGGTAACAGGTTCTGTGATATGTACAGATAACACTACTAAATATTCCTCTTGTCTACATCTGCTCACAGCCTACATTTTTAACAGTTTTATGCCATTTTCTGGTAGGTTACATACTTCCCGCTTTTTTTTTTTTCTGAAACAAACCTTACCTACAGTTTCCTAAATTGATTATGTTCTCTTCCACCAAAGCCTCCAAATTACCCCCCCCCATCACGCCCCACTCCCCATTCACACATATTAACTCTGCCTGTAATTCATTCTGGTCTGTAGAATAAGTGAATTTGTAGATGAATGAACAAACAAAAGAATGAGTGAGTGAACAAATGAATGACAAGGAACATTGCCAAAGAAGAGTATGCACTACCCAGTCAGATGATTCCTGCAGAGGTCATTAGCAAATAACTCTGTCTACCTTATATTTTGCTGCCCAACCTAACGGTATGACTGGCAGAAGGACATAGTGACACCCATGAGCTGTTACCCAGACGTCTGCCTTCAAGGGCGTGCCTGCAAAATCCACCAGGTTACTAAGAAACGGCTTCAAATTCAGGATGGATTTTTCAAGCATAGTGCGGAACTGCAATTATGAACAACAGTGCAGTTGAGGTTAATGACACATTTCAAAATTAGAAAGATATTGCTGCTACTTGAGATCTGGTGTTTGATATCTGGAAACAACACATTGTTCATAGGACAACACCTAATTGGATGACAATTCAATATTTAATGGTGCAGCTCATCCTGCTGTTAATTCTCTCTTCTGCAGTCCCTCTTCTAATGAGGTTAGCACTAAATCAGTATGCTGGCTCCCGAATCTCCTGAGAATCAACCAATGGTCTTCATCATTAAGACTTTCCACAAGGTAATGAGGAAATTTTCTCTGAATATTTGATTGGGATACAAATAAAATGATTGGAACAAATCACCATTCACTGGAAATGGGCCCTCAGAGGGTTTGAGCAGTTCATGATCCTCACGCACCCCTCCTGCCCATGAGAGTGGCCTTGCTGAGAACTGAGCCCTCTGCCCCTCTGCAAGACTGGAGCAGCCCAAACCCAGACCGAAGACCTTGCATGAACTCTATACCCTATAGGAAGTTCCTGCTGGCATGACTTAATTTGGAACGGGGTTGGGTAACCCCATGCTTAAAGGCATTGTCAAGAACAGTGGAGATCTTGGTGGAGGGCAACTAAGGAATCTGGTAGCCCCCTGATACAGGCAAAATGACAGAGCAGTCTGAAGTTTCGTAGAGAGAATGGGGGAAAGAGTAGACCAGAAGACCCTTGCTGAGATCACATTCAACTCTTGGGGTCCAAAAGGCTGTGTACGTGAACTAGGCTATGCCCACACAGAAGCAGTCAGAGTAGACTTCATAGCATTTCACAAGCCAAACACAGACTCATTAACACAGTAGAGAAATCTCATTGGTATAAACTCTGCCAAAAAAAAAAAAAAAAATCTCACTGAACAAACACTGAGCAATAGGCTACTCTGACCCAGGGGAGACTCCTAAGAAGCAAGGCTTAAAACTAAAATCACATTCTTCCCTGGAAGTCTTAAAGATTATGTGCATACCCAAGGCTGCACCCTCTCAGGAGCAGTCAGAAAGGGGATCTCCAAGTTCCCAGTCTGTGGCTGAATGTGCAGCCGAATACATAAATGCCCTGAGCTGTGAGAGCAGGCTTCAAGCCCCTCATGAATCCTGTGGTAAAGGGCAAAAACGTAACTGGCTAACAGAGTTTAAGCATAATCTTTGACCAGTAAGTGGCTTATGCTGACCACAGGCAAACTCCAAGTAACCAGGCTAAAGGATAAAATCAAGGGGAAGAAATCTGAACATGGATATCAGAGGCAGCAAACTGCAGGAGAAATAATCTCGGCAAGATTAATTCAGCCAGGTCGTTAAGCAGATAAACAAAAGACCAGATAAAACAACAATCCAAGGGATGGTAGTTAGTATCCAGAGTTGTTACAATATAATATCTACAATGTAGAATTTTCATCCAAAAATTACAAACTGTGCAAAGGGAAAAAATGCGAGAAAATGTGACCTATACATATGAAAAAAACATATCAGACAATCTAAAATACCCTTGAAGGGACCAAAATGAGATTTACTTCACACTGATTGGGGATGTCTATAATCAGAAAAGCAGAAAAAAAGAAAAAAGGAGCTGGCAAAGATATAGAGAAATTGGAACCCTTATACTTTGCTGATGTGAATATAAAATGGTTCAGCTGTTTAGTGCTTCCTCAACAAGTTAAACACAGAATTATCGTATAACCCAGCAATTCCACTCCAAAGTCAATACCCCAAGGAATTGAAAACAGGTATTCAAGCAGATGTTTGTGCATGGATGTTCATCAGAGTGCTATTCACAATAGCCAAAAGGTGGAAATAACTTGAGTGCCCGTCAGTAGATGAATGGATAAACAAAATGTGGTATATCCATGCAATGGAATATCATTTTATCATAAAAAATAAATGAAGTATCGTTACATACTACAATGTGGATAAATCTCAGGAACATTCTGCTAACTGAAAGAAGCCAGACACAGAAGATCACATATGTTATGATTCCATTTAAATGAAGTATCCGGAATAATTAAATTCTTAGAGACAGAAAGCTTATTAGTAATGGTGGGGGTAGGACGGAATGGGGAGGGATTGCATAATGGGCTCAGGAAATCCTGTGAGGGTGACAAAAATGGTTTGGAACAAGATATAGGTGATGGTTGCACTGACTTGAGAATGTCTTAAATGCCACTAAATCATACACTTTAAAAATGGTTAATTTATGTGATGTAAATTTTGCCGCAATAAAAAAGGAACAATGTAAGGATACATGTTATAACATAGATGAACCTGGAAAAGAATCAATGATATATTTGGGCTGTGCTTGTAAAAAACTAAGAATTTAACATAAATTGAGAAAGGAGATGTGTGAGATTCAAGGGGAAAGGAAGGGGGGAAATACATGAAATAGAAATTTTCTCTCTTCTCCTTTACCCTGAATATTTTTTGTTATGCCATTTGTTACCATCTAATGTTTTGTATATTCCTTGCATATTTTTCATAAGCTTTGTTTTTTGGAGCAGTTTTAGGTTCACAGCAAAACTGAGCAGAGAATACAGAGTTTTCATATATCCCTTTTCTCCATACAAGCATAGCCTGTCATGCTATGGACATCCCACACAAGAGTGGCACGTTCATTATGATAGATGAACCTACACTGACACATTATTACCCAAAGTTCATGGTTTACACTAAGGGTCACTCTTGGTGTTTTACATTCTATGTACAATGACATGTATCCATCATCATAATATACAGAAAAGCTTTATTGCCCTAAAATCCTCTGTGCTTCACCTATTCATCCCTCCTCCCCAATACCTCCTAGCAAGCACTAATGTTTTTACTGTCTCCATAGTTTTTCCTTTTCCAGAATGCCATATAGTTGGAATCATACAGTATGTACCTTTTCAGATTGGTTTCTTTCACCTAGGAAGATGTATTTCAAGTTCCTGCATGTCTTTTAATGACGTGATAGCTCAGTTCTTTTTAGTGCTGAATAGTATCCCATTGTCTGGATGCACCAGTTTATTTATCCATTCACCTACTGTAGGGCATCTTGGTTGCTTCCAAGTTTGGGCAATTATAAATAAAACTACTATAAACATTCATGTGCAGGTTTTGTGCGGACATAAGTTTTCAACTCCTTTGGGTAAGTACCTAGGAGCATAATTTCTGGACCATATGGTAAAAGTATGTTTAACTTTGTAAGAGAGTGCCAAACTATCTTCCAAAGTGGCTGTACCATTTTGTGTTCCCACCAGCAATGAAAGAGATTCCCTGTTTCTCCACATTCTCACCAGCATTTGGGATTGTCAGTGTTTTGGATTTTAGCCATTCTAAGAAGTGTGTAATGTCTCATTGCCTTAATTTGTAATTCTTTAATGATATATGATTTCACATGCCTATTTGTTATCTATATAGCTTCTTTGGTAAGGTATCTGTTCATATTTTTGCCTATTTTTTTTTAGTTGGGTTGTTTCTTTTCTTATCGTTAAATTTTAGATTTAGAAAAATTTCAATCCTTATTACTATTATTTCTTCAAATATTTTTTCTGTGCCCCACTCCCACTTTAGGGACTCTATTTACATGTATATTGAGCTGCTTAAAGTCATTCTACAGCTCACTGATGTTTTGCTCATTTCTTCAGACCTTTTTTCTCTCTGTGTTCATTTTGAATGAAGGTATTACATGACTTTGGGTTCACTAATGTTTTCTTCTACAGTTGTGTAATCTTCCAATAAGCCCATCCAGTGTGATTTTTCATCTCAAACATTGTATTTTTCACCTCTAGAGCTTTAATTTGGTCTTTGTTTATATCTACCAAGTGTAAGGTAGTTTAGAAGAAAATCAATGGAAACCCAAAGGAGCAGACTTTAGGCTAAGCTTCCAAAAAATATTCCTAGTCTTTAGGGTCACAATACCTCTGCTCTGATTTGAGAATTTCCATTAACAATGTGGGAAATTGCCAAGTTGAGAAGCTGCTCACCACAGAACCAGGCTGCATATGCCATGTTCAGGAAAGCTGCCACCCCCACTGTGGAAAATCTCTGACTCAGAGAGTGACTACTGATGAGCTACATTGCCTCAGCCATGATCCACACCAGGAAAATGCATGCCTAACTCCATCCACTCCTTATCCAGGTCCAAATCTATATCTCATGCAAATGCTATGGATTGGGATAACCTAGATCACATCTCTACCCAGAGCCACAAGGGAGGCTAAAAATGCAGTTTTGGGTGTCAAAGTGTCAAAAATATGGAAGACATTCTAGAAGAAAGAACGAATAAGTGTTGAGCAAGTCAGTCCCTACATCTTCCACAGTTTCACAGTATGGGTAAGGAAATGGAGAAAGCCAGATCCGGAACCTTTGATCAGACTACATATAGCTAGAGAAGACCTCCATCTTGTTCCTTTTTTTCTTTTTGGTCGTTTGAGTCAGTCAATACATCACTTTATTGGGCTTAAGCCAATTTCAATTGTGTTTTCGTCACTTGCCAGAGTCCTAATTAATACGAACTTTAAGTTCCTTAAAACTCTAGTGTCCTATGATTCATATTATTTTGCTCAAGAAATTTACTAGCAATGATTTTAGTGGGAAGGAAATATAATATTAAACAGGAGAGACCTGGATCAAAACTGAATAACCTGGAGTCTCTCTCCTTCCCTCTTATCCTATCACCGCTCCACCTTATTTTAGTCTGCCATTCCTAGAGGGAGCAGAATGCTCTAAATAAGCCATAGGAGCATAAATTTGACAAATTTAGAAAAGATTTAAGCATGTTTAGTGCCTAGCTACAAGGACTCTAGGCTTGTCTAATCAGTAGAATTTCAATAGAATGGGTCTGAGCATGCAAACAAAGGGATAGTTGAGTTGGACTTCTCTTCCTTGGGTGAGAGAACAGAGATAAAGTTTTTTAGGTAAAGGATAGTACCGAGTAGGAAAGTTATACTAGGTATAAATGAAACAATGCAATATATATGCACTTTCATTAAGTTCTGGGAATATAATGACAAGTAATACAGTTGTCCCCAACTAGGGAGAGAATAGGAAGATTTTGAAAAGCACATTGAAGACAAACTCTTAATTTTTTTTTTAAGATTTTATTTATTTCTTTGACAGAAAGATAGAGAGAGAGTACAAGTAGGCAGAGCAGACAGCAGAGGGAGAAGCAGGCCCCCTGCTGGACAGGGAGCCCGATGTGGGACTCGATCCCAGGACCCTGGGATCACGACCTGAGCCAAAGGCAGATGCTTAACCAACTGAGCCACCCAAGCACCCTGAAGACAAGCCCTTTAAACTTCACATTTCCACTGGGGATGACTTTCTTCAGGAAGTAGAAAGCCATGCTTGTGGTTAAATTTCTTCTATTACATACTGTCCAAACATGCTGTATTTTCCCTTGGTGACATTTTATTACAGTTGTACATAATTATTTCTGTAATTACTCGGTTAATGTCCACGTTTTGTGATAAACATCAAGTTCTATAGGGCCAAAGATGGTAGCTTGTTAATTTCTATATCCCCAGAACTAGCACACAGCCTGGAAAGTAGGAAATCAGATAATAAATATTTTTTGAATATAGTTGAATGAAACTAGTGTCCCAGTTTTAAAATCAGGCCAATAGTTGGAAACAATTATCTTCTAAACTTCCTTCTCCTTCTCTACCTTCTAAGCAAAATCTTCCCCAAATACCAAACTCTAAACAAAATATCATCCTTCCCCCTAAATAATCAAAAGATTAAAGATAAATATTTGGAAAGTACTAAGCCTGCTGTCACATCTGTGTTCCCTAATGACCATTTATGTGCTTTCACTATGTATCTGATACCCAGATATTGGCTTTAAATGTATAATTCGATTTAACCTTTATCACTACATTCTAAGACTATCTCCTAAGACAGGTACCACCATTTTACAGATGAAGAAATTAAGGCCTAGAAAGCTTGAATAGCCTGTAAAGAACTGACAGAGCTAACATATAAACCCAGGTCCTTTTAATTCCAAAGTTGGAGTCAGTCCCAGGTTGGCTGGACATATCATTTCCTAAAATAAATTAGGCTCAAGATTCTTCTCCCATGATTTAACTACAGAAAAGCTGGTATAAATTCTATTTCATCTCTGGCCCTAAGAATTTTCAAATGTGATTTCTAGCAGTGCAATAATTGTTCCCAAATCCCATTGCAACCAAATGGTTTGGACAACCAAGGAGTTTATTCCACTGGGATTTGATGTGGCCCAGGAAAACCCAACAACTCTCCTGGGAAGACAAGACAGATGGTGCATGCTCTGGTTATGGATCCCACATCTCCATTTCTGGAAGTGTCTTATTTTAACTCTAAATCTTTAAAAACTCCTTGGTAAAGTCATAGCAAACAGTCTTGGTTTTGTTTTGTTTTCAGAGCAGAATGGTGGCCTGCACTTCCGAAATTATGGTCTCTCAGAGGATCCCCCTCCCTTTGTTACACAGCACAGGAAGAACTGAATATTTTTATTTTTAATTTTCCAATGACATTGACAACTCAGATGAAATATGCCTTTGAATTCCTAGGTAGTTCCACAGCAGGTAGAGACATATTATGTTTTGATGCAGGCATGCGCTTTAAAAACAAGATGCAGCAATCCCATTTTCTAAATGCCTGGTGAGAAAGCAGAATAGAATTGTAACTTTTAGGGCATCATAATTAAAAGTGAAGGCCATAGTCAAAGAACTTTATTTTTCTAGCATAAGCTGTGCTCTGCTTTCTAACTTCTGAGGCTCATGGGGTTGAATTCCCAGAGCTCTGTCAATAATGTGGCTCACTGGCAAATCTGATGTTTTCTCAGCTGTAACAGAGCATATTAGCATAACATTTGCACACAACTCCCAAGGGATCAGAAGGAGTCTAGAGGTTTATATTAACATTTTGAAGATTGAGATTATTTTAAAGTTTTGTAAGAAGGTCGAGAATACTGAGTGAGAACCATCTGAAACTTGAATAATAGTCTGCCCAACTATTTAATCCAGTGTACAGCTGCAAAAAAAGTTCCTCTACAGAGGAGCAGGGAACAGGGTCTTGGAAAGAAGAACAATTTTTGGTTTCATATAGCTTGGTGAGAGTTTAATAGTATATGTGGCCCAATCTACACATGGAGAAGACCATCTATGACATCCATTAACAAGGGTGCTATTTAAAAATCTGTTGTGGTTAGGAATCCTGACTTTTGGGAGCTGTTTGTTCCGTATCAAAGCCAGTGATACCTAATAATAAGTGTTATATATGACACCTGCTATATGCAGCTTATCTCATCCATCCTGCAGCAGGCATCTTGATTCCTAGAGCCAGAATACCTAAGTATGTCGTCGCCTTGGGAGACATCAAAGTCTATGTGAAAATCTGAACAACATCAACTAGGGCTCTTGTGGATTCAAGTGAAACAAAACCCCAACCCAAACTGATGTAAACAACAAAAACATTTATTGGCTCATATAACTGAAAGGTACAGGGATAAAGTATATGTCAGAAAAGCCAGTATCTTTTTTGTTTTAGGCATATTTAGATTTCCTATGGCATTTGAATTTTGACCATTGCTTTTCTTGAGAGATCTCTCTTTGCTTGACCTCTATGAGTTCATAGTTCTTATTCTTTCTAATATCTCACTACCTCACTGGCTTGTCATTCGTGGACCCCTCCTCTTCCACTAACCACCCAAATGTTAGTGGTCTCCAGCCTTGAGACCATGTTTCCCCTTAATGATCTCATCTGAAAACATATACTCAATTACCATCTACATACTAATGACTCCTACATCTGTATTTTCAACTCTAAGCTGTCTCTTGACCTTCTCACTCATGTCTGCATCTTCCTCCTCAATATCTTTACCTGACTGCTCTGCAGGTACTACAAATTCAGTGTAATCTATCTGGCCCACTCTACCAGTTTAAGATGCAGATGAAACCACATGTCTTTTATGCTTTCAACTAATTGTTTAAATTCTCATATGCCTATATTCATAGATACACATCATTGCAAAAAACTCAGGAGTTCACTCAGCCCAAATACATCTAGTCCTCTTTTTCAAACTCCAGATGAAAAAGAGGAGTTACAAAGCCCTCCTACCAGTAACACCATTGTGGCCACATGGATCGCTTTTGAACACTGGTCTTGCCCATTCTTCTAGACATTTGTTCACTACCACTATTATGCCTTTCTAGTTTAAATACTTGCCAATTGCCAAACCTTAAGTTTACAGCTATTTGATCCACAGTCACATATTTAGAAATTATTTCCCAGGTAAGCCATCCTTTCTCCATGAATTCAGGCCATTCTGTTAACCCTGGAAAAAGAGTCAGTCGGTGGACCAATTCCCCTCCCCTTCTATGGAGTTCCTTTTGGAGCCCTGGTATTTTCTTCTCTGTGGTTTTTGGTCAGTGCCATATCAGCCCAGACAATAGGTTTCTCGAAATTGCAATCTCAGAGAGCGGAGGATGAGGATATCTGACACTTGCCTGTTTGGTACTCTACTTAGAGTCTTACACCCACCCCCAGTTATAATGGATGACTACTCTCCTTGCATATGCATAACTAAGAAGGTATACTACAGTGACCTTTAGGAGGGAAAAAAGGAAGAAAGATGACTTTTTCTCTCCACCCAAATAAACCAAATCCTTGCTCTACTTCAGTAGGTGCCCATTACATCCATATGCCCAATTGAACTCAGTCTTTTCCTGAAACCTGCTCCTTTTACAATATTCCTCATCTTGGAAATTGTCTCTATCTTCACCAGCCTCAAATGTGGGGAACCTTGTAGACCTCTCTCACTCATGCACCATCCACATCAAATTCTACTTCCTCATCCTGAATCAGATCCTTCCCTTCTATTGCCAATGTCTTCATCATTAATGCTTGAAGGGATTACAAAATAACTGGTCCTTCCACTTTCCTCCTCCATCACCCATACTGCTTCTGAAGTGATTATTTTCAATACAAAAATGATCATGATATTTCTGGGATTAATCTTCATCAGTAGTTCCCCATAACTCTCAAAATGAAGAATGTACTCATGGCTTCTAAGGCTTCCATGTTCCATGACTTGCACTATATCCAGCTCTGTAGCCTCATCTTCAGCTACTACACCACATAATTTTTAAGTTTTCCAA
This sequence comes from Neomonachus schauinslandi, assembly GCF_002201575.2. Classification (NCBI taxonomy): domain Eukaryota; kingdom Metazoa; phylum Chordata; class Mammalia; order Carnivora; family Phocidae; genus Neomonachus; species Neomonachus schauinslandi. The sequence continues at coordinate 173,212,939 of NC_058406.1, read as the reverse complement.
ACTTCAGCTGTATCACACTCTTCCACATCCCTGCATCTTCACACATGCTATTCTTTAAAAAAAAAAAAAAGATTTTATTTATTCAAGAGAGAGAGCGAGAGAGAGAGAGAGCACAGCAGGGGGAGGGGTGGGAAAGGGAGAAGCAGGCTCCCTGCTGAGCACAAAGCCTTACATGGGGCTCAACCCCAGGACCCTGGGATCATGACCTGAGCCAAAGGCAGATGTTTAACAGACTGAGCCACCCAGGTGCCCCCACACATGCTATTCTTGATATCAGCAATATCCAGTTTTCCCTTTTCAACTAATCGATCCCTTTGTCCTCTTGCAAAACTTAGTTCAAGTACTTCTAAATTTGGGAACCATCTGTGGACTTTCTGTCTGATTTTGATGTCCTTCTCTGAACAATAGAATTATTTATCACATCACAATATGAATGCTGACCTAGTTGTTCATCTCTCCCTCTAAGCTGTAACTTCTTTAAGGAAAATATCATGCCTTATTTCTATTGAGAGTCACATCAGAGAGTGCACTGCCTATCACCTAATAGTTATTTCATAATGTTGACTCAAAAGAATGAATAACATGTGTAAGGTGTCTAGCACACTGTCCAGCACATTATCAGTGCTCAACAAATGTAAGTTCCCTTTCACATCTCTCCTTTTCCCCTAACATCTGTTGCTTTACTAAGCTGTATAATTAATTTTCACTTACACTGCAGCATCCATTTACCCAAAGAAAAGAAAATTGGAGATTTTGTATTTATTCAGATTTGTTAATCTGAATTACCCAGTTTAACTCTCTCGCAACATTTACCAAATGTTTGCCAAATACTCACTTCTCTTTATGCTGTCCAGGTACAGTTTCTGTCAGTAACTTGTCATTAAGACAAAGAATACAGATATGAAAGGTGGTGCTTAGACTTCCTATAGACATAACTTCAGTGATTTATGGTTGCTATTAGAAGCAAGATCTGACACAATTTAAGAAACTATCCAAACAAGAAACAGAACTGGGACTTGGAAAGCAAGACAACTTAACACCCTCCACCATGATAAATCAAGCGAAATTTTTGTTGAATCTTATTTTTTTAGTTTATTTATTTTTAAGTAATCTCTACACTCAATGTAGGGCTTGAACTCACGACTCTGAGATCAAGAGTTGCATGCTCTACCAACTGACCCAGCCAGGCGCCCCTTGAATCTTATTAATTTTCCATCTTCCCCATCTACTGTAGCAATTCTATTGTGCATTATATTTGAATAAGGTGATGCTTGGAGTCATTTTAATGTCATGAAGAAAATAATCCTGTGGCAACCCTGCAGGGACCCCTTTCTCACTCTTGAGAGCTTTTCTGTATCTTCACTTAATAAACTTCTATCACTTTACTCACTTAAAAAAAAAAAAAAAGAGAGAGAAAGAAAGAAAGAAAGAAAAAAGAAAAGAATCCTGAAGTCAAAACCAACACAGAAGAGGGCAATACCTTGACTTAACCATGCTTTCTCTATCTCTGAATTTTTTCAGTTACAAGCAGAAACTATTTGTTATTGTTATTATTAATGCCAATCTGGTCAAAAAATCAGGCTCATCTGTAAAGTGGAGATACTGTTGATTGTAAGTTATTTCAAATATCCCTAGGGACCAATATAGGGGTTTGGTGCAGAGACAGGGTCAATGCTTTACCTGCTGCCTTAGATCCCTCTTTGCTGAGATCAATTGGTGTGCTTCTAACAAGAGATTGGAAATGTAAAGGTCAATCTCTGACCTTAAAGACCATCTATTTCTGGAAATAAAATTTAGTGTATAAAATATTGGAAAAGGTTAAGAGTTTTGTTGACTTTTTAGTGGTATAAAAGTGATATTATGCCAGGTACCCAGGAATACTGGGGTGTTGACCAACCAACCATTTCCACCTCCAGCTCCCAAGGTGATTTAGGGGGATACACACAAGGGACATTAACAAATGAGAATCCACACTTCCCTTTGGTAATAGCTGGGCCTTAGCCAAGTAGTCCAAAATCAGAACTCTGGTAAATCTGCACTAGAACATATATATGGCTTAGGCTCAAACAATAAATAAGCCTTCCTCCTACTTCTCCTTCCAAGCTAAATCCAAATGCTAGACCCTTATCACATTTGGCCTGGACACTTATAACAGGGGCCTTTTCAATATATTCAGATGAAAGGAAGTAGAATAGAAGGACAGGTGTGGACATTCTACCCCACAGAGATCTTGCTCTCTAACAAATATGACCTAATCAGTGTCTGGTAAGCTGACTTACGGGATTAGTGACTTCTCTTGGAGGGAGGAGGTGAAGAACGTGGGCAGAGAGGCATACAGTGCAGAAGAAACATCCTTCTATCCCTACCAACAGCAATAAAAATTAGTATGAAGCATCAGTCACCAGTTCTTTCCAAATCACATTCCAATGAGAAGAATGGGGAAGCGACCAAGGACAAAGACATCTGAGGTGCTTCTGGACCATGCAGTGCCTCCTGCGTGGAAAGTGTCTTTTGCTTCCATTTATACTCCTCCAAACACCCCAGCTTACTCCGAAAGTACAAAAACAATATACAATGAAGACAGAGAATAGCAACTTGGTTCTCCATTTCTGAGTTGTTGAAAACAACAAAAGAAACACAGAACAGCATAAAAAGTATGGGTTTTAGAATCTTACAGACCTGGGTTCAAATCCTAGCTCTACCAGCAAACCTTTGGAAAACTCTTTAATTCTATTAGCTTCAGTATAATACTCATGTTTAAGGTATTGTGAGGATTAAACGAAGTTATGCATGGCAACTCATAAGCACCCGATAAATGTTAGTTCTCCTTCCCCCAGTTTATTGTAATCCTATTACTCAATAAAAGTCACTGTTCCTTAGCATTATCTTACCTTTAAAAGGCTCTCCTTTTGCAGATGAAAACTTTGGTCTTTGAGGGAGAATTCTAGAAGGATTGTTTCACCCAAGCCCTAATTTCTATTTTATAACAGCCCGTGCATAACTAGCTGAGGTCTGGATAGAGTATATAGAATACAGAGCTCTTGGAACACCAAATTGGTCAGTTTCATCTGCCTGAAATTTCCTCCATTACTGAGACACCTCAGGCATTTGGTAAAACTACCCTTTTCCTCTTGAGTAGACATGAATGGTGTCATGTCTTTTTTTTTTAAGATTTTATTTATTTGACAGGGAGAGAGTGAGCAGGAGGGAAAGGGAGAAAGAATCTGAAGCAGACTCCACACTGAGCACAGAGCCCCATGTGGGGCTCGATCTCATGATCACGAGAATACGACCTGAGCTGAAACCAAGAGTCAGAGGCTTAACCGACTGAGCCACCCAGGCACCCCGATGATGTCACGTTTTAAGAACAAATATGCAAGGCAACTTCCCCATAATTCCCATTCTCATAAAACTGCTTTAATAATAAAAAAGATTGTGGGGGGCTTTTTTTTTGGCAGGCAGATGTACATTAAATTCCATTTACTGCACCCAAGAGCTCACTGTGGGCTGTGAAGAATAGATAGGAGTTCGGAAAATATAAGACATGGAGTTTCCTATGAAGAAAGAAGAAAGTGAGCAAAAATACTTAGAAAATTCAAAAGTTCTGGGAATATGAGCAGAACAGCAGAAGTCTAATTATCTGAGGATCAGGAAGATCAAGAGTAGAGCCATTATATGTGGAGTGGTTACTATGTACTAGGCACTGTATTATTTCCCTATGTATTAGGTAACTTAATCCCAACAAACTCCTGAGATAGTGCTATAATTTCTATTTCTTAGATCTAGAGTCTTGGAGAGATTAAATACCTTGCCCAAGGTCACCCTAACTTTCCAGGTTTTAAATAGGCTCTGAGTGAGGCTAGTAAGAGCAGTTTAAGAAAAATGCAAAAAGAGCCTCAGATGTCAGCATTGAAAGCCTTGTTAAAAGCTAGATAATGAGTTCCCAGGGGATAAGATCTGAACATGAGGTAGCTGGGGATACTAAACACTTAATGCGTAGTGGGGATCCTATAGTTATGTAAAGTCATGTTAGGTAGGCCGTGGAACATAATTTTGGGAAGGAATATATTGAGATTGTTAAATGTCAACAATCTCGGGGCACCTGGGTGGCTCAGTTGGTTAAGGGACTGCCTTCAGCTCAGGTCATGATCCCTCGGTTCTGGGATAGAGCGGGTCCCTGCTCGGCGGGAAGCCTGCTTCTCCCTCCCCCACTCCCCCTGCTTGTGTTCCCTCTCTTGCTGTGTGTGTCTCTCTCTGTCAATTAAATAAATAAATAAAATCTTTAAAAAAAAATGTCGACAATCTCAACATACCCCTTTATTTCCAACTTAGGGCCGAAACCATGTCATGTTCAATTTTATGTCCCCCCCCCTAACATCTGATTCAGACTTCCACTCCCATAGTACTCTCTTCAAACCCTATTCCAAGACTTTAATTAATCTGCTATGTGTTCAAGTCATGGGGGCTTCTTATATACAATGTATTGTTCATTTGTGTAGATCCATAACCCGCCAGACACATAGCACTTTAGGTGCTGAGTATCTGTTATACAAATCAATGAATAATCTTAGGGATGAATTTATTTTGTGAGTATATCTATAAATAAATAGATTAGAGTGAATCAGGTTAAACTGTAGAATGATCTTTGTTAGGGAGGGTGAATTTACTTTATTCACAAGTACCTGGCACAGTGTAGAATACTTACTACATGTTTAGATATTTACATTTTAAGATGGGATCCAAATGAGTAAAGGCTTCACAGAGAACTAGAACACAGTCATGTAGCAGAAGCAAATGTTCCACAGTTTGTGGTGGATTTTTAAAGGAGGAGGGAAGGAGAGAGAGAGAGAGAATTGGTATATTCTGCATGAGGGTGAGGACCAATGAGCCCAAAAGGGAGTAAGTGGAGAGCCATCTAAGGTTAAACTTAAAATAGGTGAATTCCAGTGCCTAACTCTTATTTCCCACACTAGCAAGATAGAGATAAGTATCCACTAAGCAGTTCAAAACTGCTTAAACAGTAAAAGGACTCAGAGAAATCTCAGGTAGAAAAACCCTGGAATTAGTTAATTAAGCAAGTCATTGGACCAGATTCTTTCTTCCTTTTAGCTTGAAGGCTAGCTCTCCTTGTGGTCCTAAAATGGCTTTAGAAATTCCAGCTACCACAACTTCACACAAACATACAGCAGAGATTATTTATTTGATGTGTCTCTTTTGTTTTTCTTATTTTATTTAAATTCAATTAATTAGCATATATTGTATCATTAGTTTCAGATGTAGAGTTCAGTTACTCATCATCTGCAAAACACACCCAGTGCTCATTACATCATGTGCCCTCCTTAGTGCCCATCACCCAGTGACCCCACTCCCCCATCCAAGTCCCCTCCAGCAATCCTCAGTTTGTTTCCTGTAGTTAAGAGTCTCTTATGGTTTGTCTCTTTTGTCTCCCAGAATCTCCCCATAGTCAACATACTTGCACATTCCATTGCCCAAAATGGGTCACAGTGCCCCCTTCTATGCCAATAGTTAGTATGCGAATAGAATTTCCATTGTTGGACTAAATTCTTCCCTCCTCCCAGCCCTCCCCGCCTCCCTCCTTTCCTTCATGGAAGAATCGCACAGATGTAAAAAGCAGAGCTCTGGGATCAGAAGGACCAGATTGAATTGTGCCCCAGCACTTACCAGCAGCATGACTTTAGGCAAGTGAATTGACCAGTCTGAGCCCATAGACTATAAGAAATAATACAAGCTACCTCATGTGGCTATGGAGATTAAAGAAAAAATTATGTAAAGCACTTAGCATGAGGACTGGCCCATAATGATCACCTGATATTGAGTAACTCTTGCTATTCTCTTGCCATTTGGTTCTAGATTTCCACTGACCTCAGGCTATTTCTGATAGGCTATGCTGCCACCACCTTAGAGTGACTGTGAATAAAGTAGCATTTTCTGTCCTTATCCTAGAACTTCCTGGTTGAACAACTTGCACCGAGGCTTCATATCTTTTGTTAATTATATATACCACTTTGTCTCTCTCTTCCATATTGATATATACACCCAATGCAATTGTCTTATTTTTGGCAATAGCTTTTAGACTCTTTCTGTCCAAGATTATGGCTAAGTTCTTATTCTGAGTTTTTCTTGCTCTAAAACATCTATGCTCTATGACTTGCTGGCTTGCTGTCCTGCCTCCTACTGCTTGCTCTCAGCCAGTCAGCTACTCTTCATCATATTAAAAGGCATTCTTTGATTACATTGTCCACTACATTCTTTTCAGTCTTCCAGTGACTACAAATCTTTGTTTTGACATGGAATTCTAACATTTGTCTTCAAAACACTATGCTAGCTAGCTAACTCCATTTTACATTTAAAAAAAAAAGTCTTTGGTGACCCTTCTTTCAACTAAAAAGCTGAATCCTAAAGTTTTGGGGTCCTTACTGAATGTGCTCATGATCTAAACCTGGCCTGTGCCAAGCCACATACTTCCTACATTCTCGATTTTCTCAAACAAGACATGTCCCTTGCTTTTAGAAAACTGGCATTTGATCTTTGGGTAATAATGCTGTACATTATATGACAGTACCAATTTTCTAATAGAAAACATGTCAGAGTATATTCAGCTATATGTCAAGACCAGGGAAGAAGCAGTGTTGAGTTAGGGTTAAAACCAAGGACCTTGAGATTGACAGACCCCATACCCAATCCCAGCTTTCCTGCTTATTATTGTGTGACCTGGGACTTGGTTCTTAACCTTGCCAAGCCTTGGTCTGTGAGGATTTTACAATGTGAGGATTTTAAGACCAAGACATAGGACTATTGTCTGGAATCAACTGATAGGATGCATGTGAAGTATTTAAATGATTACTGTCTTGAAGACCTTTAATACCTGGTAACTACCATTGTCCTCACTTAAAGGGTCAAAATCTATGTTGCCACTTGAAATGAGGCTTTGCCTACATCTGGAATGACTATTTTCTTAGACCATCATTAGTTTTTCTATGTTGAAGTAACTCCAGGTATGACAGTTTCCAAGAGGCAGAGAAATTTACATGCATCTATTATCATTCACTTAAAGAATTACCCAAATTAAAAATACCATCAGATGTAAATGGATGAGGAGCATCCACACCTATTCCCACAAACACAATTGGAAAGAGCCAATTAAGATTATTTTTCTCCTATGCCCTAGCAAGCATTCTGCTCAAGAGGGTTTTAAATTTCTCAGGGGATCAGGAAGAGAGAAAGAAAGTAGAAGAAAAAAATCCTCTCTGCACTCAGGCAGAAATTCAAAGAGGAAAAACCGCTTCTCATGTTGATCTCCGGCTCTGGATTTTTCTTGGTTTTATAAAATGGACTTAAAAGTCCCCTCCAGTTTTGATTTTACTTTTATTCACCCACTAGGAAGCCAGGGAAAATTGCATAAGCAAGACCTGCTACAAATTTCAAGCTATGTATAAGGAAGAGTTAAAATGAAGACTGCAAATAATAGGTCTTCTCAGCTTCATTACTTGCTATCCCTTTGCCATATCCAGTCCCTGTACCCCCTTCTGCCTGCAACCTGCACAGCTCCACACCTTTGCTCATCTTTTCCCCTCCAGCCTACAATGTCTTTCCCTTCTTCACTCACTCAGCTTTCTTGGTCCAAATCAAATTTCACACTCCCTGCTAAGCTGTTCCTAGGCCTGCCTCTCGCCAAGGGCACAATCAATCACTCCTGATGCTGGGATTCTACTATGGGTTGTTCATGCTGCTTTAACAATTTTCACATTGTTTTCTACTTTGTTACTTACATTTCTGTTTCTTTAATGTTCCAAACAATGTTTTTTTGTTTTTTGTTTTTTGTTTTTTTTCCCTCAGTCAAAATAGCCATTGTCTCCCACTGGCCTGGGGATTTCTTGAAAGCTATGGTTATTTGGCCTCAGCTCTCTTTGGGGAAAGAATAGTATCCAGAGCAGTGGTTTATCCACCAAGGTGATTTTGCCCCCCAGCCCCCCAGGAGATGTTTTAAAATGTTTGGAGACATTTTTGATTGTCACAACTGGGTGCTGCTACTGATATCTAGTGGGCAGAGGCCACAGATGTTGCTAAATATCCTACAATGCGCAGGACAGCCCCCCCACCACAAAGAAAAAATGCCGATATCACACTGTCTTGATTCCTGTAGCTTTGCAGTAAGTTTTGGAATGGAAGGTTAGAGTCCTCCCACTTCGTTCTTTTTCAAGATCATTTTGGCTATTCTGGCTATTTGACTACTATCAACTTCTAGGGGGGAGGGCAGTCAATTTTGATGATGGTAGGAATTGAATTGAATCTGTAGATCAATTTGAAGAGTATTATCATCTTAATAATATTAAGTGTTCAGGCTCGTGCATATGGGATGTTCTCCATTCATCTAAATCTCCTTTAATTTTTTTTCGGTGATGTTTTATAGTTTTCTTGTACTTTCAAGTCTTGTGCTTCTTTAGTTAATTTTAATCCTAAATATTTTATTCTATTTTGTTAATTTTAAGTATTTTATTATTTTTGATACAATGAAATTTTCAATTTTATTTTTTTGATTTTTCATTGCTAGTGTTTAGAAATATGATTGATTTTCTTTTTTTTTAAATTTTATTATGTTATGTTAATCACCATACATTACATCGTTAGTTTTTGATGTACTGTTCCATGATTCATAGTTTGTGTATAACACCCAGTGCTCCATTCAATGCGTGCCCTCTTTAATACCCATCACCAGGCTAACCCATCCTCCCACCCCCCTCCCCTCTAGAACCCTCAGTTTGTTTCTCAGAGTCCATAGTCTCTCATGGTTCGTCTCCCCTTTCGAATTCCCCCCCCTTCATTTTTCCCTTCCTACTATCTTCTTTTTTCTTAACATATAATGTATTATTTGTTGCAGAGGTACAGGTCTGTGATTCATCAGTCTTACACAATTCACAGCACTCACCATAGCACATACCCTCCCCAATGTCTATCACCCAGCCACCCATCCCTCCCACCTCCACCACTCCAGCAACCCTCAGTTTGTTTCCTGAGATTAAGAATTCCTCATATCAGTGAGGTCATATGATACATGTCTTTCTCTGATTAACTTATTTCGCTCAGCACAATTGATTTTCTTATGTTGATCTGATATTTGCAATCTTGATGAATTTATTTATTAACTCTAATAAATTAGGTTTTTAGTGGATTGTTTTAGGATTTCTTTTAGACAAGATCGTGTTATCTATAGAAATAGTTTTACTTATTAATTTCTGGTATGGATGCTTTTTATTTCTTTTTCATGATTAATTACTCTGGCTGGAATCTCCAGTACAATGTTGAATAGAAGTGAAGAAAGTAGATATCTTTATTCTATTATGAATCTTAGGGGGAAAAGCATCCAGTCCTTCACTATTTAGTATGATGTTAGCCATAGGTTTTTCATAGATACTCTTTATTAACATGAAGAAGTTCCTTCAATTCCTATTTTGTTAACTGTATTTATCATGAAAAAGTGTTGAAATTTGTGAAAAGATTTTTCTGTCAACTGAATTGATCATGCAGTTTTTCTCCTGCATGGAGAAACTGATGCAGTGTATTACACTGATTAATTTTCAGATGTTAAAGTAACCTGGTATTCCAGGGTAAGTCCTACTTGGTCATGTGTGTAATCATTTTCATATGTTGCTAGATTCAATTTGCTAGTTATGTTATAAGGATTTTTACATCTATATTAATAATGAATATGGGTGTATAATTTTCTCTTCTCATATAACTTGTCTAGTTTTGATACCTAGGTAATACTGGTCTCACAGAATGAATTAATAAGTATTCTCTCTTCTATTTTTTGTAAGAACTTATGAAAGATTGATATTAATTCTATTTTCAACATTTAGTGCAATTCACCAGTGAAGACATTTGACACTGGGGCTTTTTTTTGTAAAAAGTTTTTAAATTACTAATTCAATATTTTTAGTTGTTATAGGTATATTCAGATTATCTATTTTTTATAAGTCAGTTTTTTGTAATTTGTGTTTTTCTAGGAATTTGTCCATTTCATCTAACTTATTTAATTTGATGGCATACAGTTGTTTATAACATCCCCTTATAATCTTTTTAAAATATATGTCAGCAAGATTAGTTGTAATACTCTCTTTTTCATTCCTGATTTTAATAATTTGACTTTTTTCTCTGTTTTCCTTGGTCAAGATAGCAAGTTTTTTCAAATTTGTTGATCTTGCAACTAACCAACTTCTGGTTTCACTGGTTTTCTCTTTGTTTTTTCTTGGTTGTTTTGGGTTTTTTTTTCTATTCTCTGTTTCATTTATTTCCACTCTGTTCCTTAGTTTTCTTTCCATTTGTTGGCCACAGATTTATTTTACTCTTCTTTTTCTAGTTTCTTAAGGTACAAGTTTAGATGATTGATTTGAGATCTTGCTTCTTTTTAATACAGGTGTTTATAGCTATAAATTTTTCCCTAAGCACTGCTTTTGCTGCATTTTAATTCTCATCCATCTCAAAACATTTTTTAGTTTCTTTTGTGAATTCCTCCTTGACATATTGGTAATTTAGTAGTATATTGTTTTCTTCCTGCATATTTGCACGATGCCCAAATGATTCTGCTGTTGATTTATAATTTCATTCCATTTTAGTCAGAGAGCATACTTTATTTTATTTCAATCCTTTTACATTTCTCAAGGCCTGTTTTATGGTCCACCATGTAGAATATATTAGTGAATGTTCTGTGTGTGCTTAGGGAGGATGTATATTCCACTATTATTGAGTGGATTGGTCTAGAAATGTCTGTTAGGTCTAGTTGGTTTATAGTGTTGGTTAAGTCTTCTCTATCCAACTAGGTGGAAATCCATCTAGTTCTCTTCATTACTGAAGTTGAGTATTGAAGTTTCTAACTATTATTGTTGAACTGTTTATGTCTCCTTTTAATCCTGTTAGTTTTCACTTTATGTTTTAGAGGCTCTATTTTTAAGTGTGTTTATGTTTATAATTGTTATCTACTCCTAATGGACTTACTCTTTTAACATTATAAAATATTTATGTTGTCTCTTGTCACAATTTTTTTCTCTTGCAATCTATTTTGTCTGATTTAATGTAGCCATTCAGCTTTTCTATGATTTCTGTTTGCATGCCATAACTTTTCCATCCTTCTACTTTCAATCTATTATATATTTAAATCTAAAGCATATCACCTATAGAAAGCATATAGTTGGATCATATTCTCAGTCTAACTTATTTGCCTTTTGATGGGAGTATTTAATCCATTCACATTAATGTTATTATTTATATAGGTGGATTCATATCTGCCATTTTGCCCTTTTTTTATATGTATCAAGGATATGATTTTAAACTTAATTTGATTTAAAGTCCTATTCTATTATGATCCCCTTTTAAGTAATGTGGAAAGCACAGTATGTTTGTGCCCAGAACTTAAGGATTTGGGTGACAGTTTCACATTTTGTTACATTTATGAAGACTTTAAAATTCTTAGATGTTGACAACAATACAATAATAGCGGGGGACTTTAACACCCCTCTCACTGAAATGGACAGATCATCTAAGCAAAAGATCTACGAGGAAATAAAGACTTGAAATGACACACTGGACCAAATGGACTTCACAGATATATTCAGAACATTCCATCCCAAAACAACAGAATACACATTCTTCTCTAGTGCCCATGGAACATTCTCCAGAATAGATCACATCCTAGGTCACAAATCGGGTCTCAACCGGTACCAAAAGATTAGGATCATTCCCTGCATATTTTCAGACCACAATGCTTTGAAACTAGAACTCAATCACAAGAGGAAAGTCGGAAAGAACTCAAATACATGGAGGCTAAAGAGCATCCTACTAAAGAATGAATGGGCCAACCAGGAAATTAAAGAAGAATTTAAAAAAATTCATGTAAACCAATAAAAATGAAAACACAACTGTTCAAAATCTTTGGGATGCAGCAAAGGCGGTCCTAAGAGGAAAGTATATAGCAATACAAGCCTTTCTCAAGAAACAAGAAAGGTCTCAAATACACAACCTAACCCTACACCTAAAGGAGTGGAGAAAGAACAGCAAATAAAGCCTAAACCCAGCAGGAGAAGAGAAATAATAAAGATCAAAGCAGAAATCAATGAAATAGAAACCAAAAGAATAGTAGAACAGATCAACGAAACTAGGAGCTGGTTCGTTGAAAAAATTAACAAGATTGATAAACCCCTGGCCAGACTTATCAAAAAGAAAAGAGAAATGACCCAAATCAACAAAATCATGAATGAAAGAGGAGAGATCACAACCAACACCAAAGAAATACAAACAATTATAAGAATATATTATGAGCAACTCTATGCCAGCAAACTAGATAATCTGGAAGAAATGGATGCATTCCTAGAGATGTATCAACTACCAAAACTGAACCAGGATGACATAGAAAACCTGAACAGACCTATAACCACTAAGGGAATTGAAGCAGTCATCAAAAGTCTCCCAACAAACAAAAGCCCAGGGCCAGATGGCTTCCCAGGGGAATTCTACCAAACATTTCAAGAAGAATTAATACCTATTCTTCTGAAACTGTTCCAAAAAATAGAAATGGAAGGAAAACTTCCAAACTCGTTTTATGAGGCCACCATTACCTTGATCCCAAAACCAGACAAAGATCCCATCAAAAAGGAGAATTACAGATCAATATCTTTCATGAACAGGGATGCAAAAATTCTCACCAAAATACTAGCCAGTAGGATCTAACAGTACATTAAAAGGATTATTCACCACAACCAAGTGGGATTTATCCCTGGGCTGCAAGGTTGGTTCAACATCCGCAAATCAATCAACGTGATACAATACATTAATAAAAGAAAGAACAAGAACCACATGATCCTCTCAATAGATGCAGAAAAAGCATTTGACAAAGTATAGCATCCTTTCTTGATCAAAAGTCTTAGAGTATAGGGATAGAGGGTACATACCTCAATATCATAAAAGCCATCGATGAAAAACCCACAGCGAATATCATTCTCAATGCAGAAAAACTGAGAGCTTTCCCACTAAGGTCAGGAACATGTCAGGGATGTCCATTATCACCACTGCTATTCAGCATAGTATTAGAAGTCCTAGCCACAACAATCAGACAACAAAAAGAAATAAAAGGCATCCAAATCGGCAAAGAAGAAGTCAAACTCTCACTCTTTTTTTTTTAATTTTTTTTTTAAGATTTTATTTATTTGCAAGAGAGAATGAGAGACAGAGAGCATGAGAGGGAGGAGAGTCAGAGGGAGAAGCAGATTCCCTGCTGAGCAGGGAGCCTGATATGGGACTCGATCCTGGGACTCCAGGATCATGACCTGAGCCGAAGGCAGTCACTTAACCAACTGAGCCACCCAGGTGCCCAAAAACTCTCACTCTTTGCAGATGATATGATACTTCATGTGGAAAACCCAAAACACTCCACCCCAAAATTGCTAGAACTCATACAGGAATTCAGTAAAGTGGCAGGACATAAAATCAAGGCACAGAAATCAGTGGCATTCCTATACACCAACAACAAGACAGAAGAAAGAGAAATTAAGGAGTCGATCCCATTTACAATTGCACCCAAAACCATAAGATACCTAGGAATAAATCTAACCAAAGAGGCAAAGGACCTATACTCAGAAAACTATAGAATACTCATGAAAGAAATTGAGGAAGACACAAAGAAATGGAAAAATGTTCCATGCTTATGGATTGGAAGAACAAATATTGTGAAGATGTCAATGCTACCTAGAGCAATCTACACATTCAATGCAATCCTTATCAAAATACCATCCACTTTTTTCAAAGAAATGGAACAAATCATCCTAAAATTTGTATGGAACCAGAAAAGACCCCGAATAGCCAGAGGAATGTTGAAAAAGAAAAGCAAAGCTGGTGGCATCACAATTCCGGACATCCGGCTCTATCACAAAGCTGTCATCATCAAGACAGTATGGTACTGGCACAAAAACAGACACATCGATCAATGGAACAGAATAGAGAGCCCAGAAATGGACCCTCAACTCTATGGTCAACTCATCTTCGACAAAGCAGGAAAGAATGTCCCATGGAAAAAAGACAGTCTCTTCAACAAATGGTGTTGGGAAAATTGGACAGCCACATGCAGAAGAATGAAACTGGACCGTTTCCTTACACCACACACAAAAATACAATCAAAATGGTTGAAAGACCTCAATGTGAGACAGGAGTCCATCAGAATCTTAAAGGAGAACACAGGCAGCAACCTCTTCGACCTCAGCCGCAGCAACCTTTTCCTAGAAACATTGCCAAAGGCAAGGGAAGCAAGGGCAAAAATGAACTATTGGGACCTCATCAAGATAAGAAGCTTTTGCACAGCAAAAGAAACAGTCCACAAAATCAAAAAGCAACCGACAGAAGGGGAGAAGATATTTGTAAATGACATAACAGATAAAGGGCTAGTATCCAAAATCTATAAAGAACTTATCAAACTCAATACCCAAGGAACAAAGAATCCAATCAAGAAATGGGTAGAAGACATGTACAAACATTTTTCCAAAGGAGACATCCAAATGGCCAACAGACACGTGAAAAAGTGCTCAACATCGCTCAGCATCAGGGAAATCCAAATCAAAACCTCAATGAGATATCACCTCACACCAGTCAGAATGGGTAAAATTAACAAGTCAGGAAACGACAGATGTTGGCGGGGATGCGGAGAAAGGGGAACCCTCCTACACTGTTGGTGGGAATGCAAGCTGGTGCAGCCACTCTGGAAAACAGTATGGAGGTTCCTCAAAAAGTTGAAAATAGAGCTACCATATAATCCAGCAATTGCACTACTGGGTATTTACCCCAAAGATACAAAAGTAGGGATCCGAAGGGGTACGTGCACCCCGATGTTTATAGCAGCAATGTCCGCAATAGCCTGTGGAAAGAGTCAAGATGTCCATCAACAGATGAATGGATAAAGAAGATATGGTATATATATATACCATGGAATACTATGCAGCCATCAAAAGGAATGAAATCTTGCCATTTACAACAACGTGGATGAAACTGGAGGGTATTATGCTGAGCGAAATAAGTCAATCAGAGAAAGACATGTATCATATGACCTCACTGATATGAGGAATTCTTAATCTCAGGAAACAAACCGAGGTTTGCTGGAGTGGTGGGGGGTGGGAGGGATGGGGTGGCTGGCTGATAGACATTGGGGAGGGTATGTGCTATGGTGAGCACTGTGAATTGTGTAAGACTGTTGAATCACAGACTTGTCCCTCTAAAACAAATAATACATTATATGTTAAAAAAAAAAAAGAAGAAGAAGAAGATAGCAGGAGGGGAAGAATGAAGGGGGGGAATCAGAGGGGGAGACGAACCATGAGAGACTATGGACTCTGAAAAACAAACTGAGGGTTCTAGAGGGGAGGGGGGTGGGGGGATGGGTTAGACTGGTGATGGGTATTAAAGAGGGCATGTTCTGCATGGAGCATGGGGTGTTATACGCAAACAATGAATCATGGAACAGTACATCAAAAACTAACGATGTAATGTATGGTGATTAACATAACATAATAAAAAAAAAATTCTTAGATGTCATTTTTTCTCATCAGTCAGATAGGGGCTGCCATTCCTGCTTTGCTTAAGCCATGGCACTTTTTGGTGATGGTGAAATTTGAACATATACCTTAGAGGGTTTCTGTGTGAAAGATGGCTATAACTAGGAAGACCAGGGATTACAGGAAAAGTCAGGAGGTGACACCTTCACTATAACTTCACTCTGATTCTGGGCACTTGAGGTGGTCCACCGCACTTCTGCCTCAGCAGGGCTCATAACCATGATCAGGGGTTCCTGAATTTGTATCAATTTGATTCTGAAGTCCCCTCATAGACTTGAGCACTGAGCCAACATATAGTAATTGTCTCCAACCGGACTGTATTGTTGTATCTCATAATATCTCTTACAGGATTGCTGCTTTATTTGAAACCAGGGGCTTCAATGACATGAACAATGGCGAGCTAGTGACAAAAGAGAAAAACACATTTGGACTCATTGCTTGAATGAGTTTTCCATTCAAAAGCTCTCTCCTACAATGGGAACTAAGTTCAATACCCCATCCTTGACAGTAGAAGCAATTCACCTTCTTTTGGCAGGGAAAAAAAAAAAAAAAAGGAAAAGAAAAAAGAAAAAAACAATTTTCCTTCATGCCTGGGCTTTGGAATTCCTTGGATATAGGCCACTTACTTGAGTTTCAATTTTATCAACTGTAAGTTGTGGAAAGGTGATAGAGTTTACTTCACAGTGTCATTTTTGAGACCATTTTAGGTGACTGTATAGAAAGCCACACATATTTGGTACTCGGTGTGGATTATCTTTCCTACCTATCTCCCCTACCTTCTTGTACTTTCTTACAAGAAAACCCATCTGTGAGGACTCTGTATGATGCCTTGTCAGTCATTTATGCCTTAGAATAAGTAAACACAATACTCATGTCAATAAGTGCTTCCTTCAGGGGCGCCTGGGTGGCTCAGTTGGTTAAGCGACTGCCTTCGGCTCAGGTCATGATCCTGGAGTCCCGGGATCGAGTCCCGCATCGGGCTCCCTGCTCGGCAGGGAGCCTGCTTCTCCCTCTGACCCTCCCCCCTCTCATGTGCTCTCTCTCTCTCATTCTCTGTCTCAAATAAATAAATAAAATCTTAAAAAAAAAAATAAGTGCTTCCTTCAACGTCAAGGGTACTATTGGGATCAAGGATAAGGAGAAATTTCTCACTAGCATTGGTTGAAATCTCACTGATGAATGGGAGTTAGCTAGGCAAAGAAGGGAAGGACCACCTACCTTATATAGAGGAAGAGGTGGACACTTGGGGCTGGAGAGAAAATGTGAAAAAAAAAATGAGGCATGCCTAGGAACCAAGTGGAAGAATAAAAGATAGAGATGAGGAAAATTAAGATAGATTCCTCTCATATGTAATGACATCTATTCATGACCTCTTAACTCTAGGATTTGCTTTTCCTAGCATGCATTCTCTAACTGACTTTCCATTATCTAGATCAACCAGAAAGGGGGGTGGGGGATGGAAAGCAAACTATTCTAAGCCAAAACTCCATTCTATTAAATTTTCTATAAGCGAGGTCTATTCTGAGAAGCATGATTAAGTATTTGCTAGGAATACTTAGGAGACCTCTACAGGGCAGCCAAGTTGTCAAAATTCTAAAGACACTGCATCATTCTTAGACTGTGACCTTCAAGGAAATTAATTGTCACTCCTGCTCTTCCTTCCTTGAAGACATTCCAAGCCTTCAGGTTTTGTGGTGTTTTTGGCAGCATCTACCTGAATTTTTAGACTGTTAAATCTTAGTTGAAAAATGTCAATGCAAAATGAGATTTATGCCAGCTTGTCTAACAGGCCTGACAAGTAATTCAGATATTATTCCAACCTGGATGCTCTCACATCCACCAAGATGAAAATTAAGTACTACATGGGCTCAAGATGAACATTTCCAAGGCAAAGCCTTCCCCAACTCCCATTCTCCCTTCCTATGTTTTCCATGATTTAGTAATAAGCATTCTGCTGAGAGAAAACATTTAAAACTCTAGGTAATGGTGTACGTAATGCAAAAACAAAGGGAGAATCATCAAATGTGTCATATCAGTCATTTTAATATTCTTATAATGCTCTTTTTGTACCGTTGCTCCCTTCAAAGCTTCAGGGGCAATCATTTAAAAAACAAATTCACCAAACACCTGTGTGCCAGTCACTTTGTTCTGTGTTGATGGGGCAGAGGATAAAAGCAGATATGATTCTCACCTTCAAAATGGTGTAAAAAACAGTTTAAGAGGGACACCTGGGTGGCTCAGTCAGTTAAGCATCTGCCTTTGGCTCAGGTCATGATCCCAAGGCCCTGGGATTGAGTCCCTCACTGGGGTTCCTGCCGAGGGAGCTTCTCCCTCTGCTTCTCCTTCTGCCTGCTGCTCCCCCTGCCTCTCTCTGACAAATAAACAAAATTAAAAAAAAAAAAAACAGTTTAAGATAACAATGGAAGACATTTGTCAGGGCAATACAGGAGTTAAAAAAAAAACAAAACAAAACAGTCCAAGAACTGAGTGGCTCCACCATTCCCGGTTGTTTAATAGGGTTATTTGAAAATAACTTTTTCTCAGAAAGCAAAAGGCAAGGGGCACTTGGGTGGCTCAGTCGGTTAAGCATCTGACTCTTGATCTCAGCTCAGGTCTTGGTCTGAGGGCTGTGAGTTTGAGCCCCATGTTGGGCTCCATGCTGTGCATGGAGTCTACTTAAAAAAAAAAAAAAGCAAAAGGCAAGACTCTACTTGACCATTATGCTTTTTATTTACTAGGTTTAGATTTATAAGAATGGTATTAGCAAATTATTGTTATTGTTTGGTTTTTTCTTTGCTTCTAAAAAATCTTGCTCCATTTTTTAAACTAGTTTTATAACCCTGGACAATTCACTGAACCTCAGTTCGTTCATTTACAAAGTGGCAACAATAATACCAAGTTCTTTAGATTACTGAGAGACTATTTTCAATAAAATAACATCTGAAAAGCTCTTTGCACAGTGGTAAGAATAGAACAAGGACTCAGCTGCATCTAGGTTGACTGTGGGGCCTTGATTTTGCATTTGTGGTCTTAATCACCAAGTTTTTAAGAGGGTCAAGAATGTGAAAAATTTTAATTAATTATTCCTTTTAAAAAATTTTTCCATTCAGCACAACAAAGGTAACTGTAACAGCTATAACTATTATTCCCCTCAACTTTGGGGTATGGCTGTATAAACAAAAGGAATAAGGGACATTTCCATGTGGAAACATTCAGTTGTTGATACCCGAACCTTCAGCCTATGCCTTTCAGCTGAAGTGATTGTGGAAGTATGCCTTGATGTGGAGATTCTATGCTGAGCCCTAACATGAAAAACAGCTACCCTAGAGAGAGACCCAAACCTATAACAGACTTTGTACAAGTAAGAAATAAACCTTTGTTGTTTTAATTAAGACACTAAGATTATCATAAATGTTTTTTTTTTAAAGATTTTATTTATTTATTTGAGAGAGAGAATGAGATAGAGAGAGCATGAGAGGGAGGAGGGGCAGAGGGAGAAACAGACTCCCTGCTGAGCAGGGAGCCCGATGCGGGACTCGATCCCGGGACTCCAGGATCATGACCTGAGCCGAAGGCAGTCACTTAACCAACTGAGCCACCCAGGCGCCCCAGACACTAAGATTATCATAATAAACCTCAAAAAAATATTGCTGGTAGCTTCACATTTGTAATCAGTTTTCAGACAAGATTAATAAGATTAATATAATGTTATTAATAAGGGACTTCATGCACAAGCTAAATGAAGGGAAAATATCTGGATATTATCTGGAGAAATACATTACTTTCCCAAGCATGAAAATATCTAACTAAAATCTCAAATGTGAACATCAATCATCTGAATTTTATAATGAAATGCAAGCCCCTTTTCTGATTTCAAAATTTGGATGGTGCTCATTGTGTAGATATGAAGCCTAAAGAAAAAAAAATTGGATGGTGACACCCCATTCTTGCCAACAATGCCATATGGCTTGGTAAAATTAATTCTTGGGTGAGAAACTCATGGAATTTCCAAGATAAACTTCTTGGAAACTTTTGGCAACCAGGAAGTATCCTTGGCCAGAACGCAAAGATCTGAGAAACTACTCTCACAAACAGTGTAACTTTCAATGTCAATGCCGTGGATTAGCTGTGTGGCTTGGTCAAATCACTCTTCACTTCTCTGGGCTTTAGTTTCCCAGCCACAAGATGAAAGTGTTGGATTAATAATATCCAAGATCTCTTCTAATATCTTGTTAATCTATAACTTGTAGTTTCAAATGAGAAAATAAAATATAAACCTTTATTCCCAGAAGTTAGAACTTACTACTTTGGAGAAGTTAAATCACATGATGAAATCGGAAACTATTCCTCAGTATAGGCAGTAGCCTATCACAAAGAAGTAGTATGAATTACCATTATTGCATATTGAGTAAAAATATGAAAACACCCCTTAGATAAAACCATCTTCCTCTTTGTATATCCATGGAAAATGGTGTCTGGCATACATAGTAAGTGCTCAAAAAATTATTTATTGAATTGATAGATGGGTTGATATACCTGTGGATGCTTAAATGGGATGGATAAGCGATGAAGAGAGTTCCTCTGCATTTTTGGTCTTATGTATGTGTAATTTACTGCATAAAGTGCTGTTTGTGAGGAAACATGTTGTGGGTGTAAACCTTAAAATGCCTGAATAAGTGGTATGCAAAATAGAAAGAACAGTCTAGAGACCTTAACTTGTAGAGCTGGCATCATCGTTAATTAGTGACGTAACCACTTCACCACTGAACCTCAACTTTCTCATCTATAAAATGACTAGTAAAAATTTATCATCTCGCCTCAGTAAAAGCTGCTGTGAAAATAAAGTGGGATGAGATATGATGAGGCTTTGAAAAATGAAAATATGTGTCATTATAATTGATAACCAACCAATGAAGAGCAGCTCACATTTGTGAGAGTAGGAGGCCATTCTCGGAGGCAATGGCTTTAGTGAGGGCTGGAAATCTTCATTTGCTTCTTTTAGTTCCTTGAAATTGCTTTTTGTTAGGACTCCTAGGCTTTATGTTCTTCCTTTGGCAAAACTGCCTTTCACAATATCCCTGTCCTTAAAATAGACATTGGTGTTACTTTTTCTACTAACAACATTTTTTTTCTATCTTGAAATTCTTTGGTCAGATTGCCTTCCGTTCCCAAACTCTAGATGTCAGTGTGTCCCCAGGTCCACTCTTTGGGCTTTTTCTCTAGTATACTCAGTCTAGACCTGTGACTTCAGTTAGCCCATCACTCCCAAATTTAGGTCCATCTTTACCTGGCCCTGAAATCTAGCCTCTCATTTCCACCCGCTTGCTCAACATTTATTGGTGTATCTCTAATAGGCATCTGAAACTGAAGCAGCTCTCAACCCTATCTGCAGCCCCCATATCTTTTCTCATCTCTGCAAAAGCACCAAGCTCCCAATATCTAAGGTCTAAAACTTTGAAGTCATCGTTGGTGTTTATTTTTCTCTCCCATTCCACCTCTAATCCAGCCGTGAAATGTTGTCTGCTTGCTCACTCCTCTATCACCTCTCCTTAACCTAACAGACCTCCCTGCTTACACTTTTACTTCACTGCCAGAATATTTTTCACACAATGGACAGACAAATCTTTTAAGGATGTAAGCCAGATCAAAACATGACCCAGCTTAGCATCCTTGAAATAACTTCCCATCAGACTTAGGACTCAAATCTAAAGTCCTCAAGGTAAGCTAAAGATCCTTACCATCGCCACCTGGTCACTGCCCTCCAGCCTCAATGGCCTCCTGGTCAATATTTTAACATGCCAAGTCTCCTCTAACTTGGGGATTTTGCACCACTATTCCTCTGTCTGTGATGCTATTTCTCCCACATTATGGTTCGTTCTCTTACTCCTTTCAGGAGCTTCTCAAAAGTAACCACTTTGGAGAATCCTTTTCTGACCATCATCTTTGAACTTCCTCTCCTAGCTATCTTTATCTCCCTACTCTGCTTTATTTTTCTTCACTGCACTATCACTACTGATTTTCCTTTTTGCTTCTTTTTTCCAGTGGTTTGCTTTTTTTTCCCCTCAAGTATGTATAGCATACAGATTTGCTTTTGTATAAAGAAATAAAGATAAGATTTAAGAAGTCAAAATAATTGAGATCTGGTCTACCTCCTCTGAGGCATATTTGCAAAGAGATGAAGTTTAGAGAATGAGCAAGAAGAGTAAGACCTGCAGGCTCATTATTACCTCTTCCTGAATTAGAAAACCTGAGACATCGTGTAAAGAAGCTTAGAATTTCAGAACTGGAAGAAGCCCTAGTTAATATGTATGTATGCAGAGAGAGAGAGCAGCCCAATCCTAACATTTTACAGAGGAAAAGTCTCAGAGGTGGAGGAGAGGAAAAGGATCTTCTCCAGTGTCATTCAGTAAGCCAGAAACAGTATGGTGTTGGTGGTATTTAGCAGATGCAATGATTGGTGGTGGGGGGTCTCTTGACGTTCCATCATATTTTAAGGAAGAAGGGCTGCACAGTTGAATATCATTTTAACCAAAGTTTTGAGCAACAATGGAAGGTCACCACAGTTCTGGAAGGAAGAGAAAAGAAAGATGTCAATATAAAAATACTTTTCCGCTAGAATTGAGCTATGCTATACGCCTAATTCTAAAAAGCACTGTTTGGCATATCTCAAAATACCATCCAGATTCTGATATTGCTATTCCACAGTTTGACCGAACTCTAGAATGAATGACGTCATTCTAGAAATGTCAAAAAAGTTAAAACAAATCTGGATTTAATTTTATTCAGTTTCCTTTCTGTCTAAAATCCTTGCTAAGTTTAATCTGAAATGGCAACCACACAAAAAAAGTCATTGATCATGTCAGATTTTTTAAACAACTTTCTGAGTCTGAATTAACACCATGTGTCTCTCATCTTCTGAGAAATGGCCATTGCATCTGCTAAATACCACATAAAGCAATGTTATTAAAAATTAACGAGGTTTGTAATTTAACTGGTATTGTCATTAATACTCATATTTCATATATTCTTCTAATTAATTCCATTAGGCCTTTTGTGTGTAACCATGTTTAGCCTACTCTTCTGTCATTTATATTTTTAACTTTTGATTGCGTTACTTCATATAACTCAACTGGTTATAATGCAATGTGATAACATAAAGTTCCAGTCAATCATATTTACTCAGTCAGTAGGATTTAGTCCTTTTATTAGCACTTGTAGCAAAGATTCTGACTCCATTTTGATGTTCAATCACTGATAGCTTTTTTTTAAAGATTTTATTTATTTATTTGACAGAGAGAGACACAGCGAGAGAGGGAACACAAGCAGGGGGAGTGGGAGAGGGAGAAGCAGGCTCCCCGCGGAGCAGGGAGCCTGATGTGGGGCTTAATCCCAGGACCCTGAGACCATGACCTGAGCCGAAGGCAGGCACTTAACGACTGAGCCACCCAGGCGCCCCGAATCACTGATAGCTTTTAAGCCCCACTTCTTTTTTCCTTCTGCCCCACATCTGGTCAAACGGATAAGAAAGCCCATTCTCCCTCCTTTGGCCTGAGTGGAAAATTCAAGCCACAGCAGCTCAGGCCTGTGTATGGGAGCCCTTACTTCTACCCTCCCCTCCACCCCCAAAATATCATAAAAACCCCAAACCAGCCTTCTTTCCATACTATCTCAAGCCATTTTTGGACCAGCTAGGGCAGCCTTGCCGGCTGTCCCCAGAAAACTTCATTACACAAGTGATAAACTTTTGTCTACCCACCGGAGGCATATGCAATATCATCATTCTCAACTTCTGAACCAAACCTTGGGTTGAAGTCCTTCCTCATTATGCAGGGTGACCACAACACTTCACTTTGGCATTCTAGAGTTTACTTAACAATTATGTAGAGAAACTACCTAAAGTGAAGAGGAAAAGATCTCCATTGGTCAGCATCATTTTACTGAAGAAACAGAACTGTGCATCATGTTAGATTGAAATTGGCCACAGCAACCTTTTGATTTTATTGGCAATCATTTGCAAAGAAAAGTAGATCAGGTGATCTAAATTTTCTTTTTCCTGAATATAAGGAAGGCTTAAGTAGCTGACAGCAATAAGTATTCCTAGGACAGTTGTTTAAAGCTTAAATAATCAAATTCTAACAAACGCATACATTCTACAGAATAGGAAATGGTGCTTATTTAGTAAGGTTATATTTCTGGTAGACTAAAAGATCTTGTTTAATATTTAATAAAGATGCTCAAGAAGAACTTTGTGGTGAGTAGCTTATGGTGGGATGTGACTATCTCAGTGGGCAGCTTGTTTCTTCCAAGCAAATAAAACCAGGAACAAATAAATTTTCTCCACATGTTGAAGTATTTGACATAATAGAATCATTTTCTGCCGTGATTTTATAAGATACTTTCAACCTATAATTTGTACAGTAAAATAACTTACCTAAAATTATATAATTTCATTATTTATTTACTGATTTACTTTTTAAAATTCTCGTGTCAGAATTGAGTTGACAGTAGTTCCCAGACATAGTACGTAATCCTTATTTGTTGCTGTAGGACCTTTCTTTCTTTCTTATTTTCTTATCATGTTACTGTGTCTCTCCATGTAAGGGTTGCCCACTTACATTCAAATTTCAGGTAAATAACACATTTTTTTTTTCAGGATACATATTTGGTATAAATATGTCCCATGCAATATTTGGGACTCAAACAAAACAAACCACTACTGCTGCTTTTCTACGTAGCTTCCTTCAGGCCAGCCAGGGATGGAAGCGTGACCCTCTCAAAGGTTTTTTTAATCCCATATTCCTTGGATCTAGTATTAACCATTATTTGTTTTTTATCTGAAATTCAAATGTAACTGGATGCCCTGTACTTTGATTTGCTAAATTGGGCAACCCTACTGCTTATCCCCCAAACTCAGTTCACAATTTCATAAAAACATAGTCTTGTGTATCTAATATGTATCTTCCATATATATGTTTTTATTTAAATTCTAGTTAGTTCACATACAATGTAGGTATTAGTTTCAGGCGTACAATTTAATGAGTATCCATAAAATACTATGTATGCAAGTTCTTGTTTAAATTTTAAGTAAATATTATTGGGCACTTTAAATCACATTAGGTTTTCCCTTTAAATATCATTACTTTATTACTTTGTCCATGTGGATACAGCTCATTTCATCTGGCCAATACACAGTATCCTACCTAGCCAGAGACTACAATTGATGTACATTTTCCCCTAAGAAAATCTAGATCATCTCAGTTTTTTGCAAACAGCAATGGTCACATTATATTCTTGTGCATAGCACTTCTTTTCCTGTGTTAAAATTTCTCCAAGGTATATGTACTTAGGGGTGAAATCCTGTATGGGGCATATCGTTGTTTTTCATTTTAACATGCATTTTCATTGTCAGATGATTCTCCTAACAGCTACTTCAGTTTATACTCTTAAGACTGTGAGTATATTCATTTTTTTTATTTTTTAGATTCCACATATGAGTGAAATAATACAGTATTTGCCTTCCTCTGTCTGACATACTTCACTTAGCATAATACCTTCTAGGTCCATCCATGTTGTCATAAATGGCAAGATGTCATGCTTTTTACGGCTGAGTAATAGTCCATTGTGTATGTATACCACATCTTCTTTATCCATTTATTTTGGATGGACCCTTAGGTTGTTTCCTCATCTTAGCTATTAGAAACAATGTAAATAATGCTGCAGTAAACATAAGGGTACAGATATCTTTTCAAATTAGTGTTCTCATTGTCTCTGGGTAAATGCCCAGAAGTGGGATTATTGGATCGTGTAGTATTTCTATTTTTAATTTTTTGAGTAAACCCCATACTATTTCCCCAGTGGCTGCACCAATTTACATTCCAACAGTGAATGAGGGTTTCCTTTTCTCCACATCTTTGCCAACACTTGCTATTTCTTGTCTTTTTAATTCTAGCCATTCAAACCAAAAGCAGAATTATAGCTATAAATACAGAGCATAAACTGATGGTTGCCAGGGGGAGAAGGGTTGAGGGATTGGCGAAATGGAGAACCTATTAGAAACTGACAATGAAGAGATGCCCAATCTCATTAGCAACCAGAGAAGTGAAAGTGAAAAGAATAAATACTTTAAATTCACTATATTGACAAAAAATAAAGCTTATTAATATCAATTACTGGAGACAACAAAGAGAAGGAAAATGTCATTTTATTTTATTCCTTTTTATTTTTATTTGAGTATAGCTGACACACAATGTTACATTAGTTTCAGGTGTGCAACATAGTGATTCGACAACTCTGTATGTTATTTTTCTATTATTTTATTTTAATTTCAACATAGTTAACATACCGTGTTATATTAGTTTCAGGTACACAGTGTAGTGATTCAACGCTTCCATACATCCCCCCGGTTCTCATCACGACAAGTGCCCTCCTTAATCCCCATCACCTATTTCCTCCATCCCCCCACCCACCTGCCCTCTGGTAGCCATCAATTTGTTCTCTGTAGTTAAGAGTCTGCTTCTTGGTTCGACAACTCTGTATGCTATGCTGTGCTCACCGCAAGTGTAGCTACCATCTGTCACCAACCAACACTATCACACTACCATTGCTACATTCCCCATGCTGTACATTTCATCCCCATAATTCATTCATTCTATAATTGGAAGCCTGTATCTCCCACTCCCCTTCACCCATTTTGTCCATCCCCCGAATCTCCCCTCTCCCCTCCCTTCTGGCAACTACCAGTACAATTCTTAATCTTTAAGCACAGAATCTCACATTTTCATTTTGCACTGGGCCCCACTGTAGCTGCTTCTGAGGAGAGTATATCTGATTTGCACATGAGCACATGCCTATAGCAACAAGTTGTAAAGAAATACCATTGGTTTTTGTTGAAAGTATTACGTGGTGCGGGGGCAGAGACAAATAGGCTCTCTCATTGCTTGCATTTGTAGGTAGAGAGATGTCTCCCGGCCCACATTTTTACAGAGGTTGCACTTCTTTGCATGTCAGGTTGGTCAGGTCTCTCCACTTGGGCTCCCTTGTTCCACCAGACACTAGTGATGTGCTCAGATTCCCTCCGATCTGGTCTAACCTAAGATCTTCTTCAGAGGACTTCCTTTGAATTGAACTGCTAGCCATTGTCCTGGGTCTGCACAGAAAGCTAGAAGTTTCTAGGAATTTATCCCTCCACCCTCCCTCCACATACCCCCTGATAATCACTGACAGGTGCAGGACTTTGAAAACCCAGTTTATTTTCCTTGGGTCATGATAAATTATTATACTATTATATTAACTTATTATAATAATAACTAATCTCAATACATTAACATAATAATGTAACAATAAGTTATGATAACTTATAATATTAGATTAAATTATAAAGGTAATAATCTATCATCACTGAATAATAACATTAGAAGCCCTCCGTGAGATCAGGATAAGGTACCTTAACAGGACTTTGCCTGAGATGTACACCTTTACTTGGCTCCTCTCTCCTGTCTCCTCCACTCTTTAACTGGCTTCCTCAGACAGTGTTTCCTTACCTTCCTGCACAGCAACCCTTATTTGGGGGGCAGCTTCTAAGGAAATCACTGACGGCATGGCCCTCGAGACTAGTCTCCTGCTCTCTCAGGCTGGAATAATTCTGAGCTCCCAGTAGTGGCTTGGATCCCAGAGAAGTGTGGGTTTGAAGTTCTCATGCAGTTATCTCTGTAGTTTCAGACCGCTTTCCCTTTGTTATCTTTGACCCCGGGGGATTTCCTGTATTTTCTCACGCACTCAGAAACGTATTTAAAATAAATCTGTTGTAAATTATCCAGAAGGTATTATGCTTTTAAGGCGGCCGGGCTACTTGTAGAACACCTGGACTGCCATAATGCTGGAAACATAAGACTTTCTGCTTGTATTTCTAGATTTGATGTTGGATGCTTAGCTCATGTATTTTCAGTCTTTATGGTTTTCTTATCAATTGATTAAAAACTGTGTATTATATATATATGTATATGTGTACATATGTGTGTACTTATATGTGTGTATGTATATATATTTTTAGCATCCCACACATTTTGTTCTGTATTCATTGTCATTTATCTCTGAGTATTTCGTCATTTACTATATATTTTCTTTAACACTGGGGTTTTCTTTTTTTTTAAAGATTTTATTTATTTGAGAGAGAGAGCAAGAGAGAGAGAGGGAGGGAGAGAGAGAGAGCATGAACACAGAAGAAGAGGGAGAAGCAGGCTCCCCACTGAGCAGAGAACCCGACATGGAACTCAATCCCAGGACCCTGGGATCACAACCTGAGCCAAAAACAGATGCTTAACCGACTGAGCCATCCAGGTGCCCCAACACAGGGGTGTTTTATAAGTATTTTATTGGTTTAAAGACATAAGTAATTTAAATTTTTATCTTTTTGGATATTAATTTCTAACTATGTATATTTTATGTGGTAAGAGAAAATGTATGGTACAATGTTAATTCTTTAGAGATGCGGAAAGGGAAACCCTCTTGCGCCATTGGTGGGAATGAAAACTGGTGCAGCCACTCTGGAAAACAGTATGGAGGTTCCTCAAAAAGTTAATAAATAGAGCTACCCTATGATCCAGCAATTGCAGTAGCAGATATTTACCCAAAGAATACAAAAATACTCATTTAAAGGATACGTGCACCACCCCAATGTTTACAGCAGCATAATTTACAATAGCCAAATTATGGAAATAGCTCAAGTGTCCGTCAACTGATGAATGGATAAGGAAGACATGGTACACATACAATGGAATATTACTCGGCCATGAAAAAGAATGAAGTCTTGCCATTTGCAAGACATGGATGGAGCTAGAGAGTATTATGCTAAGCAAAATAAGTTGGTCAGAAAAAAGATAAATACCATATTATTTCACTCATATGTGGAATTAAGAAACAAAACAAATGAGCAAAGGAATAAGAGAAAGAGAGGCAAACCAAGAAACACTTTTTTTTAAAGATTTTTTATTTATTTTTTGACAGAGAGAGACACAGCGAGAGAGGGAACACAAGCAGGAGTGGGAGAGGGAGAAGCAGGCTTCCCCCGCAAGCAGGAGCCCAATGCGGGGCTCGATCCCAGGGCTCTGGGATCATGACCTGAGCCAAAGGCAGATGCTTAACAACTGAGCCACCCAGGTGCCCCCAAGAAACAGACTCTTAACTATAGAGAACAAACTGATGGTTACCAGAGGGGAGGTTGGCGGGGGGATGGGGGAAATAAGTGATGGGGATTAAGGAGGGCATTTGTGATGATCACTGGGTGATGTATGGAAGTGTTGAATCACTATACTGTACACCTGAACCTAATATTACACTGTATGTCAACTAACTGGAATTTAAATAAAAAGTTAAAAAAAAGAAAATACACTGTGCATAAAAACAATAAAGATATGTTTGTAGTCTGGTACATGATAGATTTTTGTGACTGTCCCAATTGTTACAGAAAGTTCTCTGTGTATCTCTGGGTTATTCTCATTAATCAACTCATACAAATCTATGATCCTGCTTATTTTTGCCTGTTCTATTAATTTCTGAGAGTGATCTGTTAAAATCTCTAATACAAGATTAATCACTACATTAATCTGTCACTTGTCATTTTAATATTTTTGGTTTATATATAGTTGCATGCATAGATTTGCTGACCTATCTTCTGCGTCTATTACTGTTTTTCATAGTAAGCAGGGTTGCTCTTTGTCACTGATTTTGCTCTGCCATTAAAATCTATCCTGTCCTCTGCTAAAATTGCTACTCTATATTTCTTCTGATTTACATTTGCCTCACATTTTAACTTTTTAAAATTAACTTTGTTTTTCACTCTTGTATGTCCATTAAAAATATCTCTTACAGAAATCAGTGATGAAATAGGAGTTTATTACACACTGGTTGTTTTTTGTTGTTGCTACGGAATACAATCTGAGTATAGATGATCCCCAACTTAATGACAGTTTGACTTAAAATTTTTCGACTTTATAGTGGTGTGAAAGTGACACATATTCAATAGAAATCATACTTTGAATTTTGAATATGGATTTCTCCCTGGGCTAGCGATGCCTAGTGCGATCCTCTGATCCTCTCTCGTGATGCTGGGCGTGGGTAGCAGCCACAGCTCCCAGTCAGCCAGCTACCACAAGGGAAAACAACTGATACACTGACAACCAATCTGTTTGTCATACGATATTGAAAATATCATAAATTTCACAAAATACATATCATGTATCACTGCACTAGAGATACTCATGCAGTACACACTGGAAGAGAAATCAGATCAACAAATTTACAGCAAGAGCAAAGATTAACACTAGTGGGATTTTTTTTCTATTAAGAATTTGTTGCACCCTCTTTCAGCTTTTAAAATGTCAAAATAAATTTAGCTACTAACAAACAGTTAGTATTAGCTGAATGGTTGCTATATGTGAAGCACTGTTCTAAGAGCTTTACCTGAACTACCTTGTGTAGTCCTAACATCCCACGAGGTCCCCTGAGATTCTATACTTCCGGCGGGACACATAATAATGCCATGGAGTCAGAGAAACCCTGCAACCCATTCCTATTGGCTGGTAAAGAGCAACTCTAATGATTGAGACCACAGATCCCCATATGATGATGTCACTCAGCAGTGGGCTGAGACAAGTAATGGGGTCTGGAAGTGATACTGGGGGGTAGGAGAGAAGATGGCTGTTAAGCCCAACTAAGGCTACAGAGATGGGTTTGATGGTTCAGTGGGAGGGGTATCTACAGGACCCGCTGGCTGCTTCTGGGAAGCACCATTGGCAGGGACAGCCGAGCAGGTGCAAAATGGGTGTCATTAATAGCAGCATGGTCAGTACGGACCAAGTTCAAGCAACATAGGATGCTTTAGCATCTAAGTGAATACCTGGCTATGTCTTACAGGCAAGGGTCCGGCCACCTTCTGGCTGCAACAAAGCACTAGACACCAAGAACCTAATGACTATCAATGTGAGAGGGCTGCTGGGAAATTCTGATGCGGTTCCTATGTCAAATTGTGGCTTTAGAGGAGTCTTATTTCGAACCGTGAGAGACGGTGGACTCTGAGAAACAAACTGAGGGTTCTAGAGGGGAGGGGGGTGGGGGGATGGGTTAGCCCGGTGATGGGTATTAAGGAGGGCACATTCTGCACGGAGCACTGGGTGTTATACGCAAACAATGAATCATGGAACACTACATCAAAAACTAATGATGTAATGTATGGGGATTAACATAAGAATAAAAAATAAAAAATAAAAAATAAATTAAATTAAAAAAAAAAGAGGAGTCTCATTTAACCAGTGACAGCTCAGTTAAACAAAAGGTCACAATAATAATTTCTAAAAATTAACAAATGATTTGTGAATTAATAAAATGACTTGATAACGAATTTACCCTGTAACATTTTACTTAGTAACACTTTCCTATATACTGTGTGTAGCATATTTAGAAAGTAAAAGGGAATATATTTCAATCTATGTATTTATTTAAATAGTAATTTACATTACTTTACTAGCAGGTGAGTATTTTGAAAACCACATCTGGACTCTTACTTTACAGATGAGCAAACTAGGCACAGATTAGTCAAGTAGTTTACCAAGGTTATAAACTAGTCAGTATCGGAGCTGAGTTTCAAACACGGACAGATTAGCTCTGGTATTTATGATCTTAACCACTATGTTTTACAGCCTGTCAAGCTATCATTCTGATAAGTTATTTTTCCACTGCTTTTTATTTAACATGTCATTTTAATATTATTGCATGCTGCTAAATTACCTTCTTAAGAGAATTAGTGCACATGTGAGGTTCTGTCCTTTTGTCATAAATATTGATAAGAAAGTGTATTTATGTTCTTTCATTACCAAAACTGTTTTTTTTTTTCTTTTCACATATGTATAGATCAACCCAGAAGCAGAGCTATAACAGATATTTCCATCCTTCAATTGATTGGCAAGGCATATTTAGGTAAAATATAAGTTTTTCTAAGCCAAATATCCTTCTTAAATTTATTTTCACTTTTAATTCCTAAATTTATACTCTACCAGATTCACTAAAACACATGTAACATACTTTGAGGTTAAGATTTCTCAACCCTAGAAGAAATTCTTAAGCCAACCAGGTCAAGTATTGGGTGTTCCGGTGAAGTGATTTTCTATCCAGCTGCTATGATTGACATTTCTTCTATTACTCTCTTGTGCTTTTTGCCTTTGTGCTTCCTTGCTCTTTTATGTCATTTTGTATAAGAACAAAGTTCATTTGCTTTTATTTTGCCAGTGTTTTGGATGATTCACATGTCTCGTTTTTGTAATTCTACAAATAAAAAATTACTAAGTTTTTAAAAAAGCACTTCTTAAGCTCTATTTCTCTTATTATCGGTGGCAAATGAAATGCTTGCTATACTTTATTTCTAAAATATAAGATACAGAAAGTCAGCACATTTTATTCACTTCCACCTTTATCCTACCACTATAATACTTCACACAGTTCACAAGTAATCTGGAATTGTAAATGGGTATTATTGTTATAGTCATATATTATTATACTAAATATCTTGTGCTTGCAAGTGGTATAAACAATCATAAAAACACCAATGTGCCTTTCCTTGCTTACGAAATAAAGCTTCATGAAGATAAATGAAGGTTCTTCTCTGACCACCAGAGTTAACTGCTATCCTGAATTGAGCATTTATCTTTCCCCACATTTAAAAATTACTACACATGCACTTTACTGTATATATGTATACATGTACGTGTATGTACGTAGACACAATACATATCCATAAACCATATAGAAGGGTTTTGCATGTTTTTAAGCCTTATGAAAATGATATATTCCACAGACTGTTCTGCAACTTGCTTGTTTCACTCAACATTATGTTTTTAAGATTATTTATATTGATATATGTACTTTCATTCGTTTTTGTAATTCTACAAATAAAAAATTACTAAGTTTTTAAGTGTTTTTAAGATTATTAAAACACTTGGTTGACATTTAAACAAGTTGGAGTTTCCAACTTCATTTACATCCCTGCAAATACTTGGCTTTGTCAGAATGTTTCATTTTTGCCTGGCTGTTGTATATAAAATGTATCTCATTATGGGTTTTATTTTTACTTCCTTGGTTACTAGCAAGGCTGGACATCTTTTCTAATTTGTTCATTGTCCATTAAGGTTTTCTTTTACCTGTGCATTACTTATTCATGTTTTTTTCTTTTTGGTTGCTTTTTTCTTATGAATTGGTAGGAGTTTTTCTACTTTGTATTCTGGATACAAAATCTTTATCAGTTATGTGTCACTAAAATCTCCAACTCTACTGCTTGTCATTTTTATGTTTTTTCTGCAAAGAAAAGTATAAAATTTGAAAATAGTCAATGTATCTTTTTTTGTTTAGTGACTTGGGTTTTATGGGGTCTTCTTTCCTCCTTAAGATCACAACACTGCCTTCAAACATTTTTTTAAATTTTAAGCCATTAATTCACCTAGGATGTATTTTTGTGTATCATGTGAAGTAGAATTATATCATTTCTATGTGTTATAACAAATTATTGAAGCAACATTATTGAATTAGTCTACTTTTTCCTCATTGGTGTTAATGTCCCTTCTATTGTATATCATATTTCTGCATATTTGTGGTCTTTTTCTGGGTTCTTTATCCTATTCCATTGATCTAGGTCTATGTAGTGATTTTTGGGACAGTTTTATACTTGCTTAATTATTATATGTCATAATACACCTTGACATCTGATAATGAAGCTTACATTATATAACATTGCAATTCAAAAATTTAGAAGTGTCCCTTCACATCAGTTTGGATCGGAACTTTTTCAATTTGAAAAAAAAAAAAATTACCAGAGGAAAAATTAAGCTCAGGGTGTTTTCTTAAATTTTTGATTTTTAATGTTTCAGAACTTTTACCAAGCTGGATTTCCAATCTTAGTCCTCAATGTCTACAGCCCTTTGTGTTCATCCATTTGCCCTTTCCTTCAGTATTTCTGGAAAGCTTATCAATTGTGTCCTCCTCATATCTGATCTAAAATTTTAT
Source organism: Neomonachus schauinslandi (assembly GCF_002201575.2). Classification (NCBI taxonomy): domain Eukaryota; kingdom Metazoa; phylum Chordata; class Mammalia; order Carnivora; family Phocidae; genus Neomonachus; species Neomonachus schauinslandi. Next base: position 173,179,286 of record NC_058406.1, on the reverse strand, counting down.
ACTTTAAAGTTGGCTTTCATTTTCTCCATGATGGCTTTTAACCTCATTTCATTTGCATTTCCTGTGGTCCTTCTTTATATCCTCTACTTCCCCTTCGCAAATTATTTTCTTAGAGTTCCCAGTTAGCTTATTACATCCTAACGGCATTCTGCACCTGTGTCTCTGCATTCTAGAAGGATTCCAGAGTCCAAACATTTCATTCTGAGGCCAGCAGTAGATAATTCTCAGATATATCTTTCACTTAGACTTCAGGATTTTCTCCTTATTCTTATTCTCTAATATTGTCAGAGGCTCTGTATATAGGCTATCCTCTGTACTCAAATGAGATGAGGCTTTGAGAGCCATCAAGTGTCGCTGTTTGGCAACAGGCAGAGTATATGACTTGTCAGGGCTCTGGCCCAATACCCTTCTCACATCCACACCAACTGGACAGGTTATTATTTTAAGCCTCCAGTGTTTCCCAGGTAAAGCAGACATTCATCCAATGGAACTCGTTTACATTTAGACAGGAAGAGGGCATAATGGTATCCTCTCGGCTCTATTACTTGTTTCTTCTTTTGGTTTTTGTACTTTGAATTAATGGTATTTATGAAAATTTGTCATCCTCAGCATGCGCTGTCTCACTAGACCTTTAGTTTCAGAAAGGCTACACACCATGTCTAGTGGACCTTGACACCTATATGTCATACTCAACATAGAAGTCGGTGCTCTTTGTCTTCAATTTCCTATGCCATGCCCTTTATCCACTCCCTTCAGACCAGCATCCCAACACTGCACTAAAACCATTCATAACAATTTACCAATGACCTTCCTCCACAATGGCAAATCCAGCAATCAATTGTTAGTCCTCATCTTACCCAACATATGTAGAATTGATAGAGTCTCCCTGTCAAAACACTTCTTTAATTGACTTCTAGAAAGCTCTGCCTCCTCGATTCTCTTCTCACGCTGGCATCCCTCTCTGTCCCTTTGCATTTGTCCCCATGTCACTGCCTTCTTAGTGTTGACGTGGTCCAGTGCTCAGTGCACAGAATTTTTCTCTTCTCCACATACACTCACTCCCTAGTATCACTAGTGTCACAGATTTAAATACAATTTATACACATATAAATTTTCATATCTACCCTGAGCACTCCCCTGAATGGCAGGCTCATTTATCCAACTGCCTGTACAATATCTTTATGTTGATAGTCACTGGGCATATCAAACTGCATGCATCCATAACAGGAATGTCTATTTTCTCCCTTATATCTGACCAAAAACAAAACAAAACAAAACAAAACAAAAAACCCTTTTACTTGTTGGTTAATGACTGAATTAGTCTGTTCAGGTTACCATAGTAAAATACAGACTGGGTGGCTTAAGTGACAGAAATTTATTGCTCACAGTTCTGGAGACTGGGGAGTCCAAGATCAAATTGTTAGCTGATTTGATTTCTGATGAGGGCCTTCTTTCTGGCTTGTAGACAGCTGCATTTTTACTGTGTCCACACATGGCAGAAACAAAGTCTTTTCCTTTTTTTTTTTTTTTTTTTTTTGACACTCTTATGATCTCATTTGTTAGCCTTAATCACCTGAAAGGCCTTATCTCCAATACAGTCACATGGAGGGGAGGTAGTTTAGGGCTTCAACGTATGACTTTTGGGAGGACTCAATTCAGTCCACAGCAATGATATTTGCATTCTTCTAAGTGCTTGATCAAAATGCCTTTGAATATCCTTGACTTCTTTTTTGTTTGTTTCTTTTACATTCTACATGCAATTTATCAGCAAATCCTGCTGGTTTAACCTTTAAAGATGTTTCCAAAATCTGCAACCTTCTCACTACCATGCCTGCTACCCCAGCTACCATAACTCTCCACGGAACAGGCCCATGGCTGGTCTCTTTGCCTCTGTTCTTGCCCATCTCTACTGTTCCTTCATAAAACAGCAGCTGGGGTCACCACTGGAAAAGGTAAGTGGGATTATAACATTCTTCTCCTCAACATTCTCCAGTGGCTTCCAATCGCACTTAAAGTAAAAGTCAAGTCCTTAAAATGAACTCTCACTCTCTACAATCTAGCTATCTGTGCTCTCTGACCTCAATCTTACCAACCTTGCTCTTCCTTTATTGCTATTTTCTGAGCATATCAATCAAACCCCCACCTCAAGGATCTATGGTTTGCTGCACCATCTGCTAGAAACATCTTTCACTAAAGATCCCCATACTTTACACCTCCGGAATCCCCTGAAAACCTTAAATAAAAAGACTAACTCCCAATATTTCCTTTCCCCTTACCATCTTTATTTTTCCCCACAGCACAGACACTACCTTTTTATTTTTTATTTGTTGTCTTATTACATAATAGAATGTAACCTCCATGAAGGCATGATTGATGTTTTTTTGTCTTTACCTTCTTTATCTGGGCCACCTAGATTACATGGCACACAGTTGATGCTTCATAAATAATGAGGAATTAATAAATGTATTAGAGGAGTAGCTGTTCATAATCCTGGTTGGTACATACCCTGGAATGAGTTCATCCCCTACATTTTTAAGCAGGCTTTCCTTTGTAAGAGGAGATCAGTGGAAGGTCCACGAGGCAGAGTGAACTAGGATTTTTAATGTTCTTCCATTGGACTCACCCAGTGTTGGTTTTTTCATCCTTTTCTTTTTCTTTTTTGATTCTTTTTAATAGAAACTTGAGACCTGCTTCATGAGAGACTGCTGGCTATTTGCTATGTAAAAATAAAAACTGAAGAAGAAAAAATTTAACTGAAAGGACATATCACTCTTTGATGGGTCTAAGCTACAAGAGGGATAGTAAAGTTGGGGAGGGGTCAAAGTCATATGTTGAGTCAATTCTGCTGAAGAAAGAGTCAGAAAGGCAGTGGGAGCCAATAACAAGGCAAGGCAATTCCTAAAAGTGAAAGGGCCAGATGTCAGGTTCAGTGTGTGAACGCCACTTCCCCACTGTCCACGAAAAGCAGGCTTCTCTGAATCCAACACAGAAAATAGATTATTTTGGTGCTATACTGAAAAAAGGAAGAGAAGTGACTCACTTGTCTTTTGGGGTGGCATTGAATGAGTGTAGGGGGTTGCATTACCTTTCTAAAAAGGGTGAACAATGAACACTGCCAACTGAGCAGGAAAAACGTTAGTGCTGTTGTCCTTTAACATAGAGAACATCTAGTTACTGCCATCCAATGTCAGTAGGTCACAAATTACTGAAGGTAGATGCCTATGAATCTTGCTTGGATGCTAGATTTGTGGAAACACACTCCACAGATTTACAAAATGGATTACAATTCTTTCCATCTTTCTCGAAGAAAGGTATACAGCTGAAGAATGAGGTAGTCAAAGCCAATGTTTACCACAGCTCCAGAACAGACATTGGAAAACATGAAGAAAACAGGAGTAATATGTAAATAACATGTTTTGGTGAACAAACAAACATGGCCTTCCCCATCTTTAAAGGCATGTGACTTGCTGGATCACTTAATCTTCCCTCTGGCAATCCTGAATGTATCTCCAAGTAGAGGGGCAAGGGGTGGTGAATTTTGATAGTCTGAGAATATCCCTGCATGGAAGGGTGGTATGCAACTCTCTCCTATTGGTTTTAAAAAAACTAACCCAGATTGCTCTTCCTTCAAACAGGTCCTTCCACACAACCCAGGGAGCCCTGGAAGGCAGATATTTTATATTATTCCTATTTGTAAATTACATCCCTGGTATAGACTAGGTATTCCAAGGTACCCAAAATGACTGTTGAGTATAGAAATTAATGAATGTGGATGTTCACAAATGTGGATATTCAAACATATATTGAGTAAATAAAGGAATAAATGAGTTTAGCATTTATTGCACATAAAGTATTTGCATCCCTACTTTTCCCCACCTGCAAGCCATGGTCCACCTCCATTACCAGAATCAATCACCATGTGTCATACTATACATTTCACTTGTTTATTTGTCCTCTAGCACAGTCCTAAAATACAAGCTCCATTAGAAATGGATGAATGCAATCTATCATATTAATAGAACTATGCAGAAAAAATTTGCAACATCCCCATTGATGAGAAATATATTTGACAAAATTCAACACCCATTCATGTTAAAACATTAAATAAAATATAAATTGGTAGATACACCTTTAACATAATAATTAATACCTCTGCCCCCAAACTGCATCTTATTTAATGGGAAACACTATAGGCTGTATCATCTTTTCCACTGAGTGAGGGAAAAGACAAGGTTGCCCACTAGCTTCCCTATTATGTAACAGAACCTTGAGGGCATTACTGGCTAAGCAGGTGAGATAAAAGGAAACAATTAGGGTCATAGGGTTTGGAAAATAAGATGTAAGTTAATCATTACTTACTGATGGTATGATTAAAAATCAGGAAAGTTCTCCTCTTCTCTTTTGTACTCCTGCTGTCAGCACACCCACACGAAAGCCTCCTTCTTCGGAGCAAACCACCTCTATTTGGCTTGGCAGCAGCAATAGAAAAGTGCCAGGATGCCACTCTGCTTTTAAGCCCAAACTGCCAGCCCAAAGTTAATTTGCTTCCCCTAAATTGAAGGCTGTCACGTATCCTCCTGATTATACAATTTGCCAATTAACCCTTGTGAGTGTAGATCTGCCAGTGTTAAGGACATGAACAGTGAAAGTTAGGATTCCCAGATGCTCACCCAGAAAACTTAGTATCAGCTGCATCACAAGTGGCTCTCAACAGGGTCTGTATTGCGACTGTAACAAAGTACTACAAACTTAATAGCTTAAAACACACACACACACACCTCTTATCATACAGTCCTGGAGGGCAGAAGCCTGAAAAGAGAAGCCGGGGCTAAGATCCAAGTGTCCACAGGACTGTGTTCCCTCTGGAGCCCCTAGGGGAGAATCCCTGTCCTTGCCTCTTCCAGCTACTGCAGGCTGCCCACATTCCTTGATTTGTGGCCTTTCCTCCCGCTTCAAAGCCAGCAAGGTGGGGCACCATTCTCACACTGCCACGTCTCTGGTTCTCGCTCTCTCTTCTGCTTCCTTCCTCTACTTCGAAGATCTTGCGATGACTTTGGGCCCACCCTGAGAACCCAAGTACTCACCCCCCTTGAGGCTGGCTGGTTAGCAACCTTAATTTCACCTGCAACCTCAAGTCCCCTTTCCGTGGGACCTAACATGTGCAGATTATGGGAATTAGGACACAGGCATCTTTGGAGGGCCGTCATTCTGCCTACCTCAGGCTTTTAGATGAGAGGGCCCTAATTTTACAAATCAAGAATCTGAGATCAATAAAGGTCAACTGATGTGCCTCAAATCACACAGCTAACTCTTATCTTGGTTGAGCGTGGATCAGAATCAAACACTCCCATCTCTCAGATCAGAGCGGTCTTCACAGAGCAGACACAACACACATTATATACTTCGGTCCTCCCTCCGTTAAAAAAAAAAAAAAATATATATATATATATATCACTCCATTTGTAGTATATAGACCATTTGCAAAGTGCAATATGCCATATGGAAATTCTACATGCATTTTCCCTTTTAGATTCAAAATACAATGCCTAATAATATTTTAAGCATACCAAGTAGCAGTGAAGATGACAGCAAACACAAATAGGGAATTGAGATTTTCATGACTGTTTATGCCAGTGTAACCTACAAATCTGAGCACTGATACCAGAAGGAAGTTGTTCTTCTATTAAATATACATTGAACTTAGTACACGTCTCAGGGGACTTCTGCCACAGCCTTGAAATTGGGATCTCCAGGTTCAAATTTGAGCTGACGCTGCAGTTACCCTTCTTTTTTTAAATTAGTAACTGTCTAGGCTTCTTTTTCTTGAAAAGGTCAGCATTCAGTAATATCATTAAGAGATCTCTCTCTCTCTCTTTCAGTGAGGCAGTGGGGAATGTTAGCTCTTGGAGCCATAGAAACTAGGGAACTGAAGAGGTCAACGCATTCACCAGCGTGACACTCGGGACTGCCTCACACAGAAGCTCTTTAGTGATTTGTTCTGTTCTATTTTGACTCCAGAAGAAAAGGTGCTGTCAACCTCATTTAGAAGGTTATTGCACATTTCTACTTACTAGGTGCTCTTTTCACTTAATTTCTTCCTTTTTTATTATAACCCAATGCTCTTGGTTATTATCTTTCACTTCCATTCATACATTGCCCCATGAACTTGTCCAGATAATTTGCTCTGTGGAAAGAACCAGTTGGATTCCATATTCTCTAAAGAGGTCTCCAACCTCTTCTGGAGAAAAATGAGACAGGAGGACGAGGGAATGAGAAGACTGACTCCACAGCTGAGTGTAGGGCCTAAGGTTAAAAGGAATGGGATTGTTCCCTCAAGAATCATCTGTTCATTCGTGCTCTGGTGCTGACCGGGATTCTGTGCCCATGAATCCCTGAAAATCTCAGGTTCTCAGACAGGGAGGATTGATAAGGATGCTATCAGGCTACTGGAGGAAAGTCAATTCAGCATAATTCTACTGTAAATCATGAGGTTCTTTCCTAAGCATCGAAGATACTATGATGATATTACATAATATATACAAAAAAATTGTAACCCTATGTGATGAAGGAGGTGAACTAGATTTATTGTGATCATCTTGCAATATATACAAATATCAAATCCTTGTGTTGTGCACCTGAAACCGATATAATGCTGTATGTCAATTATGTCACAATTTAAAAACATATATTTTACATAAAATATGTAATACTAAAATATAAAAATATATAAAAATAAATATATATATAAAATGTTAGAAACAAAGGAAAGTAGACATCAATTCCAAAATCAGCAAGGGGAAGGGATGAGGAGCTGGGACTGTTTTATTTAAAAAAAAAAAAACAGTAAGTCCTTTGAAGGTGATGATTATTTGGTTCTTCATTGTGATCCCAGTCCTGCACAGTATGGGGAGCCTTGAGTGTAATGCTAAGAAGTATGACTTTTTTTTCTTTTTTCTATCTGGGGAGGAAATACGCTTTAACAGATTGAAAAGGGGCTTTGTAGTATATAAACTTTGGTTTAAAAATCACTGTAAAACTCAGTAACTGGGGGAGGTTTCAAATGTATTTTATCATCCTTAGCTTCAATTCCCTCACTGGAAAGGATAGTGGGCCACGGTGTCCAGATTATAGGCTTGTTTTGCCTGTAAGATGAGAAAATATCCAGACACTTGGAATCGTCCAGCATGAATCAAGGAAATCTCAGGATTTCAACAAATAATCAAGATTACAGAAAGATTACCCTTTCTGCTTCGCTTGCCTCCTCTTTTTTCCCCTTCATTATGGGATATCATTAGAGGCAATAAAGTAAACAGAAATGTAGTTAAGAAGATAATATCATTCAGACTATTATGGAATCCACCTAACTTAGTGCTTCCCCAGCTCTGTTCCCTCAACTTCCCTCCCATCGCCCACCGCTAATTCCAACACTCAGCTCCAAATTCCACATGACCGTGTGAATTTGATGAAGACATTTCTCAGTTCAAAATAAGAGCTCTTCAGTGTGGGATTCAAAACCATCCACACCCTGGTGCCTGCCTACTGCTCCAACTCAGAGATGTAAGACTATTCATTCATTCAACCAATAGTGATAGAACATTTAGTATGAACAAGGCATGACATTAAGTATTAGGGGATTAAACTTGATTCTGATGGGAAAAGATGGTAGAGATGTAATTTTATAGATTAAATTTTCATTATTCCAGTTTATTTTCCAATATAAATATGCACGACTTTATAATTATTTTTAAAAACTATACTGGGTCCATATTATCCCTCTTTTATTAATGAAGACAGAAAGGCTGAGGGAATTAAGTAAATGTCTTTCAAAATAAAACAGGATAAGAAAAAGCCAAGCAGAATTTGAATTATAAAATTTTAAAATGTATAATTTTTATCTTGATTTCTCCTTGGCCTTTAGGTTAAAGAAAATGTTTTTTGTCTGTGTCTTTCTTAGTGAGTTTTGATAAAGAGTTTTATGTTTTCAGAAAAAATTTCATTAGGGTGACATTTAACCAAACATTGAAGGACACTTTTTTCTTCCATGTCCCAGTAAAGGAAATTCCTGCCTTAGCCAGAAAATACTGAATGATACCATTGAGCAGTATAGTTCCTGCATCTTGGTAATTATTTTGTGGCCTGGAGTTTTTCTCCTTGGGAGGTTCAGAAGCATTATTTATACTTGACATTTTGAGGTTGGTAAGCTTCTTCACAAATCTTCTTTCCTTCCAATGTCAAGGAAAAGAAAATCTCTTTGCATACTTTTTTTTTCTCAATCTCAAGAACTCTTTCGACAAGTAATCAATTTTGACCTATTTGGGGACCACTCTGTCCATTGAGAAAACATGGTTTCTGTGACCTTGGTACCAATTGCCCCAATTTTCCCACCAGAACCAAGGAACCAAGGTCTTAATGACGTAAAACTCTTGTCAGAATGTTCTTACTCGTGTTAGCCAGGCTGAGCAGTGGCCTAATTGTTATGGAGTTTGCTTTATTTTTCTTTGTCTTTTTTTCTCCTTGGGCTCTAGAGTAGAGTAAGAATGTCATGCTTCTGCCAACCAAGGGCATGAATGACAAATCATGGGATTTGGGACAAATCATGGGATAGGAATATGCCCTATTATTTGAGGGAGATTATCCCTTTCTCCCCTAGCTCTCTCCTAAATTGGGATCTTTTCTCATAATTCTGGCTCTGAGGGAGCACATCTGACTAACACCTAAAGCTGCTGGGTCCCCTGAGCTCAGGCTCCTTCTCTCTTTCCCTTGAGTGTTCTCTTTCCCCAGATGTTTATGACTCTAGATTGCATGTTAATTTTTTATCTGAGGTTTCCAGTCATACTGTCTGATGCATTTCTCTGCGGTGTGGGCTTGGAGGTAAGCAAAGAATGTGACTCTGAGGCTGTTTTCACTGAGAACACTAGGTGTCTGAGAGTGACCGCCCACCATTTTTTCCTGGAGTGACCAGTCATCCTGGGTACTGTCTCTGATATGTGACACAAGCTCCCACATCCTCTGCTTGCACCTGGAGGCAGACATCCAGGTGAAGTTATATGGCTGTATGGTCAAGTACCAAACTATTTCTACGGGCAAACCAAAGCATCACTTTGTTGGTTGCCACAAAGTTGCGTCTTAATCTGAATCTAGGTCACTCCCAGGTGTGCAAGCTTTTTGTTGCCAACCTTAAATTTGTTATCAGACCTCCTATGGTGGTTTTCACGGTAGTTTCCATTTTCTTTCTTTTTTTTTTTTTTTTTAAGATTTTTTATTTATTTATTTGAGAGAGAGAGAATGAGAGAGAGCACATGAGAGGGGGGAGGGTCAGAGGGAGAAGCAGACTCCCTGCCGAGCAGGGAGCCCGATGTGGGACTCGATCCAGGGACTCCAGGATCATGACCTGAGCCGAAGGCAGTCGCTTAACCAACTGAGCCACCCAGGTGCCCGGTAGTTTCCATTTTCAATTCTATGTTTGCTACTTTATGTCTTTCAGGGTTTTCTCACAGTTCTCGGTGCATGCTATGACTCTTTCGTGAGCATCATGTTTATGGATTTACATCATTTTTTTTTCATTTTGCACTTGGTGCAAGAGCAGGAAGCTGTGGTATATTTCAGACTTCCATCTTAAACAAATACATTGAATATATGCTCTCTGTATGCTCAAGAATCCATGAAAATCACCAACAAACTTTGACAGCTATTCCGCCATTTGCTTTTGCCCTCAACAAATTGGGCGGTTGAAACCATGTCTGTCTCTAGGTCTGTTCCAGGTTGATCCCCGATCTGTCACCAGAAGAGAAACAACAATGAAGCCAGCTATAGTCACTCGTTTCTGCAAGAATTCCCCCCTTTAGAAATATTCAGTCCAAAATTTAAATTTAAAGGAGGGTATGTATCATCCAGATTTGTTTGCTATACACAAACCTAGACAACCAGGCACATTCTACTAAAAGCATTCCTTAGATAAGGATTCTTCTGCTAGCAGAATCCATTGTTTGATTGACAGGAGGTCTAGTATTTGTAGGTTAAAAGGCAATTAGACCAGGTCACAAGGTTTCTTTCCCAGGAGTGTCTCTTCCCAGTTGCCACTCTACCACCACCTCCATAAAAGGAGTAAATGGGTTAAGGACTTGATGCTCATCTCCTCTCTTCCCAGCAAACAGTCAACATGAAATCAATTTTATCTCATGAGGGCCACTATCACATTCAGTTCTAATTCAGCAGGTGTAGAAAGAAACTAAATTGTTATTGCTTTTTAAATTCTTTCCTTTAATTTTAAAATTCAAATAAAAAGCACAGAAATAGAGCAGTTATGAGAATCATTCTTTATCTACATATTTTTCTTTAGTTCATCTTTTTAAAAATATGTTTTGCAAAGTATCTAGTTGGCTACTCCCTCCCAACATATTATGCCATTAAATGCATGGGATCTTAATTATTAGTATTTCACTCTTAAAAATTGAGGTTTCAGTGTTCAGTAAGTAGCACATTTACAAAGAGAAAAACTGATAATTCTCATATGGTTTCATTCATATGTGGAACATAAGCAATAGCACAGAGGACCATAGGGGAAGGGAGGGAAATCCGAAGGGGGAGAAATCAGAGAGGGAGATGAACCATGAGAGACTATGGACCCCAGGAAACAAACTGAGGGTTTCAGAGGGGAGGGGTTGGGGGGAAGGGGTAACAGGGTGATGGGTATTAAGGAGGGTACATGCTGTGATAAGCACTTGGTGTTATACATAACTAATGAATCATTGAACACTACATCAAAAACTAATGATGTACTATACAGTGGCTAACTGAACATAATAATAAAAAAAACCCTGGTAATTCTCAAAGTCAGATGTAGAAAAGAGTTTCCATATTGTTTGTCAAGTCCTATCCTTTGATAGTGCCTACCTGGAACACTCTTGAGAAGAATTCTAAAGTTAGTTATAGATTTAACATCAACCAAAAAATCTCTATGGTTAATTAGTAATTTTGGTCATGGGTGTGGATCTTACTAGTCATGATCTATGGTATCATTAGACATAGCAATTTATAATTCAGTTGGAGTGAGGAATCTGAGAACAGTTTTGATAGATATTGATGACATGATGCTTTTTGCCTGGGATAGTTGCAATCTTTGTCTGTTATCCAGTATAAGTTTTCATAGTAATCTTTAGTATCATTCACTCTCAAAGGTGTCCTATGAAGAGACTATGTTGCATGGTTGCCCTGGTGATAGAATGCAAGAAACTTAATGAGGAGGCCTTAGACTGAGGGTCCTGTTAGGACAGAAAATAAGATTTAATAAGGTTCCTTAGGGACAGTCAAATGTGGAGAGATACAAGGATTATTGTGGTAAAGGATAGACTGCATGAGTCTTTAGATCCTCGTTTAAATATCTTATTTCACTGATTGGGTTACCAAAATCTAGAGAATGAGAGTTTAATTGAATTACTCAGTTGCACAACTTGTTTTTGGCACATCTACTGATTCCCAGTTCAATGTCTCTTTCACAAACAGCATGCTTGTAACACAATTTTTTATCATTTATCTTAGAACAGCTGTGGTGGGTTGATGAGTATCCCCCAGACGTTTGTGTTCACCCAGAACCTCACAGTATGACCTTCTTTGAAATAGGGTCTTTACATACAGATAGCTAACATACACATGAAAAGATGCTCAACATCACTCATCACCAGTGAACTATAAATCGAAACTACAATGAGATATCACCTTGCACCCATCAGAATGGCTAAAATTAACAACACAGGAAACAACAGATGTTGGCGAGGATGCTAAGAAAGGGGAACCCTCATGCGCTGTTGGTGGGCATGCAAACTGGTACAGCCACTCTAGAAAACAGTATGAAGTTTCCTCAAAAGTTAAAAATAGAACTACCCTACAGTCCAGCAATTACACTATTAGGTATTTACCCAAAGAATACAAAAATATTGATTCAAAGGGATACATGCACCCCAATGTTTATAGCAGCATTATCAACAATAGCCAAGTTATGGAAAGAGCCAAAATGTCCATCGACTGATGAATGGTTAAAGAAAATGTGGTATGTATATACAACACAATATTACTCAGCCATAAAAAAAGAATGAAATCTTGCCATTTGTAATGACGTGGATGGAGCTTGAGTTATTATGCTAAGTGAAATAAGTCAGTCAGAGAAAGACAAATACCATGATTTCACTCATATGTGGAATTTAGGAAATGAAACAGATGAACTTAGGGGAAAAGAGACAGAGAGAGAGACAAGCCATAAAACAGACTCTTAACTATAAAGAACAAACTGAGGGTTGCTGGAGGGGAGGTAGGTGGGGGGATGGGCTAACTGGGTGATGGGTATTAGGAGGGCACTTGTGGTGAGTACTGGATATTGTTAATTAACTGGAGTGTAAATAAAAACTTGAAACTAAGGCAAGCAAACAAAAGAAATAGGGTCTTTCCAGATGTAATTAATCTCAAAATTAAATCAGCCTGAGTTTAGAGTGGATCCTCAATCTAATGACTGGTGTTCTTATAAGAAGAGGAGCCAAGAATGGCAGGCAACCAGAAATTAGGAGAAAGGCATGGAACTTACTGTCCTTCACCAGCCCCAGAAGGAACTGGTACTTTCAATGCCTTGATTTTAGACTTCTGGTCTCCTAAACTGTGAGGGAATACACTTCTATTTTTTTATGCTATCTGGACTGTGGTGCTTATTACAGCAGCCTTAGGAAACTCATATACCAGCTTTCCACATTCACATAGATTTCATAAGATCATTAAATTGTAATTTTTAGAGGGCAAGGATAAGATTATGTTGGTTCATGTGTCTTTTCTATTATGGAGGAATGAATTTCAGTAGTTTTTTTGATGGTATGGCTAGAAACCCAGAAAAGCCCAAATCCTGCTGCCTTATTTATCTCTCCTTTCTCCATCCCCTCTCCAGCCTCAAAAACCTCTACTCCAACCAAAACCAATTTCTTAGAGAGCTATATATAAGGAGCCATGGTCACACAGAAAACAAAGCACTACTTTATTAAGTGGCATAGCACCATGTAATTCCTAGAGCAAAGCTCTGGTAAAAATTAGACTAAAGTGTATATATCAAGTTTGAGGCTTAGGTGGGACCTTCTGGTTCCTTCCTTAGTTTAAGTCTTGGGATGGAAAGAAGGCAGACAAATTATAGACTCTGATTGAAGGAACACTTGGAGAGGAACTAGGAATTAAGTGGAAAGAGGTAGAAGCTTCCTATCATGGAAAAGAATACAACAGTGGTTTTTTTTTCCTCTGTTCTCCAAATTGAACTAGTGTCTTGCATGTAGTGGGGAACTCAATAAGTGTCTATTGAAATGCCAAAATCAGCTCAAATGATGCAAATAAATATATTACTGTTATCAATTTAACGGACCTGGTGTTGAGAAATCCCAGTGTGTTTTTATGTCTGTTTATTCATTTAAGCATATATAAAGAGACTATTAAATTGTAGAGTTTTTTTATGGGCCCTGGATATCCAATGCAATTATCCAATTATTCAAGATTAATGTAAAAATAGTTTATGGAGGTCAAAATCCAATGGAGATTTGTATAGAAAAATAAGCAAAGAACTATGATACTTGTGATAGATGCCATCATATGGATAGTTCAGACTTCCACAAAAGCACAGGGGAGATATATCTAACTCTGAATGTCCAGGGAAAGAAGACTGGGAAAGGTGATATCTGAGATGAGTCTTGAATGATAAATACAAAGTTTGATCAGAAGAATAAAGGACAGAAGGTAGACTATTTGAAGCACAGAGGAGAGTTTGCATAAAGTCTCGTGGAGATGAAACAGGGTTGGGTAGAGAGGAGCCACACACAAACAGTTTAGACTTTCTGTAGCACTGGGTGTGCGTAAACAGAGGAAATAGACAAAGTTAAAATGGCAATCAGGGGTCCTGCCGTGGAGAGTCAGGAGTGGCTGAACTGCATATCTAAAACGAAGATTCATGATATCCATGGTGATGATGGCATCTTCAAGCAAAGGCTAAAAGAAATCATGTTTAGCATATTCTGATGGAAGAAGATTCGCTTAAAAAGTACAGTGTTACTCAGAAAGTTAATTTATAGTAAATTTTTATTACAAATAAACTGTACAGAAATAATTCATCTATTTTATTAATAAAATTTATATTAAAACTGATATGTATGACTAATGTTTGAAACACATTTAACAAAATATTATCTCTCATAAAACAGTAATTCTCCAAGGTAAGAACCATTATTGTCTCCATTTTTACAGATGGGGAAACTGAGGTATGGAGAGGTTACATATCTTGCTCAAAGTGACACACCTGGTCAGGCCAGAATTCTAAGTCAAGCTGTTAAATCAGGAGTGTGTTCATTTATACCAGTGCATTACCACTTAATGAATGACGGACCACCAAGACATGCGTGATGTGGGTGCCCCACAGATTTGGGGTTCAATTAGGGCTGAAACCCAGGATATAAAATCATGGGTGGTTCTACCTGAGTGAGAGAAGTCCTAAGTGAAAGTCACACATGAAATAACTTGTTTTCTTCTGCCTCTACTTGTTTTGTTTTCTGCACAGCCTAATCCAAATACCCTGCTCTTGTCATATTCCTTGTCACTTGCAGAAAATTTTGTGGTAGATATAAAAACCTCATCGTAGTAGTCACTAAATGAATGGTTCCTGGCTTTTTCAACCAGTTTACATTGCTTATGAATTGCCGTATCATCTTGAACTGGAGTCTGAGTTCTCATACCTTTCATAAACAAACTACTCTGAGTGTGTGACTCACACAGGAACAGAGTCTAGCCAAGTTCTGATTGGCTGAAATCACTTGTGGCATGATAGAGCTAAGCATATGGATATCACATGCTCTGTAGAGCATATAACAGCTTTTTTTTTTTTAAAGATTTTATTTATTTATTTGACAGAGAGAGACACAGCGAGAGCAGGAACACAAGCAGGGGGAGTGGGAGAGGGAGAAGCAGGCCTCCCGCAGGGCAGGGAGCCCGATGTGGGACTCGATCCCAGGATCCTGGGATCATGACCTGAGCCGAAGGCAGGCGCTTAACGACTGAGCCACCCAGGCGCCCCACATATAACAGCTTTTATGTGCTCTATGTGAATACCTGGCAATACATCTTTTAAGAGATTCTGCAGATGCCATACCCCCATGTGCAATGTCTTCCCTTATAAATGGCCCAGGCAGTCACAGAGAAATTGAGGCTGAGGTCTTGTTAAAGGCTGCTCAGCTTCAAATTTTGGCTCCACTGTGTTAGCTGTTAGCTCTGACAAGTCACTAATGTTCCTAAGCCTCAGTTGCCTCCTCTGAGGATAATTGTGCCTAGGGATTTTTTGAGGATCAAATCTAATAATACGTGCAAAATACTTACTGTAGTCCCTGGCTTATCTAAGCACTTCACCAACATTGGTTACTATCATCCTCATTATTATTATAAGTGGCTGAAATCCAAATACATTTATAGTATGTTGATTATTAGTCTGCACTTAGGGCTGAAAAAAGAACATAAAGTTTTGCAACGATGGAGTGTGAAAAATTTCCAAGTAAGCCAGTGGGTGTTTATTATAGTCTGGTTTGCAAATATGGACATGCAGCAGTTGGCTCTCACATGGTGGCAAATCTTGTAGGTTAGTTTACTTAACATCTATTCCCGACTATACCCTCCTCCATCATAGAAGGTGAGGGGACTAATTATTTTTTTAGCCCAGTGTTGAAATTGAAATAAGAGTTTTCTGGAAAGAACTTCCCTTCCTAAATGAAAAGACAAAGCCCACTTAGTGCCCAGATCTTGGTTTCTAATGCCATTCTCCAATAAAAGAGACCAGGGCTCCTGAGAGAAATGGCTTATTCTAGGATTGGAACAGGAAGAATACAAGATAAGCATGAAGAATCTTGTACCAAAAAGTAAGGAAGTGCTCAAAACAACAACAATGAGGGCATATCAAAGGGACACAGGAGTGAACTGAAGGAACTCCCAATAGTCAAAGCTAAAACAATTTGATCAAAAAGAATATGTAAGGTAATATTGGATTATAACCCAAAGCACAGAATAAAGGTCAATAAATGTATATGAACATAAATAAAGGGCTGGTTATGTAAATGAATGGGAGAGGTGAGACAAATCTTTTGTGTAGAATCTAAATAATGCCATTGTGCCTTCAACGATAGGCTTTCATTCCATAACTATTTATGCATTATTATTCATGACAATAATGATGTGATGCTAAAATTGGTCCCTGTCTCAGCCCAGTTCTCATGTTGAATCAGCTCATACCCACCAAAGCACAGTTGCAGACATAGTTCTTTCCATACATCTTCCATTCATCAATGACCAGGGCTCACCCTCTCTTGTGCATTTAGGAGAACTCAAGGACAGTGAGGGTGGTTGTTCCATGGGGTAAATCAGTCCAGGACCAACCAAAGGGTAAGGCAGACATGGGTATCTGTCCACAGGCAGTTCTGGCGGTGCTTTGGACACTAATGACAGCATCATGAGTGTAGCCCCTCAGATGGGACAAGGACGGTGCTCACTCAAGAGAAACTGAGCCTTCCTGAAATGCTGATTCTACTCCTCCTATACAGCCCTTCCTGTTCTGGTACCCTCATCAGGGGCCACACAGTTCCCTCCCCCTTTGCACATTGTCTTTGTCCCCTTCCTCTCAACAAAGCCTGGGGAAATTATTTTCTCATGTCGTGGATGGAAGCCTTGCTCCTCCCTTCATATTTTCCAGTGTATGCCTTGAGTTATTTGTATTGATCATGTTTTAGGACTTTGAATTTCAAAACCATCTTTCTGCTGCTAACTCCTTTATTCAAGACACGCAATGAACAGCCTAGCTTAAAGAGAACCAAATGATGACAGAGCTGTAAAAACATTCCACTTCAATCTCTCTTTCCTCCTTCCCCACCTCAAGCCCTTGAAACATCCACATATTCTCATAAACATAATACCAGTTGGAAAGTCCCCAGAGCCTTATGGCAGGCACAGATGAAATGGGGATACAGATGAAGGAGAGAACACTGTCAGATAAACCTTGAAGGATGGGGAGTTGGACACACAGGACTTAGGAAAGGGCCCTCCAGGCAGGAAGCAGGGAAACGTCCATTCACAGCAACTATAGCTATGTATGGTCAATGTGTCTGGGCACAGGCCAGAAATTTGGACTTTGCTGGCAATGTGAGGACCTGCTGAAGGTATCAGAGCAGAGGAGGGGTGATAGAATGATGCTTTGTAAAAATGAACTACTAAGTATCTGAAGGACAGACAGGTGGATGAAAACTGAATATGGAAACAGCAAGACTGGTCCAAAAACTGTGTTACCACATGAGAGGTGACAAAGGGTCTAAGCCAGGGCTATGGCCATGGAAATGGAGAATAGTGTGACCAACCTGAGGCTACCTAACAGCTGGACTTTCTTACCTATTCACTGTGTGTCAGACTCAAGCTTCAAGTCTTACCTGGACTATTTTGTTTAATCCTCATTACAAGCCAATCAGAGTTACATTCTTATTACCCTATGTTATAGATAAGGAGACTGAGGTTGGATGACAAACTTTAGAACAGTCCTGGGCTCTATCTCTTCTCCTAGTATAATTATTGAGATAGATTCTCTCTGAGAGGGCCACCCACTGTCATTCATTTCCTCCTGAATATAAGTGTCACTTTCCTACCAAGAGGTAGTCTATTCATCTAGCCCCTTAACTCCAGGCTGTGCCAGGACTCCTTTGGTCACAGAACATTGTGGATATAGCATCCTGCTAGGCATCACCTTTGTGCAGACTTGCAGTTGCCACCTGTGTCTCTTAGAACAGTTGTTTGTGTGGATGTCCCTTCTCAGAACCCAGTCACTATACTATGAGAAACCCATGCCACGTGAAGAGGCCTGAGGTGCTCAGGTTGACAACCCAGTGGAGGTCCCAGTCAATAGCCAGCATCAACTGCCAGTCATATGAGGGGGACATCTTGGCCATCCAGCCCAGTCAAGCCTTCAGATGACACCACCCCAGCCAAAAACCACAGGAAAGACTACAAGTGCGAACCACCCTGCCAAGCTTGGTCAACAGGAGAATCGTGGGAGATAGTAATAATTCCTGTTGTAAGCCACTAAGTTTTAGGGTAGTATGTTCCACAGCAATAGATAACAAAAGCAATTACTGTTGTCTCTCGGAAGTGCTCTGCTGTGTACAATAAACTGCATGGTTGACCTGCATTAACTGGGAAACCAGACTCAAACCCAGGTCTGTTTGTGCTTTTAACCATCAGTTCACTATGTAAGAGAGTAAATGGTGTGTGGGTTTAAACTCCCTGAGAAAATAAGATGTTTTATTCATCTCTTCACACATCAGATTACCAGGCGCTCTGTAAGTATGGAATTTTAAAATGTCTGTTAAATGAATCATTAAATAAATGAATGGGTTAAAGAATGGATGAGAATCAACAGCCCTTAGTTAGTTGATAAGACAGTTGGGAGAACATCATACACTTTTTTTGCAGAAAAATAAACCAGTGAATACATTTATCAGCTCACAACATGGTCCCACTGTCTGTTCTTCAGCCTAAGCTTTGACCATTGTGGGGAGGAAGGGGTGGGGGAAAAAAATCTAGAATAAAACCTAATATGAAGTTTTAGTAAACTCTAGGGTAGACCTTTTTTAAAAGAATGATCTGATTTTTTTTCTAAAACAGAAATTATGCCTAGCTTTTATAATGGCTCAGATCTTCCTCAAGCACTTTTCTCATAAATTTTAACATTAGCATCCTTGGTGCTGGTAACTGCAGGTAATGTGTTTTTTCAACCATATTCTTCTCCTAGAGCTCATTAAAAGCTCTCACTCCTCTAATGATTTCTGGGCTTCCAGTCAGACTTATTAGTGCAAAAAGAGCAATAGATGCCTAAATGTCAGGTCTATTTACCAGCTGAGAGGGCTGTTACTGGAGAGGCATTTGTCTTCTGTGGGACGTGCTGACTGTGGCTAGTTAATTCCGGTCTTCCTGATGGGAAACGGTCCTCCTGAATCCAAAACTATTTAGCCCAACCAGGCTCCCGCATGGAGAACTGCACTCCGCGTCATACAACTTCTCAGTGTGTTTTTAACTGAAGGGGTGATGACTGATGTTGCCTCAGAAACTCCCCAGCAGGCCAGGAATGCCTCCTGGGCAGGCACTAAACCTGCATTTAGCATTTATCCCCCAACATAAATATGCATGGTGCTGAGCGTAGCACCAAGAACCAACATAGTTCCTTGTACGACTGAGGTCATGCAGCAGATCCCATTGCCAAAACAAAAGCCGAATGAAACATTGTAGATGTAGGAAAAAGTATAGTATAAAAGTATATAAAAATCTGTGCACTCAGCACCCAGTTTAAGACATAAATAACTACATATACCTAAAATAGATTTTTTTTAAAGGGTCAAAAGAGTCTATGCATTCAAAATGTTGCCTGGCTGTTAAAAATTTCATTAAAAATCACAACACAGGGCTTAACGCAATAAACGTCCACTCCTTTCTCTTCCCCTCCTTGCAAAATATGTAAACAAGCTCTTTGGCAGTGAGACTTCCAGATGGAAAGATGTGTTTGTGGGTAGTTTGGGATGGTGAAATTGTTACAAGTGAATAAAGCAATTACTACTGTTGTACTTTCCAAATGAAATAATGTATTCTTACGGGAGACTTATTTCCCCTTTTATAAGTAAAGATTTTGTACTGAAAATGCTTTAGAAAGCTCCCAGGGATAATTCCACTATTCAAGTACAGTCTTACAGATTCTGAGGGTGGAGAATGAATGATAATTAATTCCGCTCATTGTGGAGGTTTTTTGTAACCTCGTGTTTTAGTTTAAGCATGGGGGGAAAGTATGTTCTTGGGAATCTGTAGAGAAATTAGCCAAATGTGTAAAATCAACAAAATCAGGCAAGATAAATAAAAAGAGCATAAAAGGGCATAACAATAATAAGCTACTCTTACTGACCAACTCTCTGGTGAGAGTCATTGTGCTAAGAACTTTACAGATATCAATTTGTTTAGGTTTTGTAACAACTTGGGGTGTTAGGGATTGAGACCCATGTTTTTTCAGCCGAAGAAATCAATCACAAGAGAGGTTGAGAAATGTCTGGGATCATGGAATTGGGGATTTCCTATAGCAGGGTTCAAATCCATGTTTTTAACCGCTGTGCCAAACCACACACCACTCAGAGTATATTGCCAAAGAGACTCATCTAGGGAACAGCTGCCTAAGAGATTGTCCCTCCACTCCAACCTTTTCATTTTACAGGTGAGCAAACTGAGGCTAAATGGGGCAGCACTTCTGCAAGATTACAGAGCTGAGGCAAGGATTCTGATCCTTGAATCTGACTCAGTTCAGGACAGTGTCATTTCTTCTTTTTCATATGTCTGAAATGGAATGGATCTTTTTTGCTTCTGACATCTGTCTCCGGATCCCATGAAGTCCCAGTGTTCTCAACCCTGGCTGCCCTGGAGAGTCATCTGGAGAAGATTTAAAGCAAAACAGAACAGAAGTAAAACCAGAGTATCACCCAAGAGATTTTTATATAATCTACAGGCACACAGCGGCTCTCTTCATTTCTATGTCCTCCACGTTGGATCCGAAACTTCTGCATCTCAGAAAATGGCACAGCCAAGTTGTTCAGGGTAGAAACCTAGAATCTACCCTTGATTCCTCTCTTTCTCTTCACCTACAACCAAACCATCGGCTTGTGTCAGGCGTTGGGTAAATGTTAAATGAAGCAATCAGACCATTTATCGTGTGGGTCTTCGTTTGGAAGGACAAAATTTTTAGAATTATATATGTCTGTGTAGGTGTGCACACACCTTTTCCGGACTGCCTATGCATCTCCTCTCTAAGAGGATCACAGAGGAGAGGCATGGGTCCTGTCAAGACAGACCTGGTCCTCTGAGTGACACCCTGACTCCATGGCTTGGGGCGCTCTTGAGCTCTGACGTTTCTTAGTTTTATTCTTCTTACCCATCACTTCTGCCATTTTCATCACTGGCATAGACACAGGTAATGTGTGTGGCCCTGAGAATTCTCTCCTCTGCAAAGAGCTGACAAAGGTTCTTTAAAGCAATAATCTCCACCATGGTTTAGTCAAGCAAGCAATAAAGAGTTGCCAAGATTGATTAAGCAGAGAAGTCAAGCAGAGGCCTCTCAACAGTCATGAGGACTGTCCGTCTGGAAGAAACTGCCACA
The DNA here is from genome assembly GCF_002201575.2 of Neomonachus schauinslandi. Classification (NCBI taxonomy): domain Eukaryota; kingdom Metazoa; phylum Chordata; class Mammalia; order Carnivora; family Phocidae; genus Neomonachus; species Neomonachus schauinslandi. The sequence goes on along the minus strand of NC_058406.1, from coordinate 173,158,066 downwards.
GAGAAACAGTGATCACTTCCTACCCTAAACCTGCCCTCGCAGACCCTAGGCTCTGACCACACACATTACAGAGAGTCGGTGACAGCTAACAATGTAAAAGTCAGAAAGCCAAAGAAGGATATTTTTCTCTTTTGGTGCTCATGAGAGCACCTTGCAACTACAGTGTTTCAAAGTTTGTGCCTGAGAAATAAAAAATTACTAGGGCAGTACTGTCAAATAGAAGCAAATATGAGCAACATATGGAATTTTAGTATTTTATTAAATATATTAAAATATTAAGAAATAATATTTAATAATAATAAAATATATTAAAATAGAAGATATACTTTATTCATCTTAATATATAAAAATTATCATTTTCTCAGGTAATAAATATAAAGGATTATTAATGAAATATTTTACAATCTTTCTTTATAATAAGTCCTCTTTTCCACATGTCCAAAATGGAATGGGTTTTTTTTTTGCTTCTAAAATCTGTTTGTCCAGGGGCACCTGGGTGGCTCAGTTGGTTAAGAGTCTGCCTTTGGTTCCGGTCATGATTTCAGGGTCCTGGGATTGAGCCCCACGTTGGGCTCTCTGCCCAGCAGGGAACCTGTTTCTCCCTCTCCCTCTGCCATGCCTCCCTGCTTGTGCTCTTTCTCTCCTCTCTCTCTGTCAAATAAATGAATAAAATCTTTTTTTTAATTTAAAAAATAAATAAATAAAATAAAATCTGTGTGTCTAACCATATTCCAGATTCAGTGTGTATCTTATGGTTGTAGCACATCTCAGTTTGGATGCTAAATTTTCAAGACTCTAAGTGAAATAGAATCCTACTGAAGCAATAGTTATATTTAATGGAAAAATATTTTAACTTTTAAACAAAATTAATTAAAGTTAAATAAAATTTGAAATTTAGTTCCTTGGTTACACTATCCACATTTTAAGTGCTTAAAACCACAGGTGGCTTATAGCCATTGTATTAGACAACACATGTCTGGAGACTAGAATATGGTTTTTACTCTTTTATGGTATTCACAGGACCTTTTAAAGTATTCAGTCCTCTTTAAATGTTACTGACTGGTTATTAGCTAATAAAAATATAACAGATCACTAAAAGAAAGAGAGAGAAAATAAAAAAGAAAGAAAAAGGAAACAGAGATAAAACTCAGAATAAGAAAGAAGAGCAAGTTTATTTTATATCTCATAAATTCGATTTCCTCATCTGTGAAATGATAAGTGCCATGGCACCTTCCACAATTCATCTGTGGACAAATGATTCCGGAGCAAGCGAGTTTGGAAATGCCGCATAGTACATACTAATCCATTTTACTGGAGAGTCACAAGGCAGATAACCATTATCGTTTTCATTCATGGATCAGATATATAAAGAACAATCCTTGTTTCATACTATGCTTACATCTTTGGTTTACAACTATCTATTTCCCTTTCTCTTTCTCTTTCTCTTAGCAATATGATAGGCATGTATGAGCCTACTACGCAATCACAAATCCAAAGCTTTTGTACTAGCTTACCTCCCTCATCTAAGATAGTCATTATCCCAAACTCTATGCTCATTATTCCCTTGTTTTCACTTGATATAGTTTATATCACATAATATGTATGATTAGAAATGTTATATATAATTTACTACATATACATATAGTCATGGTATAGTGAGTTGCCATGCTATATAAAATCTTGACACTGGCCTAACACTGAGTCAGATTTTAAAGTCTATAAGCTATCTCCTCCAATCTCTGTTCAAGCCCTTATCATCTCCAAATGGATGATTTCATTATTTTTCTAAATACATTTTGCCAAACTTCTGTCTTTCCTCTCTTCTGTCTATCTTCACACTGCCCTCAATCATCTTTCTAAAACACAAACTGATCATATAATTCCCTCCTATTAACACATTTCAGAGATGCCCCAAGCACTAAAGGATAAAGCCCAAAATCCCTGTAAGGACTGTGGCAGATTGTTTAATGTCCCTAACCCCTCCTATCTCAGTAAAACACTGTGCTACAATATGACTTTGCCTTCTCCTTCATCTGGCTCTGGAGTCTGTTTCTCCAACCTCTCAAATCTAGGCTAGCCTATAACTTGCTTTGCCCAATGGAATATGGTGGAAATGACATAATGTAACTTTTGGGGTTAAGCTTTAAAAGGCCTTGTGTCTTCTATTTCTCTTCTCTCAGAAAACTTCCCTGAGACAGCTAGGGAAGGCAGCTGAACTAGCCTACGGGCAGATGAGAGGCCACGTAGAGAAAAACTGAAGAATCTCAGCCAAAAGCCAGAACCAGTGGCCAAACATGTGAGTGAGCTCATTTTGCACCTTCCAGTCCAGCTAAATCTCTAGCTGAAACACATATGCAAATCCGGGCAGAATCAGCATGGGAATCTCCAAACTAATTCACAAAATGATCAGACGTATTACAAATCATGATTGTTTTAATTCACTGGATGTTGGTATGGTTTGTCATATTGCAAAGGGTAACTGTAAAACCTTTATTAAGATCTCCTGAAATCCTGAAGGCTGTGCATAGTAGATGCTCTCAGGAAGATAAAAGGTCTGACCCTCTGCATCCTCTTAGGGAGTCAGAATTAGAAGATCTGACTCAAAAATAATTATGGATGCAGCTTTTCTATAGTAGAGTGAACCTCTCATCAACTCCATAAAAAACCCACAAAATTTTTAAATTTTATTTTATTTAAACTCAATCAATTAACACACAGTGTATCATTAGTTTCAGAGGTAGAGTTCACTTATTCATCAGTTGCAGATAACACACAGTGCTCATTGTATCATGTGCCCTCCTTAATGCCCATCACCCAGTTACTCCATCCCCTCACCCACCTCCCCTCCAGCAACCCTCAGTTGGTTTCCTAGAGTTAAGAGTCTCTTGTGGTTTGCTTCCTCTCTGATTTCATCTTATTTTATTTTTCCCTCCATTCTCCAATGATCCTCTCTTTTGTTTCTTAGATTTCATGTATGAGTGAAATCATATGACAATTGTCTTTCTCTGATTGACTAATTTCACTCTGCATAATACCCTCTCATTCTATTCACATCGTGCAAATGGTAAGATTTCATTTTTGATGGCTGAGTAATATTCCATTATATATATATATCTTCTTTATCCATTCATCTGTCAGTGGACATCTGGTCTCTTTCCATAGTTTGGCTATTGTGGACATTGCTGATATAAACATTGGGGTGTAGGTGCCCTTCGAATCACTACGTTTGTATTCTTTGAGTAAATACCTCGTAGTGCAATTGCTGGGTTGTAGGGTAGCTCTATTTTTAACTTTTTGAGGAACCTCCATACTGCTTTCCAGGGTGACTGTACTAGTTTGCATTCCCACCAACAGTGTAAACCCACAAAATTTTTGAGAGACTCATATTAGTGGAAATGCTGGCAATTTGAATTAAAAGGGATTTTGTCAAAATGGGCTCCCAGCTTCCTATATTCAGGAAACAGGCTACAAAGAGCTAAACATCTGCAAACATGGGCCATTTGTCTTCCTTTGTTTTAACAGCTCTCTTGAGACATAATTCACATACCATAAAATTGACTCATTTAAAATGTACAATTATTTTTATTTACAAATTTGAAACCATCATTACAATTTTAGAATATTTTTATCACCTCAACTGAATAAAAACATGTGATTTAGCTATTACCTCCCATACCCTCCCCCCACCATCCTTTCCAGCCCTAAGCAACCACTAACCTATTTTCTGTCTTTTAAGGTTTTATTATTACGAACATTTCATACAAATGGATAATACAATATGCGGTCTTTTGTCACCGGCACTTTTTACTTAGCATAATGTGCTGAAGGTTTGTCCATGTTGTAGCATATGTCAGTACTTCATTCTTTTTTATGGCCAAATAATATTCCATTGTATGGATAGGTCATATTTTGTTTATCCAAATATACAATTGATGGGCACTGGGTTAATTCTACCTTTCGGCTATTATGAATATTGCTGAGTAACATTTGTGTTCAAGTTTTTGTGTAGACATATGTTTTCATTTCTGTTGGCTGTATCTCTAGGAGTGGAGTATCTGGATCATACGGTAAATCTACATTTAATCATTTGAAGGAACTGTCAGATTGTTTTCCAAAGTAGTGATTTTGCTTTCCCACCAGCAGTCCACAAGGGTTCTTGTTTCTCCACATCTTTGTCAACACTTGTTATTGTCTTACATTTTGATTCTAACCTAGTGGGTATGAAGTAGTATCTCATTGTGGTTTTGATTTGCATTTACTTGATGCATACTATGCATATCTTCATATGCTTATCAGCCATTTGTATGTCTTCCTTGGAAAAAATGTCTATTCAGATCCTTTGCCCTTTTGAGTTAGATTGTCATTTTTATTACTAAGTTGTAAGAATTCTTTATATATTCTAGATACAATTTCCTTATCAGATATACAATTTTCAAGTAGATCTAGTCTTTGGGCTGTCTTGCTACCTTCTTGATAGTATCCTTTGAAGCACAAAAAAAATCTTTTATTTAAATTCAATTAACCAACATATAGTACATCATTAGTTGCAGATGTAGGGTTCAGTTATTCATCAGTTGCATATAACACCCAGTGCTCATTACATCACATGCCCTCCTTAATGCCCATCACCTAGTTACCCCATGCCCCCACCCACCTCCCCTTCCACAACTCTCAGTTTGTTTCCCAGAGTCAAGAGCCTCTCATGGTTTGTATCCCTCTCTGATCTTTTCCCATTAGTTTTCTCTCCCTTCCCCTATGATCCTCTGCACTCTTTCTTATAATCCACCTGTAAGTGAAACCATATTTGATAATTTTCTTTCTCTAATTGACTTATTTCACTTAGCATAATACCGTCCAGTTCCATCCATGTTGATGTAAATGGTAGGTATTCATCCTTTCTGATGGCCGAGTAATATTCCATTGTATATATAAACCACATCTTCTTTATCCATCCATCTGTTGAAGGACATCTTGGCTCCTTCCACAGTTTGGTTATTGTGGACATTGTGCTATGAACACTGAGTGCAGGTGCCCTTTCTTTTCACTACATCTGTATCTTTGAGGTAAATACCCAGTAGTTCAATTGCTGAGTTATAGGGTAGCTCTATTTTCAACTTCTTGAGGAACCTCCATACTGTTTTCCAGAGTGGCTATACCAGCTTGCATTCCCACCAACAGTGTAAGAGGGTTCCCCTTTCTCCACCCTCTCGCCAACATTTGTTGTTCTCTGTCTTGTTAATTTTAGCCATTCTAACTGGTGTAAAGTGGTATCTCATTGTGGATTTAATTTGTATCTCCCTAATGACATTAGGAGCATTAGCATTCCCTAATTATATTAGAAGCATTTTTTCATATGTCTGTTGACTATTTGTATGTCTTCTTTGGAGAAATATCTGTTCATGTCTTCTGCTGATTTCTTGACTGGATTATTTGTTTTTTGGGTGTTGAGTTTGATAAGTTCTTTATAGATCTTGGATGCCAGCCCTTTATCCGATATGTCATTTGCAAATATCTTCTCCAATTATGTAGGTTGCCTTTTAGTTTTGTTGACTGTTTCCTTTGTTGTGCAGAAGCTTTTTATCTTGACAAGGTCCCAATAGTTCATTTTTGCTTTTGTTTCCTTTGCTTTTATAGACATGTCTTGCAAGAAGTTGCCGCAGCCGAGGTTGAAGAGGTTGCTGCCTATGTTCTCCTCTAGGACTTTTATGGATTCCTGTCTCACATTTAGGTCTTTCATCCATTTTGAGTTTATCTTTGTGTATGGTTTAAGATAATGGTCCAGTTTCATTCTTCTGCATGTGGCTGTCCAATTTTCTCAGCACCCTTTATTGGATATTGGATATTCTTTCCTGCTTTGTCAAAGATTAGTTGACCATAGAGTTGAGGGTCCATTTCTGGGCTCTCTATTCTGTTCCATTGATCTATGTGTCTGTTTTTGTGCCAGTACCATGCTGTCTTGATCATCACAGCTTTCTAATATAGTCAGGCATTGTGATGCCTCCAGCTTTGGTTTCCTTTTTTAACATTCCCCTGGCTATCTGGAGTCTTTTCTGGTTCCATACAAATTTTAGGATTGTTTGTTCCAGCTCTGTGAAAAACCTTGATGATATTTTGATAGGGATTGCATTGAATTTGTAGATTGCTCTGGGTAGTATAGACATTTTAACAATATTTATTCTTCCAATTCATGAGCATAGAATGTTTTTCCATTTCCTTGGGTCTTCCTCAATTTCTTTCCTAAATGTTTTGTAGTTTTTAGAGTACATATCCTTTACTTCTTTGGTTAGGTTTATTCCTAGGTATCTTATGGTTTTTGGTGCAATTGTAAATGGGATTGAGTCCTTAATTTCTCTTTCTTCATTCACGTTGCTAGTGTATAGAAATGCAGCTGATTTCTGTGCATTGATTTTGTATCCTCCTACATTGCTGAATTTCTGTATGAGTTCTAGCAATTTTGGGGTGGAGTCTTATGGGTTTTCCACATAAAGTATCATGTCATCTGTGAAGAGTGGGAGTTTGACTTCTTCTTTGCCAATTTGAATGCCTTTTATTTCTTTATTTTGATGAAGCTCAATTTATCTGTTTTTCCTCTTGTTGCTTATGTTTTGGGGTCATATCTAAAAACCCATAGCCACTTCTGAAATCATGAAGATTTACCTCTGTTTTCTTCTAAGAATTCCATAGTTTTAGCTCTTACACTTAGATTTTTTATCCATTTTGAGTTAATTTTTATATAGTGTGAGATAAGGATCCAATTTCATTCTTCTGCATGTGACTATATCCAGTTGTCCCAGAGTCATTTGTTGAAAACACTATTCTTTTCCCATTGAATGGTCTTGGCATCTTTGTCAAAAACTAATTGTCCACAGACACCTAGACACACAACTCTTATTGGAGTCATGAGAAGGAATGGACTGGGAGTCTTATATAAATTGTATGGAGAAGAGTGATGCCTCTTTTCAGTAAGTCCTTTCCTGGAACACAAAAGATGGGGGGGGGGTTTATTAACCATCACTGTTTTCCAGGAATACCAAGCTCAGGTAAAGTCCAACATTGTCAATCCCTCCTTTTGCTCAATATGAAGGAATATAATAGATTTCTGAACAACTAAAGCAGAAACCTCCTGAGTGAGACAAGGCAGGATCTCTCTAGGACTTTTGTTGGTGTTGTTCCTATAAAATAAGTTGAACCATCAGTTGAGAGGTTATAGCAAAGATCAATTGTTTTAGAATCTTAAAGTCCAGACATCTTAAACAGGGATACCTGAAATGAAAAAGAGAAAATATTAATATAAAATATTGAATTAAAGCAAATAACTAGGAGTCGACCCTGTGAGTCACAGGTTTAGTAGATTCCAAGAGGCTGGTGGAAGAAAATCTTTTGATTAAGCAGTACTGATGTGGAAATAAATGAAGGCCACCCAAATGAGAATGAGCAAAGACTATTTATTCAGAGCTTGCTATCATATGGGAGTTAGCCACCATCACTTACACTTGGCAGAGACTCAAGGCAGGGAGATTAGTGGGTGAGCTGTATAGTAGACTAAAAGGGAAGAAGGACGTTAGATATGCCCTGTTAGGAAGCTGTTGGCATGAAGAAGTCAGAATGAGACTAACTAGAATTAGGGCATGTTATGTAACTAATTAGGGGAGCATTTTTGGCTTTTTATAGTTGGTCTTAAATTGGAAGTGAGAGACAAAAATTTGGGAAGCAGGCAGTTATTAACCAAGATCTGACCATTGGGGCAGTTGCTGCAGAGATGGTGATTTGGCTTACCAGGTTAATTGCTATTGAGGCTGTGGAACTCTATTTTTATAGATAGTCTGGTCATTGCCTATTTGCATATTCAGTCACCTAGTTCCTCATTTCAACCATTCACTTACTTGCAATAAGGCGACCAATTCAGGGAAAGCTAGTGATCCAGATCTTCACTGCTCAGAGATTGTTAGTTGCCTCCATCGTCAACCATATGAAAGATCTTCCTGATCGTTCATCATTGGGATTATCCGATGAAAGAGCAGCTGTGTGAGAACATTCAAGGTTCTGGATGGAATGCAACAGATCAGCATAATGGCCAGATGACAAAAACAAGAACAATTAATAATCCCTATAAAATGCTTCAAAACAAATCCCAGTTGCCCAACCCGAGCCAAGAAAACAAATACCATCAGCCATGAGGACTGACTTTAGAAAGCCAAATAGCTTTCTCCCTAAAGCAATGTATAGCCTGTCCCACCCTGACTGCTTTGTTAATCCAGTACAGTAAGAACTATTAGCAATAGCACAAGTGCCACTATGACTAGCCAAAAAGAAATTTATAGCAATGCACTTGTCCATCAAGCCAATGAGTTGAAACTGATCTGTGTTCCATCTAAGCAAGAGATGGTATCATTAATAAGTTCTGCAAATGAGTGCTAAGTTTCTTACACCTTTTCCTATTTGTGTCATTCCCACTAATGGGAATATTATCGTGAACAATGAATCGGTAATTCCTACAGCCATGTCCTGAATAATCAAAAGTGGCTTCATTTTGAAGCTTTTGTCTGAGTTGGAATTTCTAGCCACAGTGATTAATAGAATTAGGGTTTCTGCTTATAGACAAATATTGGACTACTATTTGTAAAGGCGTTAGTCTGAAACAGAGTCAGGCTTCCTGGTCACAAACAACGTAGCACCCAGTAGGGACACATGAGATCTAGGGAAAAAATGAGTTATACATGTCGCAAGGTCAAAACAAAGGCCTTATATCATTTGGGTTACATATTTGGATCCCTGTTAATTTCATCCCTCTGGCAAGCATTTGGTCCATTGCCCTGAGAAGATTGTGGGAAATAAAGTTTAAAATTATGTAGAATCTGGTTAATACATTGTAATAGTTGGTACTTTTTCACACATAGACACTGATAAAGTCACAGGTTTATTAGTTTAAGGTCATTCTTCCATGTAGGTGCAAATAGAAACATCATTCCGTATAGTCTCATTAGACCATTCCTCATGGTCCCATTTGGTGAGACTGGAATTGCCCAGAGGTTTTATAATGGAATGCAGTGATAGATGGCATATCCAGCTGTCAATAAGACTGAGGCAGTGGCTACTGTTTGAGATAGTCTAATGATGGTATTAGAATGAATATGTTCTGACCTAACAATTACATAAGGAGAGGAAAAAAAGAAAGAAAAGGCAATTATGTGTGAGTGTCAACCAAGGGTCTATAGGACATAAGGATAATGATTATTAGCAGACAGATAAAACAGGAATCAGACAGGTCTTGGTCCAACACTCTGGGCAGAAACTATTCATTGTCTGAAGCCACCTGCTTGTTCCAAAGGTATTCTGTGAGCTGTATCCTTCCCAAGATCATTTGGTCTACAAGATCTCTGAGTATCCTCAATTTGAAATCCCCAATTAGAGTAACCTCCCAATTGTGTGGAATTCTTAATTGCTTCTTTAACTGTTAAACATGAAACCAAGCATTGACTCCCTGGCATTTCACTGTTTTATTTGTTGTTAATAGTATCTGATAAAGTTCCTTCCACTGAGATCAATGGCAGTGGTTTTCCTCTGATGTATCTTCCAATAGAAAAAATATCCTAGTTGAACATCATGAAGATTTAGAAAAATGTTTTGGGGTGGTAATCTTAACCATTGGTGATAGAACTGGGTATCATACAAGAGTCCTCAAGAATTTTTTGCCATTTCACCATGCAGTAGGGTGGAATCTAATATCGGAGGTAAAATTCTCAAATGTGTGGATCTTGCAGTTACCAATTCATGTGGGGATAACTGATGTGTCCCTAAAGGAGTGAATTGTATAGCCATAAGAGCTGCTAGTGAGAGTACTTTTGGCCAAGACAGCTCAAGGATTTCTGAAAGTTTCATTAATTAAATTTAAGGATTTCCACCAGTCTTTTCAACCTTTTCAGAAGATTGTGGGTGATAAGAACAGTATAGTTTGGGGGTCTTTTTTATTTTTTTAAATTTTTTTATTATGTTAATCACCATACATTCCATCATTAGTTTTTGATGTAGTGTTCCATGATTCATTGTTTGCATATAACACCCAGTGCTCCATTCAGTACGTACCCATCACCAGGCTAACCCTAGTTTTTAAGTAAGGGTAACATCTTATAGAATTTTCTCACAAGGTTGTCAGTTAAGTGTGCATCCTGATCACTTGATATAAAAGTCGAGATGCTCCAGGTTGAAAACACAAAAATCAAGCAGTTTTTTAGTAACTGTAAGGCCTGTAGCTTTTCAGCAAAAAAATGCTGCAGCTCATCCTGAATATAGATATACTAAACCATATTCAAATCCCATATAGGTTGAAGCTAGTTAAAATTCATCTGAAGGTGTTCAAAGTGCCATTGAGGGTCCTGGCTGTGTCTCCCCTTTACCATTTTTACAGGATTAAGTTGTCGACAGGTGACTCATGACCTGAAAATAACCTCAGCTGTCTTTTTAAAGTTTTCTCACCAATGTTCAGATAATGATCAATTCATTTATTCCATGATGAGTAGTTTCATGAAGAAATTTAATTAATATCCATTTGAACTTATCTGATTTAACCAGGTGGCCATCTTGAGAGTGCCAGAGATTATCTGAGTGAAAGATGCAACCAGATCCTTCCTTTTCAAAATCAGACACTATATATTGATATTTTTAATGGCCTCTTGGAAACCCTCCAGAGATATATCCTTTGACAGTTTAGGTAGGATCATAACCTGGGTTAAGGCAGCATTTTTAGCATAATGATCTGCTAGAGCATTTTCTTTAGCTTCTGTTTTATCTCTTTTTTACATGAGCTTCAATCTTTATAACAGCCAGCCCTCTAGGAATCTAAAATTTCCTTAACTTGTTGTCCATTTTTAGGAGGATACCAGCGGAGCTGAGAACCCCCTTTGTTATGATTAAAGGATCCCAGAGTCTTGTGCTACTCCAAAAGTAGATCTGCTATCTGTATATACGTCTATTTTCTGATCATTAGGTAGGTGAAAAAGCGCTAGGAAGTGCAATAAGTTTTGCCATCTGGGCTGATTTTACTTGAGGTAAAGGACTATATTCTAAAGAACAATCTTCTTAAGTCACTGATAGCTTATCCTGCTTGATAACCTCGTCTCAGTTGAGGAATAGTCCCTCAGCAAATAATATTAGGTCAGATTGGGATCTCTAATACATTGCACATCTGCAAAGTACAGAAAGATCCCTAACTGAAGTAAGACAATCATCTTGTCGCCATTCTTTTAGAAGCAGGAGAGTGGCAGGTTTCAGGTTGTTTCAGGGATGAAGAGTAATGTGAGAGGAGAGAGTAACAGAATCTCTTAAGAAGTTAACCAGTTGGCTGAAAAGTGCTGCATGTTCTCAGTCAATAGTAATGTCTGTGTTGCATGAGGACCCATGAGGTTAAGTAGAGACCCTAGAACTAGTTCAGCAGAAGCATCGACAAGTTTTGCCATGACACTGATTACCTGAAGTCAAGGGGTAAAAGCCTTTACAACTGGGTCAAGGGTGAGTCAATAGTAAGAAACTGGTTTTTGATGATTCCTATGAAATTGAGATGAAACCCGAAGGGCTTGTTCAAATTGTTCATGCACAATTTGATGAAATGGCTTTTGTAGTTAGGAGTGCCTAAGGAAGGAGGTTATTATAGGGCCTTCTTTAGGTTACAGAAGACCTGTTGTATCTGCTCCCAGATCAGAATCTCTTACTGAAGACTCAGACAATTTATAAAGAAGTGTTGCAATCACAGAAAAGTTTGGTACCCATTGCCTTCAATTTCCAGTTAAGCCTAGAAATCCTCCCGGTTGTCACCTTGAAAGAGGTCCAGAATAAGTTTGGATAGTCTTTAATCTATCAGGAGAGTGTTTCCCTTCCTTAGCTAGGTCATTTCCAAATAAAGGACTGTGTTGTGGAACATTTGTAATTTATCTTTTGAAGCATCACGTTCCTTTCTTGTTAAGGCTGACAATAAGCAAATGATCCTTTTTACAAGCTTTCTTGTTCCCTGAACAAAGTAAGAGATTTATATTAATTATATTATATTATATATGATATTATATCAGAACTGAATCACAAAGAAAATTTGGATCTTATAAATCCTGATTAATGACCTGAGAAAAATAGTAGATGGCTTCAGTGCACCCCTGAGGCATGACTGCCCAGGGATGTTGTTGTCCTCCTTGGTGGAAGGCAAAAAGCTGTTGACTCTCTTGGTCTAGAGACATGCTGAAAAAGGCAAGGCAAAGATCCACTACAGTGAAGCAAGTGACTGTAGGCATAATAGATGACAGTATGCTATCTGAATTACATACTACACAGAAACAAAAGATAAGAATTTTGTTGATGGTCTTGAAGTCTTGAACAATTTATATCTTCATCCATTTGGTTTCTTTTTTGGCAGGATAAGAGTGTTACAAGGGCTACTACAGACTATGAGAAGATCTTTGAATATATGGTTTTTAAATATAGGTTTGAACCCTTCCTTTTTGTTTGGCCTTAAAGAATATTGGGAAAGTTTGGGTGATGGATTGGTAAGATCTATTTGAATTTTAATATGTTCTCTCCCAATTCCATCCCAATTCTGATGTTGGAATTTTTATCCCATAAAGTGTCAGGTATGGTGTCAATATCTTTATCAGAGGAATGTATTAAATATTATGTAGAAGGTAAAGGTATATCCAGAGCAAAAACTTGATTATGAATAGAGGAGCCCTCTCAAATCCCAAGAAATAGTTCCTCTCATGTGCATTTGCAAAGCCCATTTGCAAAATACGTATCTACTTATTAACTACTTATTAACTCTGCAAGGATGGCATCACAGAACAAAACAAGGAATGTTTTTCAGTCAAGGATATAAGGGTCACAGTTAAGGGCCGTGGATTATTTAAAATACCTTCTCCTGTGTGCTATGTTTTCTCTGAGGAAGAGTTTGAGTAATGGTAGGATTTAACATAGAAAGAGTAGTACCTATTATCTACCAGGAATTAGTGAGGTTGACCATTTATATTTGTAATTCACTTTGTTTGCTTAAAAGCAATCCAGAATATTGAATGCATTTTCCTTCCTTATTGATCTAAATTGAAGGGGTTTTTTTGTTTGTTTGTTTTGTTTTTTTCTTTTGTTAAGATGAGACGATTTTTTCCAGTGCCCCTTTTTTTTTACAAAATCTACAAGTGTCCTTATCAATAGGTGGCTGGTTGGGAAGTGATCTACTTAGCTATTTGATCTTTAGGGCCACAAGTTTAAGTATTGTCTCATTTTTATCCTAAAGCCATTTCAAAATGCTATGTCAGGTGTTTTAGTTCAGATAACAGGGATATTTCCTATTCTAATTTCTTTCTTTGAATTAGGTGCCTAGTTTCAGGTTCAGCTCCATTGACAAAATGAGATGAAAGGGCTGCTGTTCAATCAGCATCTTCTTTCACACCCACATGTTTTTGGAAGATATGTGTTTTAGTCTATCCTAAAAAATATCCCATAGTTTCATCTTTACTTTTATTGCATGATTAAATGATGGTCCAATCAATGTTTATTAAAAATGTTTCATGTATGGTGTTCAGGAGACTTTGCCCTACTTTTGGAGTTCCTTTTTGACTCTCAAGCTTATTGTGGAAAGAGGGATCCTGTAGGTCCCATTCTGGGTAGGTTCAATCAGTTTTGCCATATAGGATTCAGCATCTGAGCTTCCAACCAACATGTGTACAAGTTAATATAGGTCAAGTAACTCTGGGTCATATGCACCAAAAAGAATTCTAAAGTCTTTTATGAGTATTTACTGGTCTTGTCTAGGTTTAGAGAAATCGTTATAGCTCTTAATTCAGTTTGAATCCAAGGTTTAGATTCCATAGTTCCTTGCATACCTAACATATGCGAAGGATGCATTTTTAGAGGCAACTGGCTTTGGTGGTTTTAGAAAAGTTGGGAAAAGGTAAAGGGTCTGGATGAGAGGAAGCAGATAGAGGGTTTGACAGAGCTGTGGAAGGAAAGAGATTGGAAGGATAAGAGGGAAGAGGGAGAATAGGATATAGGGAAGCAGCTAAAGGACAAGGAAGAAGAGGGCTTACTAGGGAAATTATTGCTTAAATTTCTCATAGTTTTGGTCAAAGAATCTTTTAATGAAGTAATACTTTATTTAAACTTTCTTTGGAGGCCTCTGCATACCAATCAAAAAATGCTGCCCATGTGAACTGAGAAATTGTATTCCTTTCTTTTCTAAGGAACCTTTCAAAAGAACAATTTTGTGGAAGTCAAATGCCCCCCTCACCCCAAGTGCCCACTAAAGGTTTAAATCATACTTGGGAAAATAATGTCATTTGGAAAGATAAATACTAGAGTAAGCACAGTCATGAGAGTAGATACATGAAGCAACAGTTTCCCCAGGAGAAAACTGAGATTTAGATGATCCCATGAGAGCTGGCAGTGCTGGTAGAAATGAAATGTTTGTGCAGCTCACATCTCAAACCCCAAACTCATGATTGGTCACCTCCAAACATAGACTCAACAATCTGTGCCTCCTGGCACATGGAATACCATAGAGAATGCTCTCTCTGAATCAAAAAGGGAAAAAAAAAAAAAAAGCCCTCAGGACCAAAACTTGATATGGAAAGAGAACCTCGTCCAGTTTTACTGGTAACTTACAACAAAGTTTGTCCAAATGGGCAGTTGTGGTAAGAACAGCATACTCATTGGTCTGTGAGGCTACCATGAACAATAGGCTTTGAAGGCATGTGCCTGTGTTCTATCATATGATTCTCCTTCTTATGACAGGTAGCACTTTTAGGCAGCACTCCACAGAGCAGTCACACAAATGCAACGAAAAGGGATGAAAAGAATGGCTTGATTCCACCAATGATGCTAAACAAATGGGTGGGCACTGATAACAAAACCTGGGTACCAAACTCAGAAGAAATGACCAAAGAACTCAACAGGAAGAGAGTGGAGTTCAGGTCTGTGCTGACTTACCACTCATTGTGGACTTGACAAGCAGCAAGCAGTAAGGCACAATGGGTTCTGGGTGCCTGGATGAAAACTGGAGGCCATGGTGATGGTCAGTGCAAACTTTGTTTTGATGGAAACTCTGAAAAAGCTGTGGTAATAAATGAAGATCACTGAAATGAAAACAAACAAATGTTATTTATTCAGAGCTTGCTATAGCAAGACAGTTACCACCATCACCTGATATGAGCAGAAACTCAAATGCAGGTAAAGTAGTGGAAAGCTCTAGAGTGGAAAAAGGGAAGGCTTCAGGTGTGCCCTGATTGGAGGCTGTTGGCTTGCAGAAGCTAGAGGACTAATAGAAGTGGGCCATCCTTGGGCGCCTGGGTGGCTCAGTTGGTTAAGCGACTGCCTTCGGCTCAGGTCATGATCCTAGAGTCCCTGGATCGAGTCCCGCATCGGGCTCCCTGCTCAGCAGGGAGTCTGCTTCTCCCTCTGACCCTCCCCCCTCTCATGTGCTCTCTCTCATTCTCTCTCTCAAATAAATAAATAAAATCTTTAAAAAAAAAAAAAGAAGTGGGCCATCCTATATGATTGGTCAGGAGTACATATTTGGCTTTCTATGGTTCATCCTGAGTTAGAAGTATGGGCAAAAATTACAGAAGCTGGCAATTATTAACCAGGTCCTGATTTGGGACTGATGTTGAACTGGTTGTACTTGTCTTCTTAGACTAATTGCTATAGAGGCTGTGGGTCAGAGCTCTATTTTTGTATGTGGTCTGTCCATTGCTTGCTTGTATATTCAGTCTCTTACCACTCATTGAGTTTTTTGAAGCTGAGATGTCAATTGTATTGGTGGTGTTGTCCATAGCATTGGTTACTACCCCAATAAGGATGGATAACCTGAGAATTTCACCAGACGTGCTTGGTAGTCCAAATAGCGGCCTATCCGGATAAAGACCTGGACCATGAATGGTCAGCTGGGATGATGAGTCCTTCTAGTCTTATAAAAAGTTCTTAGGCTTGAGCTTGCAATAACTCTTCAGATCTTGAAGGCAAAAACCAGTTACAAGGCAACTTTAGAGTCTCAATAAAAACTTGGCAATCAATTTGTAGTTCTCAGTAACTCCAAGTAAAGAAGGAGGCAGAAAAATTGGAACGCTTGTTTAGAGGCTAAGATTAGTTTGTAGCCAAATATTGAAGGAAACTGGAAGAACTGAAAATTTGGTAAGGGTTGACAAGCTGTGCAAGGTAAGAAAATGCAGTCAAATTTAGAAGTAAACACCAAAAGTTTTTCCACAGGAAATGAGAAAGCTTGGTTACCAGACAAGACAAAGTTTGCATATCGACCAGTTACCTGCAATTTACAG